>NC_133324.1:12881984-13214012 GCF_042186555.1 Aquarana catesbeiana | reverse complement strand
GCGGAAGGCAAATCACGTACATGTACGTGATTTTGCCTGTCCGTGCCGCCTTGCCGACGTACATCGGCGTGAGGCGGTCGTCAAGTGGTTAATGAGTTTTCTGCCCAGCTATCCTATTTTATATCCTTTGAAATGTCCAACATCATTCTTGGTGAATTTAAACACTTCCAACCCAAGGCCATCATATGACGTACTGGACTTTGAATGGGGATATCCAAATGATGAGTGCAGCTGCAGGCATCATTCAGTTATCTTTTTCAGCCAGTGATTCCCTGCACTGTGAGAACAATCATAGTGGCAGTTCAATCACTTTATCGTTTATACAGGACATCCCCTCCCGCCACCCTCCGGTGCTTCTACCGGCTTGCCTGTGCAATTGGCAAGCCATAGAAAGAATCCACCAGCGGCGGAAGTTCACCATAGATATTACCAGTGACCAGATGGTCCCCAGCAGTCTCTATGATCTTCCGAGGCCCAGGCGCAACATTATGATGTCACATCCGGCCTGGCAATTGTAAATACTGCCATGTACTCAGCTAAAAAGACCAAGATCATTTTTTGTTTTAATCTCAGCCTTTCCTGCATAGAGGAGAGATGCGGGGTCTTATAGACCCCCACATTTCTCCTTAAAGAGGACCTTTTCATGCCCTATTCCTATTACAAGGGATGTTTACATTCCTTGTAATAGGAATAAAAGTGATCTAAAAAAAATTAAGTACAGTGTAAAAAATAAATAAATAAATAAACAATAAATAAATAAAAAAAAAAATTATTTTTAATGTACCTGTCCTGCATGCTCGCATGCAGAAGCGAACGCATACGGACATAATGCCCACATATGTAAAGAGCGTTCAAACCACACATGTGAGATATCACCATGAACGTTAGGGTGAGTGCAGCAATTCTAGCCCAAGACCTCCTCTGGAACTCCAAACTGGTAACCTGCAAACATTTTTAAAGGGTCGCTATTGAAATTTTTAAGTACTGAAGTTTGGCGTCATTCCACGAGTGTGCGCAATTTTAAAGCGTGACATGTTAAGTATCTATTTACCTGGCGTAACATTATCTTTCATATTATAGAACAAAATTGGGCTAACTTGAGTGTTTGTAATAATGTTTACACCCCATCCCAGCTCCTCAAACTAGCCTTCTTCTTTAGCCTAATGCAATAGACACTTCTGCAATCCATGAAACTTCCATTTTTCACTCTCTGACTATAACCTTACTAATTTCTCACTCTCCATATCTATAAGCCTCTATTCCTCCTTACAGCATACCTCCAGAAATCCTCACCACTTTAGCCCTTCTCCTATCTCTACAACAGACTACCTTTATACCCTTAAAGTGGAAGTAAACCCTCCTAACGTTTTCAGCCAAGGAAGCTGCCATCTTAGCCTCTGTTTATTCTGCAACTGCCATGATGCTTCACATGTGATTCGTTATGATGCCAGCCATTGAATGGTTTGACAGTTTGGTTGAGAGCACATCCAATGTGACAGCTAGCATTTCCGGCATGTCGGAATGTTAACTGTTTTTTGAAACTATCAAATCGATGCATTTACTTCTGCTTTAATAGGCACATATCGATCCAGACAGTATTAAAAGTCAGTCCTCTCTAGTCATACTATCCTGGAACACCTCACCCAACATGGATGACAACCCCCAAGTATTTGACAATGTCTTCACACTGTCCCTCTTAAAGGGACCACAACTCAAAAACTGGAGGAATATCCCTGTTTTCCAGGATACATTCCCGGTATCCTGTACACCCCCCATCCCTCCTACCAGCAAACCCATAGAAATCTTCACCACTTTAGCCCTTCTGTTATCTACTCTGCAAACAAATACTGTTATGGCCAAATCTCACCCCTATCCTGCCCTTACTTTGCCAATTCTGTCTACAACAGCTCACTTTCACCATCCCTGGAAACATTGCCCCCCCATCATCACGTACAGAATTAGTGGTAGTATCACTACCACCACTAGATGACAAACGTGTGACAGCTTGTTTCACATTGTAAAGAAGTTGGTGGGGATTCTGGTGTTGTTAGTCAAATGGTTTCATCACCATGTTTGGCTCTCTGTGACACAAGGCTGTCCCTAAGTCCAGAGACAGGAAAGAAGCCCCAAACCAAGATATTACCTCCACCATGCTTAACAGAGGAGGGAACGTTTTGGTAGTGATATGCTCTATTTTTTTCCAAAAAAAAAATCATATTCTATTATACTGACCTTTATTACATTCATTTATAAAATAGTGCTCTGTGGTCATTCTGACCATTTGAGAACTTTAGGCACAGTTGCTGTTTAGACATTTATACAGGTTTTTTACTGAAATCCTATGTTCATGCAGTAAAAGTGAAATTTACAGCAAATGTAGGCTTTAGATATGTTTTTGTGGCCCTTTTGTCTTCATGTAGCTTTACAATTCTTCATCCAAAATCCTACGTGCTTTGATTATGGCTTGAGTCATAGGAACAGAACCTTCTTTAGTAGAATAGACTCTACCAGACATTGGTCTTTATAATAGGGCAGGACACCATTAAGCCACACCTTAGTGATGAATGTGCAGGTCTCCCTGGGGGTATGCTGGATGGACTTTTAGCTATGATGGCTCTGAGGGACTAATGAATCTGACCTAATTTGACTTCTGCTTTGCTGATTGCAGTCTGAGCTCTTTGCTGAGTATTCATGTGTATGTGGCTGGCTTTAAGTATATGTTTATACCATTAAGGCTGCTCACTCTCATTGTCCAAGTCCATACCATCACCCACCCCCCTCCCTACTCTCATCCTGTTTTTAATTTTTTGAGTCTTTCCCCCTGCCAATATTATCAATATAGGTGCTATTTGGCACTCTGAGCTACTGGCTCTTTGTTGTGAATACTCAAGTACCTGAGATACTTTATATGATGATACTTTGAAGTTTAATGGGTGAGATTATCTTCTTTGGACTCCCTTGCAAGATAGTGAGGCCTGTTTTCTCCAACAATCCCTGAGTGTATCCTGATGAAGCTAGACAGTGAAATGCGTTGATGCATAGGGGCTCACTACTATGTATACTATGCATGTTCATCTTTGTCATGTATTGTGTATAGTGTATCATATGATTTTAACCCTTTATCCTTTTTTGCTTTTCTATACCACATATTGTTATAAATAAAATATTCTTTTATACCTGCTACTGTCCATTGTGCCTCTAAAGTCTGACCCTGTGCTATTTCATGCCCAATCTTTTCTTTCGTTGCCACACCTAAAGCCTCTCGTTGATTGGGGTAATGGAGTTGAATTACAATTTTTTCTGGCTGTCACTATCTAAGAGGTTCAGACATTATCCACTTACCGACTCATGTACATATACGTCGGCATTTTGAAGATGGATATCTCGGTAACGGCAGCAGCTGCTGCCACAACCGAGGTATCCATCTTTAGAGCCGGCGGTTCTATTTACGATAATGGTGGTCTCTGCGGCAGATTTGCCGCAAGATCACCGTTATCGGCAGCGGGAGAGGTGCCACCCCCCTCCCGCCACTCTCCCGTGCCCTCCGCTGCTTACCGGAGCCGTCGGTAGCGGCAGAGGCGATCGGGACCTGTCCATGTCTGTGTATGGAGAGGAGTGAGGGGAAGATTGCCCCCACCTGTCTTCATACCATAGGAGGGCGGAATCAACGTGAAAACATCACTTCTGCCCATACGTCTTAAAGGCACATTTTTCTGTTGTCATTTTTCCAAATGACATTTTTTTTTGCATTGTAGTCCAAATATGAGATCTGAGGACTTTTTGACCCCAGATCTGATATTTAAGAGGACCTATCATGCTTTTTTCTATTACAAGCCATGTTTACATTTCTTGTAATAGGAATAAAAGTGACCCATTTAAAAAAAAAAAAAAAACAGTGAAAAAATAAATAAAATTAAGTAAAATAAATAAGAACATTTTTTTTTTAATGCACCCCGTCCTGACGAGCTTGCGCGCAGAAGCGAACGCATACGTGAGTAGCGCCCGCATATGAAAACGGTGGTCAAATCACCCATGTGAAGTATCACCGCGATCGGTAGAGCGAGAGCAATAATTCTAGCCCTAGAACTCCTCTGTAATGCAAAACATGCAACCTGTGGAATTTTTTAAACGTCGCCTATGGAGATTTTTGAGTGTAAAAGTTTGACGCCATTCCACGAGCGGCCGCAATTTTGAAGCGTGACATGTTGGGTATCAATTTACTCGGTGTAACATTATCTTTCACAATATAAAAAAATTGGACTAAGGTTACTGTTGTCTTATTTTTTATTCAAAAAAGTGAATTTTTTCCAAAAAAAGTGCGCTTGTAAGACCGCTGAGCAAATATGGTGTGAAAAAAAGTATTGCAATGACCGCCATTTTATTCTCTAGGGTGTTAGAAAAAAAATATATAATGTTTGGGGGTTCTAAGTAATTTTCTAGCAAAAAAAACTGTTTTAAACATGTAAACACCTAAATTCCAAAACGAGGCTAGTCCTTAAGTGGTTATTAATGTTTTTCTATGAATATCTTTGATTGCTTCAATTAGTAGTCCACCAGTATATATGACTAGATATTTTAAATTTGGTTGCATTTTAGGAGCCACTTGTTCAGAAATACAGGTAGTTCCATGGGATTTATAAACTTTATTTTTTTGAAGTATATAACTGACAACTTCTGATCAGGGGAATTACTACTCAGAACTTTTTTTTTCTTAAAGTCAGATTAATTCAGAAGGTCTGGGTAGAATCTGGCCATGGATAATACTGGTGATTATTCTGGTCCAAAGACTTTTATCTCCTTCTGTACACAGGAGTCGGGGTCCTTCTATGAGTGTCTATGTCCTGGTCTGCGTGATGAGGAGGGGGTTACCTAGTAGTAGTCAGTCACATTCAGCAGGACTTGTTCTGTAATGTAGAAGATGTTTTGTAGTTCATCCACTTTTCAGTTATAATGAGTGATGGTAACATATCCCGGCATTTATATCCACACAGCTAGACCTGACACCTTCATCTAATCACCATGGAATGAGTCAGGGCAGATGCTAGCTGTCCAAGAACAGGATGGGAGGAGGGGGTTAGGTTTTGTCTGGAGGTGGAGTTTAGGGCAGGAGCAGATCTGGGGGGGTGACAACAGGGAAATCCCCCCCAAGAAAATATTACCAACTCAGAGTCTCATTTTCTGAATCAGCAGCAGTGGCGTCGAGACACACTTGTTGTTGCACTGCCCCTGGCCTGGCCTCTACTGCCTGCCACACTGGGTGCTATTGCCTGCTGCCTGGCATCTAGCAACCAGTGGCATCACATCTGAGGAGGAGAATGAGGCCACCAGCATTTAGAGCAGAGGAGGATTTAATTTGTTCCTCTTACCGGCTTAGTGAATGTTGGCTCTACCCACCTCCTCCCTCCATCTTCTCCAGCGCGGCATGAGGGTAGGGAACTGTGCCAGCCAGCCTTCCAGGATTATAGCAGATTAGAAAAAAATGAGGGGAGAGAAAGTGGACCACAGGTCCGGAAAGGATTCTTCAAAAAGGAACAGACTGAAAATAATAAGAATTAAATAGTAATCTTTATTGAAAACAATTCCACCAAAATATCATTCGGAAAAAGTTAGAAAAATACCTCCACCACATAATTATAAAATATGATAACATTATCACGACACAGATGGCCACAACAGACAAACATTCATTCATTCAACCCTCATACAGATCATATACCAGCTGGTAATGAAGTAAACCCCGAAATAAGGGAGATTTCCCCTGTATATATAAAAGCAAAAAAAAAATTGATCATTACTGAGGAAGTCCTTGGGCTTTACAAGAGTCTTCAGCTGGAGACACTGGTACTGTGTACTGTGTATAGAAGCCAATTACAGACAGTCCTAGATGTATAAAGGAAGAAAACCACAGTGGGGGGGGGTATTGTAATTGCAATGTAATTCAGAGACTGGAAGTGAATCAGATTTATGATGACACATGGTTGGGATGGTTACACTGTAAGTCTATCATAATAGACTGGTAATGAGCTGGCAAAAATACAGTCCAAGGAGAGAGTGTAAGCTTCACTTCATATATATTTGTCACATAGTGTTCTCCCGATGAGTACTTCCACACCCAGCTTTAAGGTTATCTCATCAAAGGTGAAACGCGTCAGTATGATGCCATCACACTAGCTGTAACTTACAGTCTGTACACAGAGTGAAAGCAACAGACTTCTTCCCCTCTCAGACATCCACAGAGGTTGGCTGGACCATTGGAATGCCGAAGCGCATCTTGGGTTGAAGCAGAGACTGCAGTGTGATTGTCAGCGTTACTAGCAGACTTGCTGTTCCATATCTTACAGTGACGGACACATTCTCCACTCCCCCACATTACTGGACAGCAAACTGTCTGAAAAGACACAGTTTATCGACCTATTGGACCCTAAGCGAGTGGTGAGTCTCCATCCGTATATACTATCACCGGACTGGGTAAGCAAAGGGAATTTACCTCCCTCACATCTCACCTCCTATTCATTTTGATTTACTTCTGTTCAGCCGGCTTTGATGAGATAACCTTAAAGCTGGGTGTGGAAGTACTCATCGGGAGAACACTATGTGACAAATATATATGAAGTGAAGCTTACACTCTATCCTTGGACTGTATTTTTGTCAGCTCATTACCAGTCTATTATGATAGACTTACAGTGAAACCATCATAACCACGTGTCATCATAAATCCGATTCACTTCCAGTCTCTGAATTACATTGCAAGGCCCCCCTCCCCCACTGTGGTTTTCTTCCTTTATACATCAAGGACTGTCTGTAATTGGCTTCTATACACAGTACCAGTGTCTCCAGCTGAAGACTCTTGTAAAGCCCAAGGACTTCTTCAGTAATGATCAATTAGCATTTTTTTGCTTTTATATACACGGGGGAAATCACCCTTATTTAGAGGGTTTACTTAATTACCAGCTGGCATATGATCTGTATGAGGGTTGAATGAATGTTTGTCTGTTGTGGCCATCTGTGTCGTGATAACGTTATAATATTATATAATTATGTGGTGGAGGTATTTTTCTAACTTTTTCTGAATCATATTTTGGTGGAATTGTTTTCAATAAAGATTACTATTTAATTCTTTTTATTTCCAGTCTGTTCCTTTTTGAAGAATCCTGTCCGGACCTTTGGTCCACTTTCTTTCCCCTACTTTTTTTCTAATATGCTAATCTGATTCAGAAGAACACACCTAATCATTAACTTGTACATACTTGAATGGTTTTCTGTCTGTCGGCCATGGAAATGTTACTTTCTATTATTGATAAATTCATACTCTTCCCTGCCCAGACAATTTTATTAGGGTGAGAATCCTGGACAACTTTTTTGTTTTTTTGCAGGATTGGAGCAGAGCATGCTGAAAAGCTGCCTGTTGACCTGGCTGCACTTGCCTGAGGTGAGGGTGAGGCAGATCGCAAATGAATTAAAGCATATAAGCATTATTAGCATATTCTTTATTTAGCATATTTTCATTATTTTGTAAAGAGGCTCTAATGAAGCCCTCACTGACCTCCTTAACTTTGGGTACTGTGGAGCAAGCTACTATTAAAATATCACAGTCGAAGCACAGGAATTGCAGTTCATCACCCATTGATTCCCATGACCTCAAGGAATATGAGAATAAATTACTTTATTGTACCTGGCCTGCAGCTACAGAGGTTAGTGAAGGCTCATTTTTAGTGAACGCTCAGTTCTGTAAGCAACACCTTATTTTTGGCAGGGCCCCTCCCAAGACTAGACTCTGGATCTGCCTCTGCTTTAGGGTCAATACTAGTATTTTTTTTTGTGTAACTTCTGAATCAGCTTCCCCAGTATAACTCACCTTGTCACCTTTCCATGATATTAGCTCTGGTTCTAGTGTAAGTTGCTGAACCTCTGAAGGGGACCCATCAAAGTGACCCACAAGCGTCCAATCAGTGATATTTGTACTTTCAATTCTTATAATCCAATTTACAATGTACAGTAGGCTGGCGAGTTCTCCTTTATCATTAAAAATCATGACCTTGCCATTCGGATCCGTGTACTGGACTTCTTTTACATAGCGGGACAGCTTCAAAATGACAGAAATTATTATAGGTAACAAGCATATACAGTATAATGGTTTGATTATATATTGTTTATCTAGTTATATCTCATTTAGAGAATTTTATCGTGATGAGATGACCTTTTTACTGAGCACTGGACTATTAGGGCTCGTTCACATATGAGGTTGGCTTTAACTGCAGATGCAGCTGCCGGGGGTGTACTCGTGCTGTGGCTTTGATGCTTTGTTTCACAGATGTGGCAGGAATTATGCCCCCTACATGCCTGCCGATCACGGCACATTTAAGTTTCTCTCCTTCACATCATCTGGCACAGGGAGATTGAACACAGGACCACAGACTGGCATTCCCTCCCTATGAGGGAGACCCTGGTGAGTCCTCTCCTCCCTTATTTCCCACATCCCACAGCCCAGTGAAGTCTAGGCCCCAGATGAATGGTCCTGTCCAGCTGCATCTGCTTCTCTCCCCTCCTTCATGCCTGCTTTGCAGTCACGGTCGGCCATAGATTCATTTACAGCTCATAACAAATTTGTTGACGCTCACACTGAATATGACACAGAATTACATAAACTGAGACTAAAAATTGCAGATACAGATGCTTAATCAGTATAATGAAATTTTGTGATTATATCACGTGGGGGTCCATCTTTCTTTTTGGCTGTGAGGGCTCTGTGTACTCTGTCCAGTTCTAAACGTTCAATAGGGATTTCTGGCTTTAGTTCTTGTAATAGAGCAGTAATAGTAGATTGCAGGTCTGTCACAGTTTCAGGTATTCCCCTTATGCGCAAGTTTGAACGTCTGGCTCTATTTTCGTAATCTTCGAGCTTAGTTTGAAGTATTAAATTCTCTTTTTTTAATTGTTCCAATTCTGTTATATTTGCTTGGGTTGTAATTTCAATTTCATCCATTTTTATTTCTAAGGCTGCGGTGTGGTTTCCCAGCTCTCTTATTTCTTTGGTTAGGCTGTTTGTTATTTGGTCTGAGGTTTGTTTTAAAGCCTTATGAAGCATCTTTTCAAATTGTAATAATATTACTGGGGATACTGAGGAGGCTTGTGGAGAAGTTTGTGAGAGGATTTGTTCTGTATCTGACTCAAATGGAGAGTCTTGCTGTGACATTTTCTGTCTGTGAGAGCGCCCTGATGCTGTATCTTGTGAGGTGACTGGAGCTGCTTCAGCTGCAGTGAGTGCCTGTGAGCTCTTTGTGAGGTGATTTTTATTTCTGCCACGGTTTCCTCCCAGTACCATATTTCCTGCCCAAACTTTCACAGTTTGTTCCCTGGGGCAAAAAGGTTCAAATGGATACCTTTTGAGCCTGCAGGCTCCGCTTTGTCCTTCTCTTCTCTCCTCAGCGGTGTGGAGCTCTAACAATGCATGTCTGCTCCGCTAGGCTCCGCCTCCTGCCCCCCAGAACTGAATCTTATACTTAAAACAAATTGCTTAGTATGAAAATGCAACTATGTGAAACAAACAAATGAAAAAAATATATAAAAAAGTGTCCAATCAAGAAGTCCTTCCTCTGACAAAAGGTCAGGCTGGCTCAATATTCCTTGAAACTAATGAGCAAAAGGATTGTGAGATTCGACACTCTGCCATCTTGTGGTGATAAAGGAAATGGCTATAAAAATACAAAAAAACGAGTGAATGACCTCAAATAATAATTAAACGGTCTCCATGAATTAAAATTAAAAATAAATATAAATGTGATAAATTCCTTGTGGACACATATTAAGCAAGAGGCTAAGGCGTCTCATGGTATATATTATTGTTAACAGCCTATACTCCACAAAGTTATAATAAAAACAAATTTTATTGAAAATAAAATTAGTGTGCATATCTTTGCCTAAAAAAAGGCACAAAAAATATTAACTATTTTAGGAAATATTGTATTATATTATATTGTAAAAAATATTATTGAAAACAATATATTTTAAGCAAATCGAGAAAAATATCGAGAAAAATATTTTAAGAAAATTTTTTTTTGTAAAGAAAAAAAAAAAAAAAATTTATATATATAAAAAATTTTGAAAATTTTATTGGGAAGAAAAAGGGGAATTAAAATCTTCCAAATTTTTTTTTTTTTTTTCTTTACAAAAAAAATTTTTTCTTAAAATATTTTTCTCGATATTTTTCTCGATTTGCTTAAAATATATTGTTTTCAATAATATTTTTTACAATATAATATAATACAATATTTCCTAAAATATTTAATATTTTTTGTGCCTTTTTTAGGCAAAGATATGCACACTAATTTTATTTTCAATCTCCTAAAACCAAAAAATGAAAGATTTCCAGCATATTTTAAACCTTTCCTGGAAAGGCCAAAACATCTGAAGGAGAGAGTAAGCATTTTGCAGCTGGAAATAAAAAAAAGATGTACTTTTTAAGAGACGGAAAAAAATTACAGATTTGCACCACAGATATTAAGCCTGTATGGACAGATTGCAATATTTTGGTTATTAGATGAGAATAATATATCTGGAAATGCAAAAAAAAAGTGTTTTGATCCAGAGACTAACAAGACAAACATTTTACAGTTATGCACCACAGCTATTATGCCTTTTTGACAGGCTGTTATTTCTTAGGGACTGAGTAGCCATATTATAGCTGCAAAGAAAAAAAAGTGTCTTTATTCAAAGATTGTCAAGGCAAACAATTTTCAGTTTTGCACCACAGTTATTAAACCTGTATGGACAAACTGCAATTTCTGAGAGAGAGAGAGCAAGCACATTGCATCTGTACATTAAAAATTATTTTTTTAGGTCACTGAAGATTAGAGATGGGCCAAACACCTCCCTGTTCGGTTCGCAGCAGAACTTGCAAACAGGGGAAAAGTTCTAACCCGAACTGTGAACCCCGTTAAAGTCTATTGGAGTGGAACAGGAAAAATTAAACGTGTCAATTTTGAAGGCTTATATGCAAGTTATTGCCCATAAAAGGAGTATAGGGGTCTGGGTACTGCCCTGGGGACATGTATCAAAGCAAAACGTTTTTTTTTTAAACAATAGTTTTTACAGGAGCAGTGATTTTATTGATTCTTAAAGTGCAACAATAAAAACAAAAACATCCCTTAAATATAGTGCCTGGTGGGTCCCCTTAGTCTGCCTGTAAAGTGGTGCATCTATACCGTGTGTATAGAACCTGCTGCAGCAAAACTGACATTCCTAAACATTCTAAAATAAGCCAAATCCCATTTAAAATGACTCACCCGGCTATAAAAAAAAGGGAAAAATGGCAGGGGTCCCCCCCAAAATCCATACCAGACCCTTATCTGAGTATTGCTTCCTGGTAGGTCAGGAAAGGGGGGAAGGGAGTGCCCCCCTCCTGGACCATACCAGGGCACATGCCCTCAACATGGGGGTGGGTGCTTTGGGGCAGGGGGACTCTGCTCCCTCATCCTAAAGCACCTTGTCCCCATATTGATGGGGACAAGGGCCTCATCCCCACAACCCTGGGCTGTGTTTGTGGGGGTATGCGGGAAGGGGGCTTATTAAAATCTGGAAGCCCTCTTTAACAAGGGGGCCCACAGTTCATGCCTCCCATGTGAATGAGTATGGGTACATAGAACCCCTACCCATTCATCAAAAAGTGTAAAAAAGTAATAAAAACACAGAGACCGTTTTTGACAATTCCTTTATTAAAAAATAAAAAAACAGTGTCCCCCATGTAAATCCATTGTCAATCACTTTACACGCCACACCCAAAAAATAAATATAAAATGCTCCCGCCATCCTCGAAGGCCGACTGCCTACTGTAGGCTCTGCCGTTTGACAGTTCTTATATAATGTAGGTAAGGGCGGGGCCACCTTGTGATGTCACCTGGTGGCACTGCCCCCTTGTGACATCAGGGACCACTGCATGCTGCATCGGCTTCATCACAAGTGGAGTGATGCCAACAGGTGACATCACCAGGTGGCCTCGCCCTTACCTATATAATAACTGTCAAACAGCAGAGCCTGCAGTAGGTGGTCGACCTTCATGGACGGCAGGAGCTTTTTTTTTCGGGTGGGTGGCGTGATTGACAATGGATTTACATTGGGGGATACTCTTTTTTTATTTTTTATTTTTTAATAAAGGAATTGTCAAAAATTGTCTCTGTGTTTTTATTACTTTATGAAACTTTTTTGATGAATGGGTGGGGGTACTCTGTACCATACTCATTCACACAAGGGGGGGCGGGATCTGGGGGCCCCCCTTGTTAATTTTAATAAGCCTCCTGTCAGCATACCCCCACAACCACAGCCTAGGGTTGTGGGGAAGAGACCCTTGCCCCCATCAAAATGGGGACAAGGTGCTTTGGGGTGAGGGGGTGTCAGGTCTCTCACTTACCAGACCGGTGAGTCTGCTTGGGCAGAGGGTAGGCTCCCTTACGTATCCGACTCGTGGCCCCTGGTAGAGCAGACAGGAAGCACACGAGTACGGAATGGTATGAGAGCCTGTGCAGGAGTCCGGATCACGGAAGCAGGAAGTCCTCAAACAGCAGATGGTAATCAGAGCACAGGCAACAGATACTGAGTAGGAGCTATAGACTGGTCACACACAGGCAGGGTTCGGCAAAAGGCGGGCAGCGGAGGTACAGGAGGAGCAGGCAGAAGCGGGGTCAAACAAGCCGGGGTCAGATGCAGGCAGAAGTCAGGAGAGTCCAAAAGGCAAGTCAGATCGTCAACAGATCATAACACAGGAACACAGGATCAAGGAGCAGGTAACGGGAACTAGGCACAGGAGCTGTTGATCAGGCAGCACCGAGCAGCAGGAGAGGGAAGTCTAAATAGGCTAATTGGCGCCAAACGCCACACACATGTGCGCGCCGGTACGCACAGGCGCCTGCGCACCCACACGCGCCCGAGCGCGCCCCCGGACAGCGGCGCACACACCAGCACCACCAGGCACACGCATAACAGCACCCATAGGCAGATGCGGGGAGTAACTGGCTTCAAGAGAGACACTTGGAAGACTGGATGCACCTTCAGAGAATTAGGCAGGTCAAGCTCGTAAGCGACATTGTTAATTTTCCTCCTTACCAGGAAGGTACCCAGGAACTTAGGGCCTAGTTTCTTAGACGGGCACGCCAATTTCAGATTGGCGGTAGACAACCATACTGAGTTGCCAGGTTCCAACACAAGTTCTCCAAGCCTCTTTTTATCAAACAGTTTCTTGTAACATTCTTGGGCCTTGGCCATGGTATCCTGTAATAGTCTGTTGTTTACTGAGAAGAAATTCAGGGTTTCGGCTACTCCAGGCAAAAAGGACGGATGAAAGCCGTAGTTGGCATAGAATGGAGTCTGATTGGTAGCTGAATGCAAGAAATTGTTGTAAGAAAACTCCGCGATAGGGAGTAGGGAGGCCCAATCATCCTGGTAAAAGGCAGAAAAACAGCGGAGATATTGCTCCAGAGTTTGATTCGTCCTCTCAGTTTGCCCATTTGACTGGGGATGATAGGCTGAGGAGAACGCCAATTCGATTTCCAAGGAGCCACAGAGGGCCTTCCAGAATCTGGAGGTGAACTGGACACCACGGTCAGAAACTATATTCTTTGGAATTCCATGCAACCTGACAATTTCCTTAATGAAAATACTGGCTGTCTCCGTAGCCGATGGGGTACCCTTCATTGAAAGGAAATGGCCATCTTAGACAATCTGTCTACCACGACAAAGAAGGAGGAAAAGCCTTCTGATGGGGGGAGTTCAATGATAAAGTCTATTGAAATCATACTCCATGGTCTCTCTGGGACTGGGAGAGGTTTCAATAGTGCCCAAGCTCTAGCCCAACTGTTCTTGCTTCTGGCGCAAGTATTGCAAGAATCAACGTACTTTTTACAATCCCTAATAAGGTGAGGCCACCAGAAGGTACGTTGTACCAAGTCACTTGTTTTTCGTGTGCCAAAATATCCAGCCAGTTTATGATCATGACAAAGTTCCAATACCTGTACCCTTAGTACTTCAGGGACCACAATCTGGTTTTCATGCCAAAACAGACCATCCTTGGCACAGGCCCCAGCGGGTAGAGTCATCCCCATAGAAGCCCTTCTGATTTGAGAGACTAGATCTTTTTGTAGAAGTAGGAAATTCCCAGGAGGGAGGATGGTATCTGGGGGTAAGGTTTCTTCCAAATCATGGAACATACGTGAAAGTGCTTCAGACTTAACATTCTTGGATCCGGGTCTGAATGTGATGTGGAACTGAAATCGAGAAAAAAAAAGTGCCCATCTGGCCTGCCGGGGTTTTAGTCTCTTAGCCATTCTCAGGTATTCTAAATTTTTATGGTCTGTGTAGACCAGGATGGGATAAGCAGCACCCTCCAGAAGATAACGCCATTCCTCTAAAGCTGCTTTAATAGCCAGGAGTTCTCGATCCCCCACATCGTAATTTCTCTCAGAAGATGAAAGTTTACGTGAGAAAAATCCTGCAGGGTACAGAAGGGCTTTGGTGCCTTGTCGTTGCGAGAGCACAGCTCCTACCGCAATTTCAGATGCATCAACTTCTAACACGAACGGTAGAGCTGGGTTGGGATGCTTAAGAATGGTGGCTGAGGTAAACAGAGCTTTGAGTTCCTCGAAGGCCAACTGTGCCTTAGGAGTCCAACAGAACCAGCTTCCTTGTCTGGTGAGTTCAGTAATGGGAGCGATTATCCCTTTATGAACTTCCTATAGAAATTGGCAAAACCAATAAAGCGCTGTACCCCTTTCTTATCTACAGGTGCAGCCAGTCCAGGATAGCAGATACCTTTTGGGGATCCATCTTGATACCCTCAGGAGAGATGATCAAGCCCAGAAATTGAATACATTGAAGCTCAAACTAGCATTTTTCGAGTTTGGCGTAGTCGGGTGAGAACATTTCATACATGCCTGCGATGGTCGACCAGAGAAGCGGAAAAAATCAGGATATCGTCCAGATAGACTATGACATAGAGGTCCAGGAAGTCACGGAAGACGTCATTGACAAAGTGTTGGAAGGTTGCTGGCGCGTTACACAGGCCAAAGGGCATGACGAGGTACTCAAAGTGCCCGAATCGAGTACGAAAAGCCGTCTTCCACTCATCCCCTTCTCTTATGCAAATTAAGTTATACGCCCCGCGGAGATCCAACTTGGTAAAAACTGTTGCGGTTCCCAGTCTTTGAAATAATTCAGGTACTAAGGGTGATGGGTATCTATTCTTGATAGTGATTTTGTTTAATTCCCGGTAGTCGATACAGGGGCGTAGGGAGTGATCCTTCTTCTCCACGAAGAAGATGCCTGCACCCGCTGGAGACGTGGGGGGTCAAATGAACCCTTTCTTTAAGTTCTCATCAATATAAATTTTCAAAGTGCCCAGCTCCTGCTCAGTTAATGGGAAAATCCTCCCGAAGGGAACTTCAGTTCCAGGTAAGAGTTTTATTGGGCAATCATAAGGCCTGTACACTGGAAGGTTCTCTGCCCCCTTCTTGCTGAAGGCATCCTGGAAATCCCGGTAGGCCTCGGGAAGGGATTGACAAAGCTTGGTATCAGAGTCCAGGCAAAGACACTGAGACTGTGTCACGGGTGTCCCATGTAAGCAGTGTTGCCTGCAGTAATCAGATAGAAATTGGATCTTTCCCGTAGACCAGTCAATGCTGGGGTTGTGTGCCTGCAGCCAGGGCATTCCAAGGATGATTGGAAAGAGAGGAGAGGAGATGACATCCAAGCGTAAGAGTTCCTGGTGTTCCGGGCCTATGGTGGCCAATAGTGGGACGGTCTCACGGGTGACTGGACCGGAACTGAGAGTAGAGCCATATGCTAAGAATACTGCAAGTCCCTGGGCCTTAGGTTGAAGAGGGATGCCATGATTATTAACGAAGGCCTGGTCAATGAAACCACTGCATGCTCCAGAGTCAATAATTATTGGCAGTGGTAACATAACAGAGAGTGTCAAATGGTTACCAGATTTAGGCAAGACAGGTGCACATAAAGAAGAAGACGTCAGACACTTACGTATCTTGTTGGGGCAGGTCCTCACAAAATGTCCCTGTTCTCCGCAGTACAGGCATAGATTGTGAGTACGTCTGCGCATCTTTTCTTCTGGGGTAAGGGATGGCCGGAGCAGACCAAGTTGCATAGGTTCGGGTGCTTCCGTAACCGGAGTAGAGGAGACAGGAGGAAATTGGTTGGGAGAACTGGAAATCTTAGAGAGCATCCAAATGGGACGAGGATGACTAGAGGACCTCTCAGAGCGTCTTTCTCTCAGGCAACGGTCAATCTGAATGGACAGGTTGATGAGTTCATCCAGAGTCTGAGGTATCCCAACACGTGCCAGCTCATCTTTAAGGGGATCAGATAACCCCATCCGAAATTGATGATGCAAGGCAGTGTCTTTCCACTCTGTATCAGAGCTCCAACGTCAGAACTCAACTGCGTAGTCTTCGGCCGCTCTTCGACCTTGCTGCAGGGAGTGAGTGCAAGGCTGCCTCAGCAGTAGCAGTTAGTTGGGGGTCCTCGTATAACTGTGACATCGCTAGGAAAAAAGCATCCAGGGTATCCAGGGACCTAGATTTCTGCTCCAGTAGATAATGAGCCCAAGTCTGAGGCTCGCCAGATAGTAGTGCAATGACAAATCCCACCTTTGTGGCATCCAGAGAGAACGTGCGGGGCTGTAAAGCAAAATAGAGCTCACAGGCATTACAGAAAGCCCATTATTTGCAACGTTCTCCAGTAAACTTTTCAGGTGTGGGTACCCTGGGCTCCGGAGGAAGCATTACCACGGAGGGTGCTGAGGATAGTCCGGCAGATGGTGCTCCTTGAGGGGGAGGAGCTGCTGAGAGGGCTTGGACCTGGCCCTCTAATCTGGTTTAGCCTTCTTGTAGGCTTTTAACTGCTTGGGTAAGGCCCGCTAGGTGCCTACAAAGTTCATCCATGAGGGAGGCCCCCTGCCCAGACTCGGTCATGGCTGCCTGATACTGTCAGGTCTCTCACTTACCAAAATGGTGAGTCCACTTGGGCAGAGGGTAGGCTCCCTTACGTATCTGACTTGCGGCCCCTGGTAGAGCAGACAGGAAGCACGCGAGTACGGAATGGTATGAAAGCCTGTGCAGGAGTCCGGATCCCGGAAGCAGGAAGTCCTCAAACAGCAGATGGTAATCAGAGGCACAGGCAACAGATGCTGAGCAGGAGCTATAGACTGGTCACACACAGGCAGGGTTCGGCAACAGGTGGGCAGTGGAGGTACAGGAGGAGCAGGCAGAAGCAGGGTCAAACAAGCCGGGGTCAGATGCAGGCAGAAGTCAGGAGAGTCCAAAAGGCAAGCAGGGTCATCAACAGATCATAACACAGGAACACAGGATCAAGGAGCAGGTAACGGGAACTAGGCACAGGAGCTGTTGATCAGGCAGCACCGAGCAGCAGGAGAGGGAAGCCTAAATAGGCTGATTGGTGCCAAACGCCGCACATGTGTGTGCGCCGGTACGCACAGGTGCCCGCGCACCCGCAAGCGCCCGAGCGCGCCCCCGGACAGCGGCACGCACACCAGCACCACCAGGCACACACATAACAGTGCCCATAGGCAGACACGCGCTAACGCGAACACGCGCGCGCGCGCGGGCACCACCACGTACACCATGGCCAGCCGAAACACCAACACCAGTGCCCATAGAGGCAGGCGCCCGAGCACCCACAGGAACGCGTGCACCAACGCACCCCGGCGAGCAACGATGCCCAACCAGGTAACCTCTCTGACATGGGCAGAGTCCCCCTGCCCCCAAAGCACCCACCCAACCAGGGCATGTTGCCTGGCATGGTTCGGGGGGCTCTCGCTCATCCCCCTCTTTCCTGACCTGCCAAGCTGCATGCTCAGATAAGGGTATGGTATGGACTGGGGGCCCACACAGTTTTTTTGTTAACTATTTTTTTACCAGAAAATTTTATTTTATTCAGGTGTCAACGAGGAAGCCCACTGACAGCTGATATATCATTAGTTGTTAAAGACGCTGCAACCAGCTTCCTGGCCTTGCTCCTTAACAACCAGGTTTTACTGCTCCCTGATTGGGCAAAGCTTTCCATGGGAGGCACACGCCATATGATGCGTCCTCGCAGGTGACAGCTCTTTTTAAAACTGTGGGCAGGGCCACACGGTGTTGTCGCCAGGTGACCCCACCCCCCTCTGACACACGGGGACTACAGGAAAGCCATAGGGATGTCCCCGTGCATCAGAGGGGGTGGACCGGGTGGCCCCGCCTCCCCATGACGCTACAGGGAAGCAATAGGGATGTCCCTGTGCGTCAGAGGGGGGCAGGGTCACGGGGAAGTCCCCATGCATCAGAGGGGGCGGGGTCACCCGGCGATGACACCGTGTGGCCCCGCCCACAGTTTTAAAAGAGCTGTCACCTATGAGGATGCGTCATATGGCATGTGCCTCCCATGGAGGCAGGTCTTCTTTATTTATTTTGAATTTTTTAATAAAGGTCTTCTCCCACGGTGTGTGTTGTTGTTTTTTTTTTTCACACTTTTTTTGTGAAATGGTACGGGTACAATGTACCCGTTACCATTTCAAACAGGGGGGCCAGGATCTGGGGGCCCCCTTGTTAAAGGGGGCTTCCAGATTCTGATAAGCCCCCTGTCCGCAGACCCCCACAACCACCGGGCAAGGGTTGTGGGGATGAGGCCCTTCTCCCCATCAACATGGGGACAAGGTGCTTTGGGGGGCTACTCCAAAGCACTCTTCCAATGTTGAGGGCATGTGGCCTGGTATGGTTCAGGGGGGGCGCTCTCTCATCCCCCCTCTGTTCCTGTGGCCTGCCAGGTTGCGTGCTTGGATAAGGGTCTGGTGTGGATTTTTAGGGGGGCCCCACGCCATTTTTTAAAAAATTTTGGTGCGGGGTTCCCCTTAAAATCCAAACCAGACCTGAAGGGTCTGGTATGGATTTTGAGGGGGACCCCCCCAATGCCATTTTTTTTATTTTGGCACGGGGTTCCCCTTAATACCCATACCAGACCTGAAGGGCCTGGTATGGAATTTGGGGGGACCCCCACGCATTTTTTTTTTTAATTTTGGTTTGGGGTTCCCCTGTGGGGGAATCCCATGCCGCTTTTATCAATGAACTTTTATGTGCATTGCCGGACCGACAATTCATTATAGCCGCGAGTAGTTTTAAATGACTTTTTTCCTTTAGAAATGTCATTTTGCTCTTGGACTGTTGTAAACATGGGAAACATGTGCCACTTTACAGGCATACTATAGACACCCCCCAGGTACGAAATTTAAAGGATTATTACACTTTTATTGTTTCACTTTAAACATTATTAAAATCACTGCTCCCGAAAAAACGTTCGTTTTTAAAATATAACCTTTAAAATTAGCACTTTTGATTTCTCCCATAGACTTTTAAAGGGTGTTTTACGGCTTTCGAATTTGCTGCAAACATGTTCGCTATTCTGCGAACGGGCGAACAGCCAATGTTCGACACGAACATAAAGCCCATCCCTAATATTGGGGTTGGGGATTGACCGAGCGTTACAACAAAATCTCAGCTCACGGTTTCCGTATATTACACTTACTTCAACAGAGGGACTGGTCTAGGCCATTTATACACCATTTCTTACTACAATGGGGTTGAAACTTCAGGATATAGTTAAGATGGAATTGTCGTGGTCGGGCCATTTAGCAGCATTCAAGCAATCGCCTTGAGGCGATTCAGTTCGCATTTGCAGCACTATACAAATCATTCATTCATTCATTCATTCATTCATTCAAGATGGTATTACTTCCACAACTGCTCTATCTATTCAGGACCCTACCCATACCTGTCCCTAATTCCTTCTTCACCAAAACACAACTATTGGTAAATCAGTATTTGTGGAAGGGGAAAAGGGCGAGATGCGCATTTAAGAAACTAATAGCGTCAAGGAAAGTGGGAGGAGTGGGGCACGTACTGCTAAAGGATTACTATATAGCTTCCATTCTGGCACAACTGAGAACATGGTTCCCCCAGTCACCTAGGACAAGGTGGCAGGAATTGGAAGAATCCCAAATGCCAGGCAACAACCTTTATGACCTACTAATGTCAATAAAATTTACTACAATATATACTACCACTCTATCGCCCTCTATGAAAGCTTCAATTCGGGCTTGGAAACTACTAGTAGATATGCAGCACATATATTCCACCACAATAGCTCTTCCTCCTCCTATCTCCAGTCTCCCAGGGATCATCTCTGATCTCCACATAGCACACTGGATAGAAAAAGGAATCACAACCATCAACAACCTTATGATAGGACCCGCAATGAAAACATTTATGCTCTGTACACACGGTCAGACATTGATCGGACATTCCGACAACAAAATCACAACACAAAGTTGTCGGAAAATCCGATGGTTCTAAACGGGGTGACGTAAAACACGTATATCGGGACTATAAACGGGTCAGTAGCCAATAGCTTTCGTTTCTTAATTTATTCTGAGCATGCGTGTATTTGTGTACACATGATCGGAATTTCCGACAACGGATTTTGTTGTCGGAAAATTTTATAGCCTGCTCTCAAACTTTGTGTGTCGGAAATTCCTATGGAAAATGTGTGATGAAGCCTACACACAGTCAGAGTTTCCAACAACAAGGTCCTATCACACATTTTCCATCGGAAAATCCTATAGTGTGTACAGGGCATAAGGGTGGTATAGTTGGAATATAATCTGGAGGACTCTGAAATTTACAGATATCTCCAGATTAGCTACTTTCTTCATAAGAACCCGCAAACCTCTACCCATTTACCATGAAGAATAGCTTTATATTTCACCAAACCTTCCACCAATATAAAAGGTATATGTTTATTTTACAACACTCTAAACAATAAAATGACATTCACCAAATTCTCTGACATCAATTCTTGGGAGCGAAACCTGGGTATTCCCTACACTCCAGCACAGTGACAAAAAGCGCTACAAACAACATATTCAGCAACCAAAAGTGTTAACCTCTGGGAACTAACTCAAAAAATTCTACTTCATCGGTATTTAACTCCACTAATGCCCTGTACACACGATCGGACATTCCAACAACAAAATCCATGTATTTTTTCCGATGGATGTTGGCTCAAACTTGTCTTGCATACGCACGGTCACACAAAGTTGTTGGAAAATCCAATGGTTCTAAACGTGGTGACGTAAAACACGTACGTCGGGACTATAAATGGGGCAGTAGCCAATAGCTTTCATCTCTTAATTTATTCTGAGCATGCATGGCACTTTGTGCGTCGGATTTGTGTACACACGATCAGAATTTCCAACAACGGATTTTGTTGTTGGAAAAATTTATAGCAAGTTCTCAAACTTTGTGTGTCGGAAATTCCTATGGAAAATGTGTGATGGAGCCCACACATGGTCAGAATTTCTGACAACAAAGTCCTATCACACATTTTCCATCGGAAAATCCTATCATGTGTACAGGGCATTAGACTGTCCAAGTTCGACACCCACACTTCCCCACTTTGCTGGAGGAGGTGTGGATATGTGGGCACTTTATACCACATATTGTGGGAGTGCCCAGGTATGCGCACTCTATGGGGTAAAGTTTTTGAGGTACCGTCACAAATACTTAAAATACAAATTCCTATATCTCCAGGTTTAGCCTTATTATCATTGGGAATAGAATCCCTCCATAAAACTCATAGAATGATAGTCATCCATACCTTGTTGAGTACAAGACTATTGATTATGAGACACTGGAAGGACTGTGTGATGCCCACGATAAGGGAGGTTCTAACAACAACAAACACACATGCCTCATATGAACTAATGTTTGCTTCATCACAAGGAAAACATCAAATAGCAAATATCCACTGGAAACCATGGACTGACTGGTATAAGCTAAGGAGATTTGAATATCACTTATAACGACTAAGTTTTCTGGTTGGTATGCTATACCTCAACACAAACTGAATCAATGGACTGTGCAATTGTTTGGTTTTATTTTATTTTATTTTATTTCTTAGTTGTTCAACAGTTTCTTTATTCTTTCAAAAATGTTAATAAAGTACCTTATCTAAGCACAGTAGTAAAATGCGCCAAATAAGTTGTCACTGGGATGGAGGGGGTTTGAGTGACTTCCCTACTCTGGACACAGTTTGATCCCTTCTGGGGTGTCTGGGTGGGGTGGCCGCCTCCTGCACCATCAAATGGCAGCAATAGTGTTATGCATTTATGTCGTGAAGCTTTTCATTGTACCTGACCAAGTATGTCTTTACAGAATGTTCAACGTATGAAATTGAATATTGATGCTGTGTTAATGTTGAATAATTTTATGTTTTATTTGGAAATTTCAATAAAAATCTATTGAAACTAAATGTGCACTAATGCACTAAAATAAACTGTGTTAAATGTGCAGTAACACCGTGATATATACTGCATTAAATGTGCATTAAGATAAAAAACATGTGTGCAGCAGCCCCCCCTCAGCTCCCTAATACTTACCTCAGCCCATCTAGATCCAGCGATATTGCTCGAGAGACTTGGCTGCCCGGGACTCTCCCTCCTGATTGGCTGGGATATACAGTGGGCACCATTGGCTCCCCCCGCTGTCAATCCAAGTCAGTGAGCCAATGAGAAGAGAGAGAGGGGGCAGGACCAGGCCAAGTCTCTGTGTCTGAATGGACACACAGAGCTGTGGCTTGGCTTAGGTGCCCCCATAGCAAGCTGCTTGCTGTGGGGGCACTCAGCAGAAGGGAGGGGCCAGGAGTGCACAAGAGGGACCGGAGAATAGGAGGATCCAGGCTGCTCTGTGCAAAACCACTGCACCGAGCAGATAAGTATGACAAGTTTGTTATTTTTATAGAAAAACAGACTTTCCAAACACTTTAAAAACACTTGCAAGATACACAAGTAAAAAAAGCTCATTAATATGTAGTGGTGTCCAGCGGGAGTAATCCTTCTAGGATGTGATAGCTGCAGATGGAGTCCAAACCGACCAACGGTGGAAAGCTGTGTGGAGTAATCCAGGAAGGGCAGCCACGCTGTCATGGAATGCAGGGGCCTGGAAGTGATGTGAGAGTGGGCAGAACACATTTTGGAGCATGCCCAGTTCGCTCTTTCAAAGCCATGCTCTTTTTGTTAAAGTATGCTTCTCTCTCCTGGAGTGCTGCACCTGATAATACCTGCCCACCCCATCTTCAGTCTTGGACCACGCTATATACCCATGTTTTATTAAAGTCTACCTTATCCAGTGTGCCCTATAACCCATCTTCTTTGCAAACAAATATACCTCATTGCAGGGAAAAGTAAATGGAGAGATCTCAGCTTATATTGCTGCCTCCCTTCCCTTTCCTCCTGCCTTCCCTTTTGCTTTGTCACCACAAGCCTCCCTTCACCATACATTGATCTGGAGGCAGTCGTAGAATATAGTAAGCTCTGTCTAACACACCACAGGTCCCTGTGCATTGTCTCTGCCAGGCTTTGTGGCTGGAATGTGGCAGAGATATGGGAAATAAAGAGAAATCTATCCTACAGGGACATAGACAGCACTGAGAACCCATGTGTGTACAGTATAGACAAAAGTTCAATGTTTTATTGCTTTGTCCCTGTTGGAGAGCCCCCCCCCCCTATCATATTCCAAAAGAAAGACTGCAGAAATGATCTTCTAATCCTGTACAATGGGGTGCTATAGGGTTCAGTAATTTCCTACAAATACAGATGCTTAATCAGTATGGCCCCAAACTCCTTCAACACCATAGGAACCTATTTTACTGATTTACCAATTTGTGTTGTTGATTTTTTCTAGCAGGATACATTTGGGGGTCCCAAAATTAATTATGAATGACCCATTTAACCCTATTGGACATTCACATTCCATCCTGTGATGTAACGAATGGTATTTTACCATAAAAACATACTGTATCTCTTTGGAAGTTTATTGTATCTTGTAAATTATAGTTATATCTAACTACTGAAAGTGTACTGGAAAAAAAATATTAAAATAAAACAACTTTATTAGACCAGTTACACTGCCTGGTATGGAAATCATATTTTTCAGACTGAAGTTACTATTCTTTGGTTCTTTGTTCTGTAGTGTAAATCGGTGTCAGTCGATGTGTATAAAGTTCTGGTGATTGTGTCTCCTCCTGGGCAGATCTGCCGGTGACTGAGAGGATCTGCTGTGTGCCATGAAATGTTCTCCTCTATTCTGTGTCTGTTATCTGCTGATACTCGTCCTTTTCATCACATACTATGGAGTCGTATTGACCCGAAGCTCAGCATCACCTTGTAGACTTACTATGTCAAGGCCACCATGGGAGTATGAATATTACAAGGAGGGAGATGTCATTATCGGAGGACTGATCTCTGCTCACATAGAACTTAAAAGAAATGGCTTATGTTTGCCTCATGATGTCGTTCGTTTTAATATTCTGCCACACTTTACCATTTGTCGTGAGTAAGTCTTTTTTTCTCATCTTTCCTCTCTCTGTATAACTCAACAAAGAAATATAAATCTCCATTGTCACTGTAATATTTTATAACCATTTACAGCTTGTTCTACTGATGTTTTATATATGTTCTCATTATTTGGTTACAGTCTGTGTTACACCAATATACAATGATTACATTTGGCTTCCATCATATTTTGTCTTCAGGCCATGCTGGGATTTCTGATAAATAATCATGTCATGTATGTAGTTATAATATCTAGATGGTTCCATCATTGCCAGGAGAGAGGGAAGCATGTGCGCTGTCATGTAATAGATTGTGTGTATGACCTTATACTTATCAGGGCAGATCACAGTAAAGACTATTCACAGCATAGCAATAAGCCAGCCTGGGGAAAACTTAGGAAATTATGTATAAAGCAGTGAATCTGACATTCAACAGATATTCATTGCAGGTGAATATTCACTGCAGCTAAATGTGTTTTAAATGAAAATGATTGAATAACCAACAGTGAATGTTTGTGAACATCTTTATAAATATGACCCTTAGGCTTTCCTTATGCTCATCATTTGCTATCACTAGGGATGAGCTGAAATTCAGGTTTGGGCTGAACTTTCAGACTCCGTTGTGACTGGAGCCAAGCATCATATATAGAAGTTGTATTTGCACCACCTCTATATCTGATAGCTTCCCACTTTCAATGGTTCCTAAGAAAACAGAGGGCGCCGGCACCTGACACATCCCTAGGAACTGTTGGCATCAATGAACATTGCCTTACATGACCATATTTGTTGAATAATGAAACCCCTCTCCTCGCTCATCCTCTTATATATCTGATGAGATCTCAGGGAGCTGTCATTGGGTAAGGAGTAGTGGCAGGATCCATGTTCTGTGCCTGGTCCATTGGGTTTTCTTTTCAATAAATCTGCTGGTATCTTGACTGATAATGGATTTATAGCAAGGGACATTTTTGGGGGATTTTTATATTTTTTAACAGGATATTTTAAATATTTTGGTTTCTATATTTCTAGGTTACATCTTTCTTTTTTGTAAATCACTAGAAGTACTATGCTCCAAATACTCATTCACATTGAGGGGGCAGCGTCTGGGGGTTTCTTGTTATTAAAAAGGGGCTTAGAGATTCTGATAAGAACCTCTGCTTACAAACCCCCACAACCACTGGGCCAGGATTGTGGGGACAAGATGCTTTGCCAGGGGGTGTCCTGATATTTGGTTCAGGAGGAAGACTCACCTCTTTCCAAGTAAACCAGGCTACATGCTCAGATTAAGGGTCTGGTATGAATTTTAAGGGGGCCCCCATGCATTTGTTTGTTTTTTTCTGTACCAGACTCAACGAATAAAACCTTTTTTCATTCTTGCTGTAGGATGTGCTACATTTACAAAGAAAAATATAATACAGTTTAATCCCTTGGCACCGGATGTACACATATATGCGGCCTCTCAGGAATGGGGCTTTATCTGTGAGGCTGCATATACAGTATGTGTACCTGTGTTTGTGAACTCACCAAGAGACCTGGTCAGGAACTGGGACTTCCGTTTCCTGGTGACTAGATCACTGTGATAGCCTCTGATTGGCTATCACAGTGATCGGTCACTATGCTGCCTGTCCATGTGTTTTTTTTCCTCCTCTGAATGTAGAGAAAGATGGGAGACTTACTAAAACTGGTGCATACAGAATCTTTTGCAGCTATTCATAGTAACTAATCATCTTTTAACTTCAGCTTGTTCAATTAAGCTTTGACAATAAGGCCTGGTTCACATTGATGCTACTTTGAAATTGTGCAACTTCACATGAAGTAGCACAATTTCAAAGTAGCAAGGTCAGCGCAATTTCAGGTGCTACTTGATAGACACCTGTGTGGCTTCATGCCAAGATGTCAATTAAAGTCACATATGAAATCGGCAAAAGTAGTGCAGGAACTACTTTTGTAAATCAGTGGTGCGCTGCAAAATTGGTGTTGCACTGATTGGAACAGTGCCATTGCCTCCAATAGGCTGCAACTTGTCATACGATTTGATCTCTCAAATTGCATGAACAATCGCTCCAATGTGAACCTAGGCTTAAACCTGGAAGCTGATTGGTTACTATGCACAGCTGCAAAAGATTCTGTGCGCACCAGTTACAGTAAATCTCCCTCATTGTGTCTTTCTCTCCTTGCAGGGGAGAAAATTTCAACAAAGAAAAGTGTGTAAAAAATATAAACAAATAAAGTGTTACTAAACCCCAGAGCCTGCAGTCACTACAGTCGTATGCAAAAGTTTAGGAACCCCTGACAATTTCCATGATTGTCATTTATAAATATTTGGGTGTTTGGACCAGCAATTTAATTTTGATCTATCAAATAACTGAAGGACACAGTAATATTTCAGTAGTGAAATGAGGTTTATTGTTTAACAGTAAACGCGCAATATGCATCAAAACGAAATTAGACAGGTGCATAAATTTTGGCACCCTTGTCGTTTTGTTGATTTGAATACCTGTAACTACTTAGCACTGATTAATTGGAACACACAATTGGTTTGGTGAGCTCATTAAGCCTTGAACTATATAGACAGGTGCATCCAATCATGAGAAAAGGTATTTAAGGTGGCCAATTGCAAGTTTTTGTTCTCTTTTACTCTCCTCTGAAGAGTGGCAACATGGGGGCCTCAAAACAACTCTCAAATGACCTGAAAGCAAAGATTGTTCTACATTATGGTTTAGGGGAAGGCTACAAAAAGTTATCGCAGAGATATAAGCTGTCAGTGTCCACTGTGAGGAACATAGTGAGGAAATGGAAGACCACAGGCACAGTTCTTGTTAAGGTCAGAAGTGGCAGGCCACATAAAATATTGGAGAGGCAAAGGTGAAGGATGGTGAGAACGGTCAAAAACAGCCCACGGACCACCTCCAAAGACCTACAACATCAACTTGCTGCAGATGGTGTCACTGTGCATCCTTCAACAATTCAGCGCACTTTGCACAGGGAGAAGCTGTATGGGAGAGTGATGCGAAAGAAGCCTTTTCTGCACACACGCCACAAACAGAGTCGCTTGAGGTATGCAAACGCAAATTTGGACAAGCCAGCTTCATTTTGGAATAAGGTCCTGTGGACTGATGAAACAAAGATTGAGTTATTTGGTCATAACAAGGGGCGCTATGCATGGAGGCAAAAGAACACAGCATTCCAAGAAAAACACCTGCTACCCACAGTAAAATTTGGTGGAGGTTCCATCATGCTGTGGGGCTGTGTGGCCAGTGCTGGAATTGGTGCACAGACAAGTGTAGCGCTAGAGATTTTACAAGCTTATGATATAACTTATATAAGAATATGAAAAGAAAAAGTCTATATCGGTCAACAATGTGCAAAAATAAAGTCTCAGGTGCTCTTCAGATGTCCCTTCAGATACAAAAAACTTGTTGTTAATCCAAAGGGTATATAGAATTCCTTAATCACCATGTGGATATCACATGCAAAGAATTAGGTGTGATGGACCCTCCATATAGAAAAAGTGAAGGCTTACCAGAGGGATTGAACTCATAAGAACATACGTTCAATGAGTCAATTTAGCTTGTATCACCAACAGGCAATAAAAGGAAGGACCTCCCAACTGGATGGCAGCAAAACTCCAAATGTATCCAGAACCGTGAGGGAACTTTCTTTAAAATGGATGGCAAACCTTCCCATGGATCATCTCAGAGGAATAGCCCATATGAAAATAAAGAAGGGGGGCCACATAGCATAATACCATTTTGTAAAACAAATTTATTAAAATAAGTAAACAACTTACATTTCTGTAGTAAAAAAAGCGCTTCAAGTAAAATTATGGCAGGCAGTGGAGTCTCCCTTTTGACGCGTTTCGTCTTATAAGATTTTGGGTAGGCTTAAAAAAAAACATTTTTAATCAGTGTCAGTGTGTTTTAGGTAGAATAAAAAAAGCAAAATGAGCACTAAGTAGTTGTGATGATATGTACAGTTTTACTAACACATTTCAAAGTTGCAAAATTGTGTTCAGGCATTAATATGTGTTTTACCCTCAGTTACCAAGGGGTTACATTATGGGCAAATTACATTTCATTGCCAGCTTCTTTTATAAATTAAAAGAGAACACAGATCCCTATGATTTTGTGGGTTTGTGAGTTTTTTTATAGAAACCGGCAATAAAATGTCATTTGGCGGCAATTTCAAACACTTTTTTTCCTTAGTAAATGTCAGTGTTGCTGCAACACTTTCTGTACATCACAGAGATGCACCTCTTCACAGGCAGGATTAGGACACCCCCAGAAATGTTATTTTTAAAGAATTGGGAATTTTTAATGTAGCACTGTCCCCTTGGGGGTTGCTTAGAATTTCAAAGAAACAAGAATTCTAAGTGATATGCAGTCAAGGCAAAGCAGCTGACACTGACCAGTAGTAATCCTTAAGGTAATCCAGGTATAAGGTGTCTGTATACAGTGTCCTGTGGATTATGCTAGTGGCTGGTGTTGGATTTGTGGGCAGGTGCCCTCTCACCAATCTGAAGACAGTGTAGGAACTTCCTGAAGAGTGATTCAAGTCAATTCTTCCTTCTGCAGAATGGGCTGAGATGACGGTCTGGCTGCTGGAATAATAAGTCATCTGGTCCTGCTATTGACAGCAATGCTGCGTTGGTGCCCCTCTTCTAGCAAGCGGTATCAGACCCGCCTGGGTCAGAGCTGGAAGCACCCTGTTGCTGCGTGGTAGGCCACTGCAGTGGCGTAGCTAGGGGGTGGCTTTTGGGGCTATAGCCCCGAATCTGGGGACCATAGCCCCGAGTCTCTCCCCAAGGGGAGGGAAGGCTCTCTGGGGACCCTGATTCAAGGGGAGGCTCTCTGGGGACCCCGATTTTAAGTGGGAGGCTCTCTGGGGACCCTGATTTGAAGGGGGAGGCTCTCTGGGGACCCTTATTTAAGGGGGATGCTCTCTGGGGACCCTAATGTAAGAGGGACTCTCTGGGAACCTTGATGTAAGTGGGGGGCTCTCTTGGGATCCTGATGCAAGGGGGAGGCTCTCTGGGGACTCTGATGTAGGGGGGCTCTCTGGGGATATATATACACACACACGTATATGACTATATATACATGTGTATGCCCACCCAAGCGTATGACTTTCTTTACTACACTGCTATGGGCTCTAGCCCCAGATATTTTGTACACCTAGCCACGCCCCTGGGCCACAGTCCTCTCTTACAGCAGCGAAGATGGTGTTTACTTGATGAGACCCAGGAAGCAAGAGAGCTTGGGCCTGGTCTGTTGACTCCTTTACAGCCTCTCCCATAGTTCTCTTCCTGGAGCAGATGGCCTGCTGGGAGGTGTAGTTCATGTATAGTTCTGCAGTTCAGGGATGTCTGTAAAAGAGACTACAGTTCCCACAATGCTCTCTGCTTGGCTCAGGATTATGTTGCATGTAATCTGAGCCCAGCACTAGGGGAATATAGAGACAATCTAAGAAGGTGGAGGGTAAAACTGCAGTGTCAGATAACTGTAGTCTGCTCTTGGCTACATTAATGTCTTACAATCACTACTCCTGGCTGAATTGACGTTTAAATTTTTTTTTGCATTGGCACATGTTCCCCAGGGCAGTGCCGGCTCCCTGATGTTTTTTTTTTTTTTTTTTACAACCCCTTGCCTATTATCTCTTATTGCTGTTTTTCCAAAATATGCCCTGGTAGAAAAGGTAAATCTTATGTTATAGAGTAAGGGAAATTCCCTACCCCAGTTTGTACTCCTCTAGGATATGACACTCCTCTAGTGCTTCCACCTATTACCAACTCAAATGAGACATCACTAGGAGTTTATCCTTATATTCCTAGACCACAACTGCCATAGCCGGATATCTTTGGTCTGTTATGTCATTGCGGTGCACACACCAGCTACACATGTGCAAAGGAGTTAGAAGAAGATCGGACACCCCCCCTATCTACTGTATAGTGGAGTGTCAGGACTGGAAATGGTGTCATTGTGGGTGGAGAGTACATGAGCTCTAGCAACAGGATCTGTCCAAACTGCCATGTTGAAACATTCAGTTTATCCTCCCATAAGATAGGAAAGGGTCCCTCTTAAGCACTTCCTACCACCTAGAGGACAGATATGGCAGTAATGCAGTAATGCCACTTTCACACTGAGGCGTGCGGGCACTGGCGGTACAGCGGCGCTAAATATAGCGCCGCTTTACCGTCGTTTTAGCAGTGCTAGCAGGACAGTTTTAACCCCCCGCTAGTGGCCGAAAAAGGGTTAAAACCGCCCGCAAAACGCCGCTGCAGCGGCGGGTTTGCAGCGCTGCCCCATTGTTTTCAATGGGAAAGGGCGCTTTAGGAGCGGTAAATACACCACTCCTACAGCGCTCCAAAGATGTGGCTTGCAGGACTTTTTAGACTGCCCTGCAAGTGCACCACTCCAGTGTGAAAGCCCTTGGGGCTTTCACACTGGAGTGCATTGAGCAGCTCTTTTGGGGCGCTTTGCAGGCGCTATTTTTAGCACTTTAGCGCCTGAAAAGCACCTCAGTGTGAAAGGAGCCTTACAGGCAGTATTAGACACTATGGAATTCCTAATAAGGCATTCTCCTTTGTGTGTATACAGTCCCTGGGAAATTCAATGCCATACATTATGCACATAATGTAATAACATATCATGATTATATCCATACAATGCAAGAAGATTTCCATAAACATTGTCAGAGATCTATCACATTTATTGTAAAGTGATGCTGTTAGGATCACTGGTTGCTAAGGAGCTGTCGGCTGTGAGGAGATAGCAGTTTATGAAAGTGGGGATATCAACAGCTTCCTAAATCCGCTGCATGTTTCAGTAACTACGGCAGGGATTTTTGAATTAGGTGCAGGCCATTTTAAAGAACCATAACCCCACAAAAGTGTGGTTATTGAATTCTGATGGTTCTCGGTTGATGCCTGAAAAAAGTCCTTCATTGTTTTGTATCATCTGTATCCATATATCAGGATGTTGGTGTATAATGTAGTTGTATAAATATTTTGTTATATTCTCATTGCCTGCTGTGTCTCTTCCTGACATTATTTTAACATTTTTCTACCTCAAAACTGGTGTGAATAAACAGGTTCATTATTGTTTCCTTTTTTATCTTGCTGTTTGATTTGATTTGATATGGGATTTGTATTGCGCCGAATGCACCAAGACCCTAAAATCAAGTGAGATTTCCAAAAAAAGTTAAAAAAGGAGCCTAGGATGCCCAATAGGAAAGAGGTAGAGTAAAAACAGAGAAGAACCGGGGGGGGGGGGGACCAACCCTCCCGATGGGGGAGGAAAAATGTGCATACAAAATCCATGTTTTTGTATGATTTCTATTCTTCATCAGATTATCCGTAGGCCTGGATAAAGAGGAAGGTTTTTAAACCCTTCCTGAAACTCAGGAGGGAGGGTAAGAACTTTAGAGACCCTGGAAGGGAGTTTCACAGCTTATTGCCCTTTGTAACCAGGCGTCTGTTACCAGTAAATTTTAGTCTGCTGATTACTGGTTCAGTGAGAAGTAAGTTGGCCGATCGGAGTGGTCTTGACGGTACATGGTGAGGGGCCCATTCAGACAAATAAATTGGGCCCAGTTTCCGGTGTGCCCTATACATATAGCACATTGCCTTGAATAGTACTCACTTGGCGATAGGGAGCCAGTGCAGTTTTTCCAGCGCAGGAGAAATGTGGTCTGTTTTGGCGCATCCGGAGACCAGGCGAGCAGCTTGATTCTGAATTGCTTGCAATTTTTTTTGCCACTTCAATGGAAGTCCAACAAAAAAGATGTTAGAGCAATCCAATCGGGAATGCACAAGGCCCTGTACAAGAGTTAGCCGGTTTTCGTGCAAAAATAGATCTTTAAATTTCTCTGTATATAAAAGTTGGAGCTTTTGATACAGAGTTTTGCATGAGGTATAAATGATAGGCAGGGATCAAAGATGATACCTAGGTTCCTGACCTGTTTTGCCGGCGTTGGGATGGGGTAGAATGAAGTGGGCCAGGCCAAGAGAAAATTGGTGGTTGATTGAGGACCCACCAGCATCACCTTGGTCTTTGCTTCATTGAGGCCTAGCTTGTTGTCGGCCATCCATTTTTGTATGTGAAGGGGGCCATTTCTCAGTTGTAGGTGCATATTTGGCCCATTGTCAGCATCAGCCAGGATCTGCATGTCATCTGCGTAGATCTGGCATGCTAATTTGTGTTTAGCAATAATGTCAGCGAGTGGGCAGATATAGCAGTTGAATAGCAGGGGTGACATTGCCGAGCCCTGTGGGACTCCATAGAGAAGTGGTTCCACTGGCGATCTGCAAGCGTTCATCCGCACTTGATGGGTCCTATCCGTAAGAAAGGAGTTGATCCAACGGAGGACAGTGCCACTACATCCAAAAAGGTATTCCATGCGATCTCCCAGGATTTGATGGTCGATAGTGTCAAAGGCTGCAGAGAGGTCGAGTAGCACCAAGGCTGCTGACCCCCTCCGCATTCTTTACCCTTAACAGGCATTCGCGTATGTCGAGTGCGGACAGTTCAGTGCTACGTCCCGGTCTAAATCCCGACTGGGAGTCATGGAACAGTTTGTTACCCTCAAAGAAGCTTTGCATTTGTTGAAAGACGACCTGCTCCAGGATCTTTGCCAGAAAGGGAAGATGAGAGATAGGTCTGAAATTAGTGCGCAGAGAAGGGTCGAGTGTGCTCTTCTTCAACAAGGGGAAGACAATAGCATGCTTCAGTTGTGTTGGAACGGCCCCTATTTTTAAAGATAGATTCACTATCCTTGTAATTTCTGGGGCCAATGTATCTGCATCTTTCTTCATAAACCATGCGGGACAGATGTCATTTGGAGAGCTTGATGGTTTAAGCTTGGACATAATATTGGATATCTCTGCCACTGAAGTGGATGCAAATGAGCTCAAAGCTGGAGGAGCTCTTATTAGTGCCGGAGGGTCAAAGTCATCAGGTAAGATTTTGTCCTGGTTACGGATTTTTTACATTTTTTCCCCAAAGGAAGACTGAAGCACAGAGCATAATTCCATAGATGGGACAATCTTAGAAAAAAATTTTTTTGGTTCAAATATGTCCCTAACCAATGAGAATAATTCCAGAGGCTTGTTCGAGGCTTGCATTATTTGATCGTTATAATAGGATCTTTTATGGCGTTTTACAGCCTTTGTGTAGCCTCAACAATAGACCCGATACGCCATTTTGTCCCGGGGCAGTTTTGACTTAAGCCACTTACTTTCCAATATTCGTCTTTTATTCTTAATTAAGTTGAGACTAGGGGCGTTCCAAGGGCTTGACTTAGAAAGTCTTGGGCGCCTATTTACTGTTGTCAATGGGGCCAGGATGTCCACATTTGCCTTGATTCTTAACTCAAATTCATCTAGGGATCTTTCCAGCCTTTCAATCTCAGTTTCTAAAGCCGGAATTCCAATTTCTCTCTCTTCATTTACTAGGAGTGGCTGTCCCTGATGGAAGTTGTAGCATGTTTTAAAGTCTTTGACAGTTATATTTTTTAGTTTCCGAAATGGAGCAGATTTTGTCATACAATTTCCTTTGGGGATTTTTATTGGTGCAAAATCCAAGAGGTTAAAGGTAATCAGACTATGGTCTGACCATCCCACCTCATGTGCTATAACATTGAAAGCTGCCCTGCCATGAGTAAAAAGGGCATCTAGCATATGGCCCTTTATGTGTGTGATCATGGTGGATGCCAGGGTAAAGTGGAAGCCATCTAGGTCACCTATGAGATCCTGGGAGTCACAGCTTGTGTCATCCTCCAGCCACATATTCATGTCTCCCTGGAGGATGACACAATCCAATTGTAGACACAGGGACATCATTAGTTCAGATAAGTCAGCATGGAAAGTACCTGCTGGACCAGGTGGACGATAGACAGTGGCTAATACAAATGAAGAGGAGTCACTTACTTTACACCTCATCACTAGGTGTTCAAATGAACTAAACTCAGGTGTTTTTAGCTCAATGCAATCCAAACAGTCATCATGAATCACACAAACCTCCCCTTCCCTATCGTATTCTCTATTTTAAACTAAAATCTTAAAATTTTGGGGAAGTAATTCTTCTAAAACTGACTAATTCACACTAAACCAAGTCTCTGTGATTCCTAAAATGTGAAATTTCTCTGACTCTAGCATATCAAAAATTTCTGAACAATGCTTAGTGGCTGAGCAGGCATTAATGAAGGCGGCCCTTAAAGTCTCAAAGGTAGATGATTTCACCAATGTACTTTTCAGCTGTTTGTCCCTTTTTTTATGTTCCCGGGGGCACCAGATTTTATTTTCGATGCAGTTAAGTTGCATGTCTCTTAAAATTGCAGTATGTTGATTATTGAGTGAAACAAGCAATGACTTTGAGTAGATTAAACGGTGTGCGGTACTCAGTTTTCCTGTACTGTATCCAAAGGTTTGTGGCCCATCTGCCCCGTCCAGCCCGGCCCAGACGATCACCGATGGGCTTGCCTCTGGTGCGCCTCCGGTGCACCTGCGGCACACCTGCGGCACTGGGGCGCCATGATGTTTATAGCAAGTGCCGGTGGTGAGGGGGCGTGGCCAAGTCGCACATCGTGTCGCACTGGTTGCCAGGCAGCGGGATGCTGGATGGACTGGCTACACTATGCAAAGCAGCAAGGTAAATTCTGTTAACACAGTCTTTAGAGGAGAGTTCAACAGTGCAGCAGCAAGCAGGTGGAAGCTGTTTACACAGTCTTGAGAAGAGAGTTCAGCAGTGCAGGGATGAGGAGGTGAGACACATAGGGGGCCACCCTGGGCTCATTCCAAAATCTCAGGTCTGTAGTTTATGCTCAGCGCGGGGGCGCCATGATGTTTATAGCAAGTCCCGGTGGTGAGGGGGTGTGGCCAAGTCGCACGTCGTGTTGCACTGGTTGCCAGGCAGCGGGACGCTGGATGGACTGGCTACACTATGCAAAGCAGCAAGGTAAAATCTGTTAACACAGTCTTTAGAGGAGAGTTCAACAGTGCAGCAGCAAGCAGGTGGAAGCTGTTAACACAGTCTTGAGACTGAGTTCAGTAGTGCAGGGATGAGGAGGGGAAACACATAGGGGGCCACCCTGGGCTCATTCCAAAATCTCAGGTCTGTAGTTTATCTCAGGTCTTTTGTTATATTCTCATTGCCTGCTGTATCGCTTCCTGACATTATTTTAACATTTTTCTACCTCAAAACTGGTGTGAATAAACAGGTCCATTATTGTTTCCTTTTTTATCTTGCTGTTCACAATGTTAATTTAGTCGACTAAAACGACTAAAACATTTTAGTCAACTAAATGAATACTATTTTAGTCGACTAAAATACGACTAAAACTAAAACAATTGAGAAGACTAAAATACGACTAAAACTAAAAGCCATTTTAGTCAAAAGACTAAAATGAGACTAAAACTAAAAATGCCATTCTAGTCAAAAGACTAAAATGGGACTAAAACTAAAATGTAATTTTAGTCCTAAGACCAAAATTAACACTGGCTGTTCACTGTTTTTGGTAGGTGGAGTCGGGTGGAACTAACATATCACTGCAGTAACTGAATATTTGCTGTTGCAACACTGATCCTCCCCCTGGCCAATCGGGAAGCAGGTATGAAACCTGTTTCCTGATTGGACAAAATGTCAGGCTATCCTATTGGACGCCTAGTGTCGGGAGAAGCAGAGAGGAGACACTGCAGAAGGTTCTCCAGGAGAGGACACCGGAGCAGCTTTCCCTGAGACCGCCACGCTGGAAGATGGCCACATCAGCTCCGACCGTTGTTCTCACCACCCGCATCCAGGGTAAGGGGGACAGCGGGTGGTGGGGGGTGTTAGTGCCTTGCCAGGGGGGGTAGGGTGGCATTTGTGCTAGTGCCACTCCACCGGCATCCGGGGGGTTGTTTGCCACCCCCCCCCACAAAAAACACCACTGGATGCACTGTGTGTTCTGACACCTATCTATTGGAAGCAATGGTATCTCTTCTATTGGACCAGACTATATAGGTCAGGCTTTGCACCCCACATGCATCAATGAGCTTTGGTCATCCGTGACCTTGTTGCTGGTTCACTGGTTTTCCTTCCTTGGACTACTTTTAGTCGGTCCTGACCACTGCAGACTGGGAACATCCCGTATGGGCCTGGTATGGATTTTGGGGGGGACCCCAGGTTGTTTTGTTTTTGGTGGCAATTGCAACTGCAATTTAAATGTATTTGACTCATTTTTTTTCTTTAGAAACGTCATTTTTGCTGCAGCATGTTCTATGCATGCTACAGATGTGCCACTTTACAGGCAGACTAAGGGGACCCCCCAGGCTCTATATTAAATGTTTTCATTTTTATTGTATCACTATAAGTGGGGTTTACACTTTAAGTGAAACACACAAAATTAAAATAAAAAAAATAAAGAAAAAACAATGTGGGGTCCCCCCCAGTATATACCAGGAGTTTTGGATTTTAAGGGGAATCCTATGCCAAAATGTAAAAATAAATGGCATGGGGCCCCCAAAATCCATACCAGACCCTTATCTGAGCACACAGCCTGGTGGGCCAGGAAAGGGAGAGGACAAGCGAGTGCCCCCCCTGAACCAGACCAGGCTACATGCCCTCAATATTTGGGTGGGTGCTTTGGGGCTGGGGGGGACTCTGCCCCCCCGCCCCAGAGCCCCTTGTCTCCATGTTGATGGGGGGCTTGCTTAGCTCTGTTTACCTAACTACAGTGACCTAGGCCTGTTTACTGGACTTGTCCTGCCTGCTGACTTTGTACTGCTTTGACCGGCTGTTACTGACCTTGGCCTGCCTTCTGGACTTGCTTTGCCTGCAGATTTGGTTCCTCACTGCCCAGTCGTTGCTGACTGCTGCTCGTCTCCTGGTCCTGCTACTATTTCCTGCTCTGGAGCCAAGCTGCTCCTGCATCTTGTTCCAAGGACTGCAACTACCAGCTCAACCCATGAAGGAGTGATCATCACCAGCCAGGTATTACGGCACACTTTCTGCGTCCACCTTCAGGAGTGTTGGGCAGGAGGTGCAAGAGAGGCCTCCACAACATTGCAGTCTTCACCAGGTATGTGATAAAGGCTTTAAGCTGACCTTTTTTCCTATGCATTTTTGTTGGACCTTACAGTTGAGTATAAAAAAAGAGGGTTGGGACTTTAAATGAAGCATGCAACATTATATAACATTTTATTTGTTACATAAGTTTGCGGCTCACTGCCGGTTATCAGAAGCAGATTCGGAAGAAGTATCTAACACGTTTCATCATTCCTCCTTTCCCTTTTTCTTTAACCACTTGCCTCCCCAGCCCACCGTCAAATGACGGCGGGGCAGTGTGGCTCTCGTTCTGGGTGGACGTCATATGATGGCTCCCAGAGCGGTCGCTCTCGTGTGCCGTGGGGTATGCAACATGCTGATTGCGGCCACGCTATGTTGCTAGGACACGTCGCGACCCCGATCTCTGTAGAGAGCTGCGGATTTTTAACCATGTGATCAGCTGTGTTCAATCAACCACTTTAACCACTTGCCTCCCCAGCCCACCGTCAAATGACGGTGGGCTGGTGCGGCTCTCGTTCTGGGTGGATGTCATATGGTGGCTCCCAGAACGGTCGCTCTCACGTGCCCGTGGTGTACGCAGCATGCCAATTGGGGCCATGCTGTGTTGCTAGGACACGGCGCGATCCCGATCTCTGTAGAGAGCCACAGCTTTTTAACCATGTGATCAGCTGTGTTCAATCACAGCCGGTCACATGTAAACATGGAGATGCCGTAATCGGTGCTCCTCACCTGACAGAGTGTGAGGAGAGGAGATCTGATCAGTGGCATCTCCTCACAGAGGACATCTATGTATGTAATCTGGGCACTGATCATCAGTGCCCTGATTACAATAAAGCCCCCACCAGTGCTAGCAATGAGTGCCCACCAGTGCCAGCAATGAGTGCCCAACAGTGCCAGCAAACAGTGCCCACAAGTGTCAGCAAATAGTTACCACAAGTGATGCCAGTCAGTGCTGGCTATCACTGCTGCCCATCAATGCCCATCACTGCTGCCCATCAATGCCACCCATCAATGGCCATCAGTGCCCATCAGTGCCGCCCATCAGTGCCCATCAGTGCCGCCTATCCATGCCGGCTATCCATGCCCACCAGTGCCCCCTATCTGTGCCCATCAGTGCCACCCATCAGTGCCAATCAGTGCTGCCTATCAGTGCTCATCAGTGCCACCTATCAGTGCCCATAAGTGCAGCATATTTGTGCCTTCTCATCAGTGCCACCCAAGTAGTTCCCATAAGTGCCGCCTCATCAGTGCCCATAAGTGACACCTCATCAGTGCCTATCAGTACAGCCTATCAGTGCCCATCAGTGCCACCTCATCAGCGCCCATCAATGAAGGAGAAAAATTACTTCTTTACAAAATTTACTGACAGAAACTAAAACAAATCTTTTTTTTTTTTTAATTTTCAGGTTTTTTTGTTTGTTTTTCAGGAAGATATAAAAAACCCAGAAGTGATTAAATACCACCAAAAGAAAGCTCTATTGCTATGAAGAAAATGATAAAAAATTCACATGATTACAATGTAGCATGACCAAGCAATTGTCATTCAAAGTGTGATAGCGCTAAAAGCTGAAAAATGGCCTGGACAGGAAGGGGGTGTAAATGCTCTGTATTAAGGTGGTTAATTAGTCCGACTCATTGTTTACTCATATACTTTTTAGACACTTTTTCCACATCTTCTCCTGATGAGTGGCAGTGAGCCACGAAACGCATCGAGCTTCAGATGCTACAATTATGTGTTTATTATCTAGAATTTCACCTACAAATATGTTTGAATACATGACATCTTTACCATGATGTATCCTATACTATGTCAACTTGGTTTCAAGAAATTGGTCTGTTGCAAGTTATTATGTACCACTATGCCCTTTTCAATATATATATATATATATATATATATATATATATATATATATATATATATATTTATATATATATATTTATATATATGTACATATAAATATAAATGTATTAATTTATCCATTTGTATTTGTATTGGGAACTAACCCCTTCACATGAACTTATGTAATAAATAAAATACATTTTTTTGTAGATATACCGTACCATTTGCTGCCAATGTTGCATTCTTCATTTAAAGTCCCAACCCTCTTTGTTTGTTCTCTGCAAATATGGATGGAAGTACTTTGACCCACACACCATAGGTCTCATTTAACCTCTTCCCGCCCGCCGGCCGTCAAATGATGGTTGGGCGGTGCGGCTCTCGTTCTGGGTGGACGTCATATGACGGCCTTCCAGAATGACCACTCCCACATTGCGGCAATCGGTAGTGTGGTGTGGTGTGTCAGTCTGACACACCGCTACACCGATCTCGGTAAAGAGCCTCTGATGGAGGCTCTCTTTACCAATCACAGCTGATAACGATGTAAACAGGAAGAGCCGTTGATCGGCTTTTCCTCACTCGGGTCTGACAGATGCTTGTAGAAGAGAGCTGATCGGCTGCTCTCCTGACAGGGGGGTCTGTGCTGATTGTTTATCAGTGCAGCCCCCCTTGGATGCCCACCCAGGACCACCAGGATGCCGCCAGGACCACCAGGGATTGCCACCACACTGGACCACCTTGTATGCCACCCTAGACCACCAGGGAAATGCCAATCAGTGCCCATCCCCAATGCCTGCCAGTGCCATCAGTGATGCCTATCAATGCCATCTATCTGTGCTGCATATCAGTGCCCATCAGTGCCACGTATCAGTGCCCATCAGTGCCGCCTATCATTGCAGCCTTTCAATGCCCATCATTGTTGCCTATCAGTGCCCATCAGTGCGAATCAGGGTCATACATGAGTTCCCATCAGTGCCGCCTATCAATACCCACCAGTGCTGCATATCAGTGCTGCCCATCAGTGCCCAACAGTGCTGCCCATCAGTGCCCATCACCAGTGTCTGTCAGTGCCCATTAGTGCCACCTCATTGGTGCCACCTTATCAGTGCCCGTCAGTGCCACCTTATCAGTGCCCATCAGTGAAGAAGAAAACTTACTTATTTACAACATTTTATAACAGAAACAAAAGAAAAACTTTTTTTTTTTCAAAATGTTAGGTCTTTTTTATTTGTTTAGCAAAATATAAAAAAACTCAGAGGTGATCAAATACCACCAAAAAAAAATTCTGTTTGGGTACAATGTAGCATGACCACACAATTGTCATTTAAAGTGTCTGGTATTGAAGTAGTTAAAGTTCCAAAACCCCTTTCTTTCCTTACAGTTGAGTATAGGTTTCTTTAGCCGTGTGACATCTCCATTATTACTAGTTCTCACATTACTGTACCTACTGACACCTCATTGTGGGATTTCCAGACCAGAACGTCTATACTTTAGTTACTCTATCATTTCTCTACTTCAGAGGTATATTTCTTGACAACACTTGATTCATCTAATAAATGAATCCCAAGTTTTGTATTATGTCTCATACATTTTGTATTCTGTCTTATAAGTCTATCAATAAAAATATATTCAACACTAAATTTAAAACAATATTGTTTTCTGCGAAACATTTTTGTGTTAGTTTTGTGGAATGTGGCCAAACTTTAATCTCATAAGTATCCATTTTGTTTCATTTTAAACCCTCTCATTATCCTGCAGCATACAATTTGAAGAGTACATAAGCATCTTGATGATGATCTTTATTGTCAATGAGATTAACAAGGACCCCAATCTTCTGCCCAATATTACCCTGGGCTATCATATATTTAGTACATGTTCTGATCCAAAGCATACTTTCAGATATGCCACAAAGATATTGTCTGGAGAAAAGGGAGCTCCTAACTATTACTGTAAGGGACACGGAGAATTGGCTGGTTTTATTGGTGAAAGTGTTTTCCATTCAAATCATGCTCTGGCCCAGTTACTTAGTCTGTATAGGTATACACAGGTAAGTGATCACTGCAATATATTATGTATGTAATATGGAGTGTACAATAGATGCCTCAGTACAGTCTCGGTGGAATTATTTTAGTCTTACTCTTCTATAGGGATGAGCTGAACACCCCCCGATTCGGTTCGCACCAGAACCTGCGAACGGACCAAAAATTCACACGAACGTTAGAACCCCATTGACGTCTATGGGACTCGAACATTCGAAATCAAAAGTGCTTATTTTAAAGGCTAATTTGCATGGTATTGTCCTAAAAAGGTTTTGGGGACCTGGGTCCTGCCCCAGGGGACATGTATCAATGCAAAAAAAACTTTTAAAAACGGCCGTTTTTTAGGGAGCAGTGATTTTAATGATGCTTAAAGTAAAAAAAAAAAAAAGTGAAATTTTCCTTTAAATATTGTACCTGGGGGGTGTCTATAGTATGCCTGTAAAGTGGCGCGTGTTTCCCGTGCTTAGAACAATCCCTGCACAAAATGTCATTTTTAAAGGAAAAAAAGTCATTTACAGTTAGGTCCATAAATATTGGGACATCCACACAATTCCAATAGACTTTCAGCTTTAATTTGCGGGTATTTACATCCAAATCAGGTGAACGGTGTAGAAATTACAACAGTTTGTATATGTGCCTCCCACTTTTTAGGGGCCAAAAGTAAAGTAATGGGACAGATTAACAATCATCCATCAAACTTTCACTTTTTAATACTTGGTTGCAAATCCTTTGCAGTCAATTACAGCCTGAAGTCTGGAATGCATAGACATCACCAGACGCTGGGTTTCATCCCTGGTGATGCTCTGCCAGGCCTCTAATGCAACTGTCTTCAGTTTCTGCTTGTTCTTGGGGCATTTTCCCTTCAGTTTTGTCGTCAGCAAGTGAAATGCATGCTCAATCGGATTTAGGTCAGGTGATTGACTTGGCCATTGCATAACATTCCACTTCTTTCCCTTAAAAAACTCTTTGGTAGCTTTCACAGTATGCTTCGGGTCATTGTCCATCTGCACTGTGAAGCACCATCCAATGAGTTCTGAAGCATTTTGCTGAATATGAGCAGATAATATTGCCCGAAACACTTCAGAATTCATCCTGCTGCTTTTGTCAGCAGTCACATTATCAATAAATACAAGAGAACCAGTTCCATTGGGAGCCATACATGCCCATGCCATGACACTACCACCACCATGCTTCACTGATGAGGTGGTATGCTTTGGATCATGAGCAGTTCCTTTCCTTCTCCATACTCTTCTCTTCCCATCACTCTGGTACAAGTTGATCTTGGTCTTATCTGTCCATAGGATGTTGTTCCTGAACTGTGAAGGCTTTTTTAGATGTTGTTTGACAAACTCTAATCTGGACTTCCTGTTTTTGAGGCTCATTAATGGTTTACATCTTGTGGTGAACCCTCTGTATTCACTCTGGTGAAGTCTTCTCTTGATTGTTGACTTTGACATACATACACCTACCTCTTGGAGAGTGTTCTTGATCTGGCCAACTGTTGTGAAGGGTGTTTTCTTCACCAGGGAAAGAATTCTTCGGTCATTCACCGCAGTTTTTTTTCGTGGTCTTCTGGGTCTTTTGGTGTTGCTGAGCTCACTGGTGCATTTTCTTTTTAAGGATGTTCCAAACAGTTGATTTGGCTCCACCTAATGTTTTTGCTATCTCTCTGATGGGTTTGTTTTGTTTTTTCAGCCTAATGATGGGTTGCTTCACTGATAGTGACAGCTCTTTGGATCTCATATTGAGAGTTGACAACAACAGATTCCAAATGCAAATAGCACACTTGAAATGAACTCTGGACCTTTTATCTGCTCTTTGTAAATGGGATAATGAGGGAATAACACACACCTAGCCATGGAACAGCGGAGCAGCCAATTGTCCCATTACTTTTGGTCCCTTAAAAAGTGTGAGGCACATATACAAACTGTTGTAATTCCTACACCATTCACCTTATTTGGATGTAAATACCCTCAAATTAAAGTGATGTCCCAATATTTATGGACCTGACTGTAAAACTGCTTGCGGTTTTAATGTAATGTCGGGTCCTGGCAATATGGATGAAAATCAGTGAGACAAATGGCATGGGTATCCCCAGTCCATTACCAGGCCCTTTGGGTCTTGTATGGATATTAAGGGGAACCCCGCACCCAAATTAAAAAAGGAAACAGCAGTATACAGGCTCTGTACTCTGAACAGCAGTATACAGGCAGTGCAAACAAGACAGGGACTGTAGGTTTGTTGTTAAGTAGAATCTGTTTGTAATTTTGAACTGGTACATTTTTAACGTGTTTAGCTCCAGCCAAAAAATTTTAAGCTTTTTGGAAAACATAGGGAAGGGTTATCACCCCTGTGACATTTGTTTTGCTGTCTGTGCTCCTCTTCAGAAGATTTCACCTCACTTTTTGTCCCAATGACAAATGTTTTTTTGAAAATTTGGGTTTTTTTGTGAAACAAGGATTGGTGATAAAGCATCAGTGGAAAGGAGAAATGTTTTTCCCATATTAACTCTTACAGGAGAGAATTTCCCTTCCTAGGGGTAGATTTCATCTCACTTCCTGTTGTCTCCTTCCGTTTGCAAGTAGGAGTCATTTGTAAGTTGGATGTTTGAAAGTAGGGGCCTGCCCTATATACTCAGCAGAAATTTGGGCCTTAGGTGTTGTTGTGGCCACAACACTGTAAGCCCTCACAGGGCCCTGTTGTGAAATATTAGATCAATAATTGTAATTACCTGCCCCTGTTGAACAGGGGCAGAAAAATTGGGCCTTTGGTGGTGGTGCTGGTGCCACAACACTGTAAGTTCTCACTCGTTCTTGGTGGGTGCAGAAACGGGCCCTGCTGTGAAATATTAGATCAAGAATTGTAATTACATGCCCCTGTTAAACAGGGGCTAAAAAATTGGGCCTTAGGCACTGGTGCTGGTGCCACAACACTGCAACCCCTCACAGATACTCTAGTTGGAACGCAGGAACGAGCCCTGCGGCAAAGTATTGCATTAAAAATTTTAATTACACGCCCCTGTTAAAGGGGCTGAAAAATTGGGCCTTAGGCACTGGTGGCGGCGCCCAGAACCAAAAATGTTCTTACAAGCTATCAGCGTGATCATTGAGGAGGAAGAGAATAATTACTCAGGATAGTCACTCAGCATAAGCATAGGCAGTCTTTGAAGGGATCTGAGATTTCAAAAAAAATTATTCGGTTACATCAGCATCAGGTGCTTGGTAGCTGGTGGTGATCCAAGACTGATTCATTTTTATGAAGGTCAGTCGATCGACCGAGTCGGTGGACAGACGCACCCTGTGATCGGTTACAAAGCCTCCAGCAGCACTGAATGTGCGTTCTGAAAGAACGCTGGATGCAGGACAGGCCAGTAGCTCAATTGCATACTGTGCAAGCTCTGGCCAGTGATCCATCCTCAAGACCCAGTAACCCAGAGGATTTTCGGTGGGAAAGGTGTCCAAGTCTGATCTTGCCCCTAGGTATTCCTGCACCATGTAAAACAGACGCTGGCAATGGTTTCTGGAACCAATCATACCTTGGGGCTGCAGACTAAAAACTTGTCTGAACGCATCGGTCAGACGGCCACCTTCTCCGCCGCTCCTTCTTTGACTGACCGAAGCCTCAGCAACACATTGTCCAGAAACAGGAGTTTGTAACCTCCCAGTCTCTGGGAACACATTGCACAGACCTTTCTGCAAGGCCTCCCGAAGATGTTTCATCCTCTGCTCCCTCTGCAATGGCAAGATAAGGTCCACAACCTTACCCTCGTAACGTGGATCAAGGAGGGTTGCCAGCCAGTATTGGTCCTTCTCCTTGATACCACGAATACGAGGATCCTTACGCAGGCTTTGCAGGATCAGGGAGGCCATGCAGTGTAGGTTTGCTGAGGTATTCGGTCCGGAGTCCTCTGGGTCACTAAGGACGACATGGTCCGCAGCCACCTCCTCCCAGCCACGTACAAGTCCATGTGTTTTTTGGGACTGATCTCTTAAAGACTGCTGCTGATGCTGAGTGCCAGGCTCCACCTCCATACTGACACAATCCTCCTCCTCCTCCACTTCCTGTGTGATCGGCGGGCACGCAGGAACACTGTCTGGATAAAGGGGGCCTTGAGAGCTAAGGAAGTCCTCCTCTTCCTGCCTCTGTTCTGCCTCAAGTGCCCTGTCCATTATCCCACGCAGCGTGTGCTCCAACAGGTGGACAAGGGGGACAGTGTCACTGATGCATGCACTGTCACTGCTCACCATCCTCGTGGCCTCCTCAAATGGTGACAGGACAGTGCATGCATCCCTGATCATGGCCCACTGGCGTGGGGAAAAAAACCAAGCTCCCCTGACCCTTTCCTGGTGCCATAGTTGCACAGGTACTCACGGCCCTCTGCTGTGTGTGCAGCCGCTGCAGCATGGCCAACGTTGAGTTTCACCTGGTGGGCATGTTACAGATTAGGCAGTTCTTGGGCAGGTTAAACTCCTTTTGGAGGTCTGCCAGCCGAGCACTGGCATTATATGACCGGCGGAAATGCACACAGACTTTCCTGGCCTGCCTCAGGACATCCTGTAAGCCCAGGAACCTGCCCAAGAACCGCTGCACCACCAAGTTAAGGACGTGAGCCAAACAGGGCACATGGGTCATTTGTTCCTGTCGGAGGGCAGAGAGGAGGTTGGTGCCATTGTCGCAAACCACCATTCCTGCCTTAAGTTGGCGTGGCGTCAACCACCTCTGAACCTGCCCCTGCAGAGCTGACAGAACCTCTGCCCCAGTGTGGCTCCTGTCCCCCAAGCACCCCAGCTCAAGCACCGCATGGCATCTTTTGGCCTGCATACTTGTGTAGCCCCTTGAACGGCTACGGAACACCGCTGGTTCCGAGGACAAAGCACAGGAAGAGGGCATGGAGGAAGAAGAAGAGGAGGGGGTGGAGGAGAGAGGTGTGTCACAATCATTAGTAGTGGCATTTTGGAGGCGTGGTGGTGGAACAACCTCCAACACTACTGCACCTTGTCCTGCATCCTTCCCAGCTGCCAGCAGAGTCACCTAATGCGCGGTGAAACTTAGGTAACGTCCCTGTCCATGCCTGCTGGAGTGGACCATGAGTCAGCGGTAATATGCACCTTACTGCTGACCGCCCTGTCCAGCGAAGCATGGACATTGCCCTCCACATGCCGGTAGAGAGCCGGAATCACCTTCCATGAGAAAAAGTGGTGTTTGGGTACCTGCCACTGAGGAACCACACATTCCACAAACTCATGGAAGGGGGCAGAGTCTACCAACTGAAAAGGCAGCAGTTGAAGTGCTAGCAATTTTTCCAAGCTAGCATTCAACCGCTGGGCATGTGGATCGCTGGGAGCAAATTTTTTTCGGTGGTGCAGCAGCTGGGGCAGGGAAATTTTCCTGGTACGATCTGACGTTGGTGTACAGAAAGCAGATTGCCCACAAGTACTTGGCTGTGACACACCTAATTCTACACCTTCATTCCTCTCAGTGCAGGTCTCAGAGAGGACTGAAGGTATAGTGGGGTTGGAGATCTCAGCTGATGAGGAGCAAGGAGAGGTCCTCTTTGTTCTTTGGTGTGGGTCTTTTAGATACACTTGCCAACGAACTGCATGGCAGGTCAACATATGTCTGGTCAAGCATGTGGTGCCCAAGTGGGAGATGTTTTGGCCACGCGAGATACGCTTGAGACATATGTTGCAAATAGCAGCGGTGCGATCTGATGCACTCGTCTCAAAAAAGGCCCACACCAAAGACCTTTTGGAATAACGCGCAGAGACAGCAGCGCCCTGCACATGCGGAGATTTGGGGTGTGATGCAGTCAGTGTGCTGCCCTTAGGCTGGCCCCTGGAGGGCATCCTGCCTCATTGGTGATGTGCCTCCTCTCTCCTATCAGGCACCCACATTGAGTCAGTGACCTCATCATCCCCTCCCTCCTCATCACTGGAGCAAACCTGGCAGTATGCTGCAGCAGGGGGAGCATGACTGCCAGATTGCTGTCCTTCTTGGGCACCCTCTCTGTCCATGCTCACATTACTGTCTTAATCTAGCTCAGTATCATCATCAGAGCCTTCTAAACTATAGGCATCCTCCTGGAGCATGTACCCAACACTGTGGTCAAACAGTTCGAGGGACTCCTCAGGAGGACATGTTGGGGCTAGGGAAGGAGTCACTGATGCCGTTGAGCCGAGGGAAGAGGCCGCATTGGCAGCTGCTTTGCCAGACAAAGTACCCTGAGCATGGGTGAGAGAGGATGAGGAGGATGAGGACGGCTTGGTCATCCACTCAACCAAGTCTTCCGCATGTTTCGGCTCAACACGGCCTGAAAAAAAAGCCAAGCGCGTCCCACGGCCACGTGCTGATGAGGATGCACCGTCTCCACGACCAGCACTGTTGCCTCTAGACACAGAGCCTGCTTGCCCTCTCTTATTGGCTTGTGACTGTCTGCCTCTCCTTCTTGGCCTTCCAGACATACTAATGGCCTGTAGCTGCACTAAGCTGGGATATATATATATATATATATATATGTACTGATACTGCAGCTAGCAAAATCAACTGCCTGCCTGTACTGTAGTATGAGAACTCCACCAACCTTCTACAGGTAGCTTTAGCTGAACACTGTGCAGAGCTTACAAAAAACTAACTTGTAGCTTATTTAGCTGCCTGTGGTAGTGATAGGATCAGGAAAACACCACCAACCTTCTACAGGTAGCTTTAGGTGAACACTGTGCAGAGCTCGCAAAAAACAAACTTGTAGCTTATTTAGCTGCCTGCGGTAGTGATAGGATCAGGAAAACACCACCAACCTTCTACAGGTAGCTTTAGCTGAACACTGTGCAGAGCTCGCAAAAAACTAACTTGTTGCTTTATCTGAACACTGTGAGGAGGACGCACTACACTAACTTGTCACTCTAGCTGAACACTGTGCAGAGGTCGCACTACACTAACTTGTAGTTTTAGCTGAACACTGTGAGGAGGACGCACTACACTAACTTGTAGCTTTAGCTGAACACTGTGCAGAGGTCGCACTACACTAACTTGTAGTTTTAGCTGAACACTGTGAGGAGGATGCACTACACTAACTTGTAGCTTTAGCTGAACACTGTGCAGATGTCGCACTACACTAACTTGTAGTTTTAGCTGAACACTGTGAGGAGGACGCACTACACTAACTTGTAGCTTTAGCTGAATACTGTGAGGAGGACGCACTACCCTAACTTGTAGCTTTAGCTGAACACTGTGCAGAGGTCACACTAAACTAACGTGTAGCTTTAGCTGAGCACTGTGAGGAGGACGCACTACCCTAACTTGTAGCTTTAGCTGAACATTGTGCAGAGGTCACACTAAACTAACTTGTAGCTTTAGCTGAACACTGTGAGGAGGACGCACTACACTAACTTGTAGTTTTAGCTGAACACTGTGCAGAGGTCTCACTAAACTAACTTGTAGCTTTAACTGAACACTGTGAGGAGGACGCACTACACTAACTCTAAATAGTCTAGCTGCCTGACTGTGGTACTAATAGAATCAGAAGAACACCAGCAATTTTCCTCAGGTAGCTGTAAATACTGTAACAAGACAAGCCTGCCTGTCAGTAGGAAGATAACAGGAACGGATCTAGCTAAACTGAATACAGTGTATGTATGCACCTGGGATGCATATATATACACAATACACTGTAAGTGCAGCTAACTCACTGACTGTCCTGCCTAATCTAGCTAACTCAAGTGAAATGACACTCTCTCTCTCTAAGCACGCCAGAACACACTACACAGGGCCGCCGTGCAGGCGGTCTTATATAGTGTGGGGCGTGTTCTAAACCCCTTGAGCCATAATTGGCCAAAGCCACCCTGGCTTTGGCCAATTACAGCTCTCTCTACTGACGGTGCTGTGATTGGCCAAGCATGCGGGTCATAGTGCATGCTTGGCCAATCATCAGCCAGCAATGCACTGCGATGCCGCAGTGAATTATGTGCCATGACGCGCCACATGAATTTGGCACGAATGGCCCATATCGTTCGCAATTCGGCGAACGGGCGAACAGACGAAGTTCGAGTCGAACATGGGTTCGACTCGAACATGAAGCTCATCCCTACTCTTCTAGAATGAGTGCAGATCAGAATTAACAGAACTTTGAATAATTCAGGTGCACAAAACATTGTAACTTGGGGAAATTATTTAGTGATCACTATCCATACAGTCCACTCAGTCCCACCATTTTATTTAACAATTTTAATTGCTTGAATGAGAGAGACTTTTAGGTGGCTCAATCCCACTGAGTCTCTTTAGTAGGTTATTTAACCACTTCCCACCCGGCCTATAACAGAATGACGGTTGGGAAGTGGTTCTGTTATCCTGACTGGGCGTCATATGAAGTCCAGCAGGGTAACATGAGGGCTCGCATCGCGGCGTGTCAGTCTGACACGCCGCATCTCCGATCGTGATAAGAAGCCTCTGACAGAGGCTTCTTACCACGTGATCAGCTGTGACCAATCACAGATGATCATCGGGAGAACCAGGAAGTTCCGGTAAACGACATTCCCCGGTTCTCACTGACAGGGAGAGCCCATCGGCAGCTATCCCTGTCAGAGGGGGGGGGTCTGTGCTGATAATCAGTACATTGATTATCAGCACAGCCCCATCAGATGTGCCAATCACCTGCCAATTAGTGCTCAGCAGTGCCCCAATAATAAAGTCTGCCAGTGCCCACCACAGTGCCAATCAGTGCCCATCACAGTGCCAATCAGAGCCCACCACAGTGCCAGTGTCCATCACAGTGCCAATCAGTGCCCAGCATTAATACCTGTCAGTACCTGCCCAATCTGTGCTGCCCATCAGTGCCATCTATTAGTGTCTATCAATGCCACCTGTCAGTGCCAATGAGTGCCGCCTGTCAGTGCCAATCAGTGCCGCCGGTCAGTGCCCATCAATGCTGCCTGTCAGTGCCCATCAGTGCCACCTATCGGTGCCCATCAGTGCTGCATATCAATGCCACTTATCAGTGCCCATCAAGTCTACATATCAGTGCCTTCTCATCAGTGCCCATCAGTGCCACCTTATCAGTGCCAACTCATCAGTGTCCATCGGTGCTGCCTCATCAGTGCCCGTCATTGAAGGAGAAAACAAAATTTTATAACAGAAACAAAGAAAAACTTTTTTTTCAAAAATGTTGGATTTTTTAGTTTGTTTAGCAAAAAATAAAAAACGCAGAGGTGATCAAATACCACCAAAAGAAAGCTCTATTTGTGGGAAGAAAATGATAAAAATTTCATTTGGGTACAGTGTAGTATGACTGCGCAATTGTTATTCAAAGTGCGACAGCGCAGAAAGCTGAAAATTGTCCTGGGCAGGAGGGGGCGAAAGTGCCTGGTATTGAAGTGATTAAGTAGTTTTCTGGTGTTTTGGATATAGTGCCCAGAATATTAGTTCAACAATCAGGAACTGTAAGAAAACGAGTGACACCATTTGGTTAGGTCTTCTTTTCAGGTAGTTGCTTTAAAATTGGTCAGAACTGAATGTATCTGGACATCTGCCAACATTACTGTATTGTGTGTGCCTGTACAGGAAATCATTTACATCACTAGAGTAGTCAGTGACTTCCTTCACAATTAAGCATCCTAACCAGATGCCATCATTACTTCCAATTTGGAATCTCACCATCCATGGATGGCGGCTTCAAACAAAGTCTATCCCACAATGTGAATCCCTTGCAGCCTACAGGTAGGGAAGGGGAGGAGCAAAAACCAAGAGATCACAGATCCAATAAGATAAAATAGAAGGCAGCACATCAAAACTAAATTGCCCTAAGACATATGGCGCACTGCAGGGCTGGTTAAAGTGACTTCATTATTCCATTTGGACATGGGGGGGTATTTACTAAAGGCAAACCTACTTTGCACTACAAGTGCACGTGGAAATGCAGGCTCTGTAGATCTGAGGGGGACATGCAAGGAAAATATAAAACAGTATTTTTGCTTGCACACGATTGGATGATAAAATCAGCAGAGTTTTCCCTCATTTCAATCTTCCCCTCAGATCTACAGCGACTGCACTTCCAAGTGCACTTGTAGTGCAAAGTGGATTTGCCTTTAGTAAATCAACCCCTCTGAAACCAAAACTCTTTGAGGAACTTTCAAATGAATTTTATCTGCCCCAGACGCATCCCATATACTATCACCAGGTGGTTTCCTACATTGCTTCTTGCTGTAGAGAAGCTTCTAATGCCGCGTACACACGACCGGACTTTCCAGCAGAAAAGGTCAGATGGAATTATTCCATTGGACATTCCGATCATGTGTGGGCTTCATCGGACTCTTCCTTTCGAAAATTCTGAGGGACCTAGAAATAGAACATGTTTAAAATCTTTCCGCCGGAATCAATTCCTATCTGGAAAACTGTTCCTCTGTATGCTATTCCAATGGACCAAAAACGACGCAAGGGCAGCTATTGGCTACTGGCTATTGAACTTCCTTTTTCTAGTCCTGTCGTACGTGTTGTACGTCACCACGTTCTAAACGAACGGACTTTGGTGTGATAGTGTGTAGGCAAATCCGTTTCAGCAGAACTCCATCGGAAAGACTGTCAGAGTTTATTCTGATGGAAAAACCGGTCGTGTGTACGCAACATAAGAGATCACGATCCTGGTAGATTGTTTAATTAGTCAATGGATGTACTACATAATGACTATCTACAAATCGTTACAATCTGCTGTAATTAATAATACACCTAAATCTCTCTTTGGAAAATGGCATAAAGATTTTCCTGAGGAAGACTTGGGGGACAAGGTCTTGGAAGGTTACCTGAAAGTTTCTAAATACATTAAACATGAAAATGTGGAGAGAAATGCAATTTAAGCTGATCCACAAAGCATTTATCCCGTTCCTCCCTCCTAGTCCGTCCGACCTCCAAATCCCCAAAATGCGCCCAATGTGAATACCTCAAACCATCGTTAACTCATAGATTTTGGCAATGCCCTTTGATCTCTGCTTTCTGGGACCAAATAATCAAATTTGTGCATGCTTCAACCAAAATATGCATCTCCAAAACACAATTCTAATTACTGTTCAGTTACAGTGCATCTAGGCAAGCAAGTTCTGACAACAGCATCACCAATACTACTCAATGGATTCATCTTCGTCTCATGGAAGTCAGAAATAAAATTCTAAAAATGTGGACTACCTCACCCCCCCACTCGGCAGTTAAAGGGGTTGTAAACTCTTGTGTTTTTTCAACTTAATGCATCCTTTGCATTAAGGTGAAAAACACCTGGCAGTGACCGGCCCCCCGGATTTACTTACTTGAGCCCTGGAATTTCCCATGCCGTAGATGTGCTCTTCCTCTGCCCACGGTTCTTGGCTCCTGATTGGATAGATTGATAGCAGTGCAGCCATTGGCTCCCACTGCTGTCAATCAAATCCAATGATGCAGTGCCGAGTCCAGCATTTGTGTCTATGGACGCAAATGCTGGACTTGGGAGTGTGCCCGCAAGGTAACCCCTGGGATAGCGCTTCTCCTAGGGAGTTATACGATCTGAGGGAGGAGAAGCCGAGGGACCACAGAAGAGGATGATCTGGGCCACTCTGTGCAAAACGAACTGCACAGTGGAGGCAAGTATGACATGTTTGTTTTTGTTTTTTTAAAAACTTGAAGCTTTACAATCACTTTAAAAAAAATTTAACCCTTCTGTACAAAGAAATTGGACACACAGACTCAGAACTATATTCACACCAAACAGTTCTTTGTAAGATGGCACTCCTTTATTGAATACACCTTCACTCCACTGGAAAAAGTGTCAGTAATACTATACTAAGTATATACTAATACTTCTTTTCAGTACACAGACTGGTATCTCAAGGCCTCCCTAACCAACTCACTGAGCAAACTAAAAATCCCAGCTCTTTGACTTACTCACCTTAGCTCATTCATCCAAGTTACAGGCATCTATCATCTTTATGGGTAGATTATAGATGATGGTGTACATATACAGTATGTAGATATTGCAGTAGAGAGCGTGTTGGAGCAGATATGATGGTGTACATATATGTAGAGATTGCAGTAGAGCGTGCTGAAGCAGACATGACGGTGTACATATATGTAGAGATTGCAGTAGAGAGTGTGCTGGAGCAGACATGAAGGTGTACATATATGTAGAGATTGCAGTAGAGAGTGTGCTGGAGCAGACATGACAGTGTACATATATGTAGAGATTGCAGTAGAGCATGCTGAAGCGGACATGACGGTGTACATATATGTAGAGATTGCAGTAGAGAGCATACTGGAGCAGACATGACCATGTACATATATGTAGAGATTGCAGTAGAGAACGTATTGGAGCAGACATGACAGTGTACTGTCGTGGATAAACCACCATACTCTTTTGCGCTATTAGCGCCCTTTCAGCTTTTCAGTATAATGCATCTCATTAAACCACTGTCTCCCGCATTTCCCCCAGTAACAGACATAGTCACCATCTTAGCTCCATCGTTCCTTTAACTGCCTCTCCTGGGCAGAGGCTCTTGGCTTTTATTCATGGACAACAAAAGGAAGTGACAAACAGGAAGTCATGGCCCCAACAGCCAATCGCTTCCTCCATACAAAATGATAACACAGGAAATGACATCACAGGAAATTACATACACATGAAATGACACTAAAGGGGAGGGCATCCACAGGAGTGGGAGGGACAAGTGCACATGTCTCATCCACTTGAGGCATGTACACTGCTCTCTGCCCAGCCACATCCAACATCTTAGTCAGCATGGAGCCCACTCAATACTGCTCAGAGTAAGCAATATCTAGTAAGATCATTCTACTTGTTCTCTGTTCACTCGTTCCAATCAGGCAACAGTAGCACCTCATCACAGCATATAGAAGGAATAGAAACAAAGGCATCATGAGTATATATACCCCTACCTTCTTCAACCATGATCTGCTGAAAAATGAAAAATAAAATCTCCAAAGATTCCCAGACCCTTAAAAGGACTTCAACCTTCACTAGCTATAGCTCTGGCTTTGCCTTGCAGGGATCTAAGCCTTATTCATATGGGCCTGAACTTTGTCACTAGTAGGGATGAGCCGAACACCCCCCTGTTCGGTACGCACCAGAACATGCGAACAGGAAAAAAGTTTGTTCGAACACGCAAACACCATTAAAGTCTATGGGACATGAACATGAATAATCAAAAGTGCTAATTTTAAAGGCTTATATGCAAGTTATTGTCATAAAAAGTGTTTGGAGACCTGGGTCCTGCCCCAGGGGACATGAATCAATGCAAAAAAAGTTTTAAAAACGTCTGTTTTTTCAGGAGCAGTGATTTTAATAATGCTTAAAGTCAAACAATAAAAGTGTAATATTCCTTTAAATTTCGTACCTGGGGGTGTCTATAGTATACCTGTAAAGGGGCGCATGTTTCCCGTGTTTAGAACAGCCTGACAGCAAAATGACATTTCAAAGGAAAAAAGTCATTTAAAACTACTCGCGGCTATTGCATTGCCGGTCCGACAATACACATAAAAGTTCATTGATAAAAACAGCATGGGAATTCCCCAAAGGGGAACCCCGAATCAAAATTAAAAAAAAAAATGACAGGGGGGTCCCCCTAAATTCCATACCAGGCCCTTCAGGTCTGGTATGGATATTAAGGGGAACCCCGGCCAAAATTTTTTAAAAAAATGATGTGGGGGCCCCCCTAAATTCCATACCAGACCCTTCAGGTCTGGTATGGATTTTAAGGGGAACCCCACGCCAAAATTTAAAAAAAAAACGGCGTGGGGTCCCCCCAAAAATCCATACCAGACCCTTTTCCGAGCACGCAACCTGGCAGGCCACAGGAAAAGAGGGGGGAACGAGAGAGCGCCCCCCCTCCTGAACAGTACCAGGCCACATGCCCTCAACATTGGGAGGGTGCTTTGGGGTAGCCCCCCAAAACACCTTGTCCCCATGTTGATGAGGACAAGGGCCTCATCCCCACAACCCTGGCCGGTGGTTGCGGGTGGGGGGCTTATCGGAATCTGGAAGCCCCCTTTAACAAGGGGACCCCCAGATCCCGCCCCCCCTGTGAAATGGTAAGGGGGTACTTACCCCTACCATTTCACTAAAAAACTGTCAACAATGTTAAAAATGACAAGAGACAGTTTTTGACAATTCCTTTATTTAAATGCTTCTTCTTTTTTCTATCTTCCTTCATCTTCTTCTTCTTCTTCTGGCTCTTCTGGTTCTTCTTCCGGTGTTCTTGTCCAGCATCTCCTCCGCGGCGTCTTCTATCTTCTTCTCCTCGGGCCGCTCTGCACCCATGGCATGGGGGGAGGCTCCTGCTCTTCTCTTCATCTTCTTCTCTTCTTCATCTTCTTCATTTTCTTCTCTTCCTCATCTTCTTCTCTTCTTCATCCTCTTCTCTGGGCCCCTCTGCACCCATGCTGGCATGGAGGGAGGCTCCCGCTGTGTGACGCGTCTCCTCTTCTGACGGTTCTTAAATAATGGGGCGCGGGGCCACCCGGTGACCCCGCCCCCCTCTGATGCACGGTGACTTGACGGGACTTCCCTGCGACGTTACGGGGAATGCCACAGGGAAGTCCCATCATGTCCCGTGCTTCAGAGGGGGGCGGGGTCAGCGGGTGGCGCCGCCCCCCGTTATTTAAGAACCGACAGAAGAGGAGACGAGTCACACAGCGGGAGCCTCCCACCATGCCACCATGGATGTGGAGCGGCCCAAAGAAGAAGATAAAGAAGAGAAGAAGATGAAGAGAAGAGCGGGAGCCTCCCCCCATGCCATGGGTGTGGAGCGGCCCGAGGAGAAGAAGATAGAAGACGCCGCAGAGGAGATGCTGGACGAGAACACCGGAGGAGGAACCAGAAGAGCCAGAAGAACCAGAAGAAGAAGAAGAAGAAGAAGAAGAAGAAGAAGAAGGAAGATAGAAGAAAGAAGAGAGAAGAAGCATTTAAATAAAGGAATTGTCAAAAACTGTCTTTTGTCATTTTTAAAATTTTTGACAGTTTTTTGTGAAATGGTAGGGGTACTTTTGTACCCCCTTACCATTTCACACAGGGGGAGGGCTGGGATCTGGGGGTCCCCTTGTTAAAGGGGGCTTCCAAATTCCAATAAGCCCCCCGCCCGCAGACCCCCACAACCTCCGACCAAGGGTTGTGGGGATGAGGCCTTTGGCCTCATCAACATGGGGACAAGGTGTTTTGAGGGGCTACCCCAAAGCACCCTCCCAATGTTGAGGGAATGTGGCCTGGTACTGTTCAGGAGGGGGGGCGCTCTCTCGTCTCCCCCTCTTTTCCTGCGGCCTGCCAGGTTGCGCGCTCAGATAAGCGTCTGGCATGGATTTTTAGGGGGACCCACGCCATTTTTTTTTTACATTTTGGCACGGTGTTCCCCTTAAAATCCATACCAGACCTGAAAGGCTTGTTATGGAATTTAGGGGGACCCCCCACGTCTTTTTTTTAAATTTTGGTTCGGGATTCCCTTGTGGGGTATTCCCATGCTGTTTTTATCAATGAACTTTAATGTGTATTGTCAGACCGGCAATTCATTAATAGCTGTGAATAGTTTTAAATGACTTTTTTTCCTTTGAAATGTCATTTTGCTGTCAGACTGTTCTAAAAACGGGAAACATGTGCCCCTTTACAGGCATACTATAGACACCCCCCAGGTACGAAATTTAAAAGGTATATTACACTTTTATTGTTTCACTTTAAGCATTATTAAAATCACTGCTCGGGAAAAAACGGACGTTTTTAAGACTTTTTTTGCATTGATCCATGTCCCCTGGAGCTGGACCCAGGTCCCCAAACACTTTTTATGACAATAACTTGCATATAAGCCTTTAAATTTAGCTTTTGATTAACTTTTGATTATTCATGTTCGTGTCCCATACACTTTAATGGTGTTTGCGTGTTCGCTTTATAAAAAAAACAAATTTTTTGCCTGTTCACAAGTTCTGGTGCGAACCGAACAGGGGGTGTTCAGCTCATCCCTACTCCTCATCCTCTGGTGTAGTTGAGTAGCTTTTTGCAGTGGCTGGTGTGTATCCAGTTGTCTCATCCCTCAAGCTTCTTTACAATGACCCAGATACCTGGTTGGAAAGACTGTAAACTGGTTATTGTGTCAGGGTCCAGGAGGGACTCATGAACTCTGTGGTGGACCTTTTGAAGTTCATGTTACAGTGACTGCACCCACCCCATCAGCCCTAGAATGTCGACAGCTGCTGAGGAAAGTACAACCCCGCATCAAAAGTACCTTCCTAAGGAATACACTTTACTTAGCCCCATACCAAGATTTCATATTTTATGCAGCTGTCTGACTGGTGTGGAGCCTCATTTTTTTTCTCCAATGCATGGACGTCAACATTACCCATGACGATTTGAATCGCTTATGACGTGTCCCTGCGTCCAGGGCACCCTCAAACTAACTTTCAGAGCAGTACTGCCTAGTGACTATTTTTACAGTACTGGCATCGGCGTATTTTGATTATTATACACGGCCTCCCGGTATGCTAGAATCTACTCCTCACATTTATATGGTCTCTAAACGATTATCAGCAGCCCTATCAATAATGTTTGTCAGACAAATTGCAAAGCACCATGAAATCCTCCACTATTCAAAACAATCTTATGGCTTCTATCTGTACCTAGATGTTTTAACAATAATGTGGATGCCTCCTGTTTGCTCTCTACACAAAACTGTATTACAGTATAAAACTTCACAAAACAACTGGAATTAAATTAAAAATCAAAATGGTTTCCTCCTACCAAACACATGTACCTTTGTCCACATGCTTGTTCCAAAAAGACCCCAAGCTCCTCCCACCAACTTCTTGTTGTCTGCTCAGCTCCAAAAACCCATCTAACTGATTTAAATATAAATTTACAGGAAGAGGGAGGGAGAGGGGAAGCCTAGTTTCATCTTCCCTGAACTTCTAAAGCCATAAAACAAAACAATGGGTGGGAGGGGGCATGAATTACCCTCTGAGAATGCCCAAACAATTAAAAATAACCCACCACTAAAAGTACAATAACTCAGTTAAAGTTAGTAAATTCAGTGCAAAGTAGAGATTTCCCTTAAAACCAAAATTCAATACAAAAAAAATGCAATAGTTTTACTGAAAAGTATGTAAAAAGTACAAAAATAGCTAAACCTGAAAAGATTGAATTCACTTAAAAGGAAAACAAAAATGGTACCTAGAGATAAGGTGGTGGCTCAGACCGCATGGCCTCACAAACACACAAAGGACGACAAAAATGGCGCCTTTGAAATCTAACAGTGGAAAAACAATTTAAACCAGTGAGTTTAACATTGAACAAAACAGTTTCACAGTTCCCGGTGTCTCACCCCTGAAATTGGAGCAATTTCCACTCTGGGATGATTTACAGGCTAAACAGTATAAAATCCTTAAACTGTGCCTCTACAAACCAAAATCACATTTTTGACACAGAACTGACCGTACTACTTAACTCACAATAAACTTAGAAACCTGGCCCAAAATCACAGCAATTCCACCCATAACACAGAAGACATGAAATGACAGTTGCAACAAATGAAAATCAAGCCACGGCCACATGGTGAAAATAGCCGGCAAAAGCTGTGCCACATGGTGACTATAAGAATGGCCGACAACAATCGGACCACATGGTGAAACCAACATTTGAAATGCAGTTGCTGATCCCGCCAAAACCAGCACAAATCAAGATTTCTTCACAAAGCCTGACTAAAACAATTGAGCAACACATAACCATAGACACATGCTTAAAGTGAAAAAATAAAAGTGAAATATTCCTTTAAATATCGTACCTGGGGGGAAACTATAGTATGCCTGGAAAGTGGTGCGTGTTTCCTGTGTTTACAAAAGTCCCTGCACAAAATGACATTTCTAAAGGAATAAAAGTAATTTAAAACTGCTTGCGGCTGTAATGTAATGTCGGGTCCTGGCAATATGGATGAAAATTTCAGCCCATTACCAGGCCCTTTGGGTCTTGTATGGATATTAAGGGGAACCCTGCACCCAAATTAAAAAAAAAAAAGGTGTGGGGCCTCCAGGCCCTATATACTCTGAACAGCAGTATACAGGCAGTCCAAACAAGACAGGGACTGTAGGTTTGTTCTTAAGTTGAATTTGTTTGTCATTTGGTACATTTTGTTATGCCCTGTGCACACGATCGGATTCTCAGATGGAAAATGTGCGATCGGAGCTTGTTGTCGTAAATTCCGACCGTGTGTGGGCTCCATCTGACATTTTCTATCGGATTTTCTGACACACAAAGTTTGAGAGCAGGCTATAAAATTTCCGACAACAAAATCCGATCGCGTCAATTCCGACCACGTGTGGACAATTCCGACGCACAAAGTGCCACGCATGTTTAGAAGAAATTCTGAGACGGAACAGCTCGGTCTGGTAAAATTAGCGTTCGGAATGGATATAGCACTTTCGTCACGCTGCAATGTTTAAAATTGTTTAATACAGCGCACTCTCTTCTTCTTTATAATGCTAGAAGAATGAAGTAGTTTTGCTGCTCATATTCACACACACTTCTCACAAACTTCTTTCTTTATTATTTATCGGGATTCCCTTAATATATTTAGATTTGTCACATCTGACAAAAAAATCTATATATTATTTTTTTTTGGTTTGTATTGTTTTCAAGCCTGATCTTGTTGTTAATTTTGTTTTTTAATTTTATTTTACATCCTGAATATTTTTGTGTGTGTTTTGTGTGTCAAGTTACCACAACACCATTATTATCTTGTATTATTGAATCTTTAATCTCAAGGAGATTGTTTGGTGTTGGTGTTTCTTGTTAATTTCACATTGTAGTTTACAAAAGTACCTGCCTCCTCACAAACAAACTGTCCTTTTTAAAGGAAAACACACATAGGCGAGTATAATTGAAACAAAAAATCCTTTATTAAGGGCTCACAACCAAACAAAGAGGGAGGCAATGCTGGAGAAACAGCAGAAATTGGTGAAGCCTTTGGCCCCCAGGGCACACATCAATTATTTTACAGCAAAATTGGTGGCCTGAGGAGTCCATATATAAGGGAGTGCAGTCTGGTCCAGAAGTCCAAGAGATCATGAAAGCAGCAGATGACATCTGTGTCCCCAGGCTGTGGTCATACAAGAGACTGCATCTTTTGCCAGACCAGACTGAACCCAGGGTCATCACTTTCTGGTCTTCCTTCCACGCTTCCTTCCACGCTGTGGCTCTGGTGGTGGAGTTGTGGCAGGAGGAGGAGGAGGAGGATGGTCCAACTTACTCAGGTGGGTATTGGGTGTGATTTTGCCCCTCACCCCCTTAGTTCCCCTCACCCCCTTAGTTAAGACTTTATAAAGAAGGTCCTCACACAGGAGGCATTGGCCCTCCTGCATGCCCTGCAGTTTGGTGGCAGCCATGCAGGCAAAGGCCTCTTCAGGAGTGGGGGTGGCTCTGAGGGACACAGAAGCCTTCTGAATGAGCCTGAGCGCTGAATCCTGCATGTGACTCCCCTTACTGGGTCTTTTGTTTGGAAAGTGGAGGGGAGGAACCTGTGATTCGATCAGGCTCCTACTGGGCCCAGGATTCTCCTGGCTGCCACTTACCCCCTGCCTCCTCCTGGCTGCCACTAACCCCCACCTCCTCCTGGCTGCCACATTCCACAGCCTCCTCCTGTAAGGCACATTCCACAGCCTCGTCCTGGCTGAGGTCTTCCTGTGTATGAAAAAGGGACATAGTTTTATTTTTTTATTCATCAATCACACACAATTTTCACCTCATGATTGTTGCAAATTGAATGTTAACAAATATAACAGATTATCATTCTGAGCCCAGCATTTTTCATTCTTGTCCCAATTATTTTTGCCCACTACTGTCTATTGATATGTAAAACATGTTTCACCTGCCACAGACAGGGCAGCTCCCTGTACTTGTCTATGAACAGGGGGAGGAAGTTGTGGTCATTGAAGCCATCCATTTTATCTGCAAGACACAACACAAGACAAACCCTAATGTCAGGCGAAACTCCCCTAATCTTGTTACAATATAGGCCTCAATCTAGAAGCAGTATAGGCCCAAGTTTAGATCTTACCTTCGTTATCACGATCAGCTCCTCCGATACTCCTTCCTCTGCTCACAGATCGTACGTACTATGCACGCGTGTTGCGCTTTATATACACTGCGCATGCGTGAAACTCCGCCCGCCCCTGACGTTCTTTCTAGTCTATTCCCCGTCTTGTTCGGTGCAGTGGGGGAAGAGCACATGGCGGAGACACAACAGGTGCGTGCTAATTACAGCAACGAGGAGGAGGAAAGCCCGGAGCCTGAAACGTCCCGATCCCGGAAGAGACGATTTAAGGCCTCAAATATGTCCTTTGGGGAGATGTTGGAGATGGTCGACATATTGAAAAAGACCGACTATGACGGGAAGTATGGACCTTACCCCAACCCCAATTTCAGAAAGGCCAAGATCATGGTGAAAGTAGTCAAGAGTCTGCACCGGAATTTTGGGGTACGACGATCCAAGGATCAGCTCAGGAAGCAGTGGTCGGACCTGAAATTAAGGGAGCACGACCAGTACAGAAGGATCAGGAGAGTGCTGCAAAAATTAAGTAGTTGTGCTGTGTTCCTATTCTTTATTTTTATTACGTTCGTGCTGCTCCATGTGCTTTTCTTAACTGTTGTACAGTTTAAAATGGCAACTTTCATGTTCATGGGCACATTATTCGTTCGTATAAAACATTGTTCGTTTGGCCTAGAAAACACCATTATTTTGGCCATATGCATTTGAATAGATTTTTTTATGGCCTACTTCTCTTAAAATAATTTGGTTGTGTAGATGGGTTTGTAACTAGAATGAAATGCAAACTAGATTCTGTGTAAGGAGAGGACACTCAGCAGCAGTTTACACATCTGGACACAGGAGCACTAGTGTGGGACACAAGAACACCCTTTTTATTAGGGTGCCCACACAGGTGCTTCAGTGTATACTATAGGGGGGTCTCCATCTGTGAAGCTTGTAAAAAACAGGTAAGTATCCAAGCTTGACAAAGGACAAAAACATTTCTTCATCTTGGTACTCTGCCAAAAGAGACAATTGTACCCCACTTCCAAGCAATGTTTGATATTCCTATTTCTGCCAAATATCTGTGTGCTAAGTATACCTATTTTTTTTTTTACATAGGGGAGAAAAGACTCAGAGGACACCCCTCATCCAAGGAGACCACAGACCCCCCACCTCAGGAAGAAGTGGAGATCCACCAAAGACAACAGGAGGAGGAGGAGGAAGGAGATGTGGTGGAAATTGTCACCACAACAGGTGAGTGTCTGCGACCACAGGCTCAGGTAAGAGATGGATGCCGGCATATTTATAATACATGGTGTGTTTTTGTTTCTATCTTTTTAGGTGATGGTGATGTTGTGGATCCAGATCATTTCACCTCTGAAAGTGCACAGATCCTGATCGGGGAGATCATGGGGTGTAATAGGGACTTGGAAAACATCCAGAAAAACATCAATGATGTTCAAAAAAAAAATGAAGAACATCATTGATGTTTTAGGGAGAGTTTAAAACCCCTCCAAATCCCTTCCCTTTTTTGTGCTTTTTGGGCTTTAAAAATTTCTTACATTTTTTGACAAATTCTCGAAAAGCCAAATTTTGAAGATGCACACAGTGTGTCAACATGTGCTATCTGCCATCACGGGAGATCAATGGATGTGTTTTGGAGGTGCAACTCCTTCCTCAATAACAAAGTAGATGGGAGGAAGGGGTTGCATCCCCAAAACACGTCCCTTGATCCCCCGTGATGGCAACTAGCACATTTCGACATTCGCTAATTTGTGTGCATCTTCAAAATTTGGCTTTTCCAGGGGTGACTTCACCCCATCTGAATGCAATATCAAACATAGTTTAGAAATACTCATGTCTGATATTGCCTTCAATTTCTTTAAAAGTTGAACTTTGTAAGTTCAAGATTTGTGTCTTTCTTGTTGGTTTTAAACATGCCTGTTTTATCTTAAATGGACATTTCTACTTTTAGTAATGTGACCCCAAAAATTGTTATACAACAAATATGTTGGTTTGTTTTAAAAACCTTTGACAAATGCACATGTGATTGTGCTGGTATTAAAAAATTGATACTCAAGAATGTGTGGATTATTGTTTCAACGCTCCAAAAATTTTGTTGTGCTCAAATTGGTGTTTTCTGTGACAATGGGGGTTATTTCCTAAGGGAAAATCAACTTTGCACTACAAGTGCAGTTTGAAGTGCACTTGTAGTGCAAAGTGTCTTTGCCTTTAGTAAATAACACTAATTACAGCAACGAGGAGGAGGAAAGCCCGGAGCCTGAAACGTCCCGATCCCGGAAGAGACGATTTAAGGCCTCAAATATGTCCTTTGGGGAGATGTTGGAGATGGTCGACATATTGAAAAAGACCGACTATGACGGGAAGTATGGACCTTACCCCAACCCCAATTTCAGAAAGGCCAAGATCATGGTGAAAGTAGTCAAGAGTCTGCACCGGAATTTTGGGGTACGACGATCCAAGGATCAGCTCAGGAAGCAGTGGTCGGACCTGAAATTAAGGGAGCACGACCAGTACAGAAGGATCAGGAGAGTGCTGCAAAAATTAAGTAGTTGTGCTGTGTTCCTATTCTTTATTTTTATTACGTTCGTGCTGCTCCATGTGCTTTTCTTAACTGTTGTACAGTTTAAAATGGCAACTTTCATGTTCATGGGCACATTATTCGTTCGTATAAAACATTGTTCGTTTGGCCTAGAAAACACCATTATTTTGGCCATATGCATTTGAATAGATTTTTTTATGGCCTACTTCTCTTAAAATAATTTGGTTGTGTAGATGGGTTTGTAACTAGAATGAAATGCAAACTAGATTCTGTGTAAGGAGAGGACACTCAGCAGCAGTTTACACATCTGGACACAGGAGCACTAGTGTGGGACACAAGAACACCCTTTTTATTAGGGTGCCCACACAGGTGCTTCAGTGTATACTATAGGGGGGTCTCCATCTGTGAAGCTTGTAAAAAACAGGTAAGTATCCAAGCTTGACAAAGGACAAAAACATTTCTTCATCTTGGTACTCTGCCAAAAGAGACAATTGTACCCCACTTCCAAGCAATGTTTGATATTCCTATTTCTGCCAAATATCTGTGTGCTAAGTATACCTATTTTTTTTTTACATAGGGGAGAAAAGACTCAGAGGACACCCCTCATCCAAGGAGACCACAGACCCCCCACCTCAGGAAGAAGTGGAGATCCACCAAAGACAACAGGAGGAGGAGGAGGAAGGAGATGTGGTGGAAATTGTCACCACAACAGGTGAGTGTCTGCGACCACAGGCTCAGGTAAGAGATGGATGCCGGCATATTTATAATACATGGTGTGTTTTTGTTTCTATCTTTTTAGGTGATGGTGATGTTGTGGATCCAGATCATTTCACCTCTGAAAGTGCACAGATCCTGATCGGGGAGATCATGGGGTGTAATAGGGACTTGGAAAACATCCAGAAAAACATCAATGATGTTCAAAAAAAAAATGAAGAACATCATTGAAGTTTTAGGGAGAGTTTAAAACCCCTCCAAATCCCTTCCCTTTTTTGTGCTTTTTGGGCTTTAAAAATTTCTTACATTTTTTGACAAATTCTCGAAAAGCCAAATTTTGAAGATGCACACAGTGTGTCAACATGTGCTATCTGCCATCACGGGAGATCAATGGATGTGTTTTGGAGGTGCAACTCCTTCCTCAATAACAAAGTAGATGGGAGGAAGGGGTTGCACCCCCAAAACACGTCCCTTGATCCCCCGTGATGGCAACTAGCACATTTCGACATTCGCTAATTTGTGTGCATCTTCAAAATTTGGCTTTTCCAGGGGTGACTTCACCCCATCTGAATGCAATATCAAACATAGTTTAGAAATACTCATGTCTGATATTGCCTTCAATTTCTTTAAAAGTTGAACTTTGTAAGTTCAAGATTTGTGTCTTTCTTGTTGGTTTTAAACATGCCTGTTTTATCTTAAATGGACATTTCTACTTTTAGTAATGTGACCCCAAAAATTGTTATACAACAAATATGTTGGTTTGTTTTAAAAACCTTTGACAAATGCACATGTGATTGTGCTGGTATTAAAAAATTGATACTCAAGAATGTGTGGATTATTGTTTCAACGCTCCAAAAATTTTGTTGTGCTCAAATTGGTGTTTTCTGTGACAATGGGGGTTATTTCCTAAGGGAAAATCAACTTTGCACTACAAGTGCAGTTTGAAGTGCACTTGTAGTGCAAAGTGTCTTTGCCTTTAGTAAATAACACCCAACAGTGCATTGTAATGTTACACAATCACGCCATTTTCAGGACTCACCACATTTCTGTCAGGGTCAGTTAAAAGAAACACAAGCAGTAAATGTCACCAAAGATTTTAGTAGTTCAAATTATTTTTTTATTTTAAAAATGTTTCAGACATTGTCTGGCATATTGATGGCCCCCCTACCCGCAAAGTAATCAAGGTATCTTAGACGGACCTTACGGGCACTCAGGGGGGGCATGCCAGGAAGGCCACTTTCAAGCGCCGTCAGGGTTGGTTCATTATGAATTCCGGCCTCAAGCCCAACTGAGCCAGCATAGTTGGCAGAATGTTGCCATAAAAAGTTGGTTAGAACACAGCACGCCAGGATGATATGATTCAGTTTGAACTCCGCCATGTGTATGGGTGTAAGAAATAGGCGGAACCAGCTGGCCATGATTCCAAATGTGTTCTCCACCACTCTTCTGGCTCTAGCCAGCCGGTAATTAAAAACCCTCTGGTCTGGGGTGAGGGTCCTCATCGGGAATGGATGCATAAGATGGTCCCCCAGCACAAACGCTTCATCAGCAAAGAAGACGAATGGGAGTCCTTCCACATTGTCTTCTGGAAGTGGCAAGTCCAAGCTGCCATTCAGGAGACACCTGTAGAACTCCGTTTGGACGATGACTCCACCATCGGACATCCGGCCATTCTTCCCCACGTCCACATACAGGAACTCGTAAGTAGCCGACACCACCGCCATCACATCACAATACTATTGAACTCCTTATAATTATAATAGTATAACCCCGAGTTGGGTGGTGGGACGATGCGGACGTGTTTCCCATCAATTGCCCCTCCGCAGTTAGGAAAGTCCCACCGCTGGGCAAAGTGGGAGGCCACAGTCTGCCATTCCTGTGAGTTGGAAGGAAACTGTGAAATCAAACAAGAAAAAAAAAAATTTTGCACATAAACAGGGAAAGCAGATTAGACACAAACATTCTTGACCAACATCAGTATAACATTTATTTTAGGGAGTTTTGAAAGACCAAGGTATAAGGTCCACCTATCAGATTCCCCCCTCCCCCCACCCTCTCATGGGCCATTTCTAACATTTTAGGGGGGGAGCTCTTGGACAGGTAACCCTCTCCACTTCATTGAGAGATGAATGCCTAAATAATGTGTATTACTTTGGCCAGCCCCTCCTTACTTTACACTATTGACAGCCCAATGGACATGTAAGAAGTGTCATAATACAAAGATAGAAATACACATTGTACACATTTTAGCACATTTGGACATTCTGCTATTACTGATCAAGATAATAATAGTATACAAAAACTTGAAACAGTACCATTTGAAAGTATACAGGCAGGCCCTTGCACTACATGCTTTGGGGAATTCATCCATACATCTGACCACAAAAGAGATGGGTATAGTGTGTATGGGTTTGGCAAGGTCAGCAGATAGAGGATTGAGGATAGATAGAGAATTGGTATCAGCTGACTTAGCAGTTGGGGAGGGAGGGTTCCAAATGATTTGGGGACCCAAAAAAAAGCCTCTGCCACTCTGCCTGAATTTAAAGCACACATCACATTTTTAAACATTTTAGGGGATATTTAGGGTAAAGCACTACTATGGAGCTGATAAAATACATCGTTAAGTGACTACATGAGGTGAATATAGGGCCAGGAAAGCATGCTGGGGAGTTAAGTGAAGGCAAATATGTATGAAGGACAAAAAAACAATTACATAAAAATCCAGCATGCATGAGGACAAAGGGGACATTCACAGCATATTACAATCATGCTAATTAGGGAATAAGGAAAGAAATACAATACATTATCAAACATTAAATACAATAAAATGTGATGTTAAAGGATAAATCTTACCTTAATATACTCCTTCTGCAGGACCTGGATGATGGCAGAACAGGTCTCTGGGATAGTGATCCCCAGAGCCTGGGGGGAGATGCCTGTCGAGAACTTGAGGTCCTGCAGGCTTCTCCCTGTCGCCAAGTACCGCAGGGTGGCGACTAGCCTCTGCTCCGGAGTGATGGCTTGCCGCATGCAGGTATCCTGCCTGCTGATATACTAGGTCAGCAAAGCCAACAAACGTGAAATACGGGGTCCGTCATCTGGAGAAAGTTCCTGAAATCATCAGGATTATTCTCATGGATCTCATGGAGCAAAGGCATGTGACAGAACTGGTCACGCTGGAGCAACCAATTCTTGGTCCATGAACTCCTCCCCACCCTGTTCATGGACTGGACTTGTGTCAAGGTAAGGACCCCAACACCAAGCCCCCACACAGCACAAACTCTACGAGGAGTACGTATACGCAACATGGCTAGAAAACGGTCGGCTGCTCAGAACGAAGTAACAGCACTGAAGAACAGCAAGGCCTGTGAAGAGCGACCTGAAAAACAGCAAGGAGCGGACAAGATCGCACAGAAAATTCCAATACGAACTGACTGCACGTACTGAAGAGCAGATACACAAGCACAAACTGAACAGCAGAAAACCAGATGAAAACCACGAGTCTGAAAAAGCGCGAATCGTCTCTCACCAAACTTTCACTAACACGAGATTAGCAAAAGGAGCCCAAAGGGTGCCGCGCTTGGTTCAGAACTGCCCTTTTCTAGTCTCGTTGTACGTGGTGTACGTGACCGTGTTCTTGGCGATCGGAAATTCTGACAACTTTGTGCGACCGTGTGTATGCAAAACAAATTTGAGCCAACATCCGTTGGAAAAAATCCATGGATTTTGTTGTCGGAATGTCCGATCAATGTCCGATCGTGTGTACGGGGCATAAGTGTAGCTCCAGCCAACAAATCAATTGTTAAGCTTTTTGGATAACATAGAGAAGGGTTATCACCCCTCTAAAATTAGTTTTGCTGTCTGTGCCCCTGTTCAGAAGATTTCACCTCATGTTCTGTCCCAATGACAATTGGATTTTGAAAATGTTGGGTTATTAGGGAAACTAGAATTGGTGATAAAGCATCAGTGGAAACACCTTTTTCCCATATTAACTCTAATAGGGCGTACACACTGTCAGACTTTGTTTGGACATTCCGACAACAAAATCCTAGGATTTTTTCCGACAGATGTTGGCTCAAACTTGTCTTGCATACACACGGTCACACAAAGTTGTCGGAAAATCCGATCGTTTTAAACGCGGTGACGTAAAACACGTACGTCGGGACTATAAACGGGGCAGTGGCCAATAGCTTTCATCTCTTTATTTATTCTGAGCATGCGTGGCACTTTGTCCGTCGGATTTGTGTACACACGAACGGAATTTCCGACAACGGATTTTGTTGTCTGAAAATTTTATCTCCTGTTCTCCAACTTTGTGTGTCGGAAAATCCGATGGAAAATGTCCGATGGAGACAAAACACGGTCGGAATTTCCGACAACACGCTCCGATCGGACATTTTCCATCGGAAAATCCGACCGTGTGTACGGGGCATTACAGGAGGACATTTTTCCTTCCTAGGGGTAGATTTCCTCTCACTTCCTGTTGTCTCCCATTGTTAGTAAGTAGGAGTCGTTTGTAAGTCGTATGTTTGAAAGTAGGGGACCACCTGTATATACTATATGGCCTGCCCTATATACTCTGCAGAAAATTGGGTCTTAGGTGCAGAACACTGTAAGCCCTCACAGTTACTCTTGGTGGGTGCTGGAACGGGCCCTGCTGTGAAATATTATATCAAGAATTGTAATTACATGCCCCTGTTGAACAGACAAAGAGGTTATTCACACCGCTCCCTTAACAAGGCTAAAAATAATACATTGAGAAAGAAACGTGAAGATCTCCTTGTTACACAGATGAAGCCCTCAAAATCTAATAAGTCAGAGCAGGATTTTCCAAGGACCATGACTAGGTTTGGCTCCCAATGGACTAAGGTCCAGGAGATTCTTAATAGACATTGGCATATTTTGAGATCTGCCCCACTAATTACCAACATGGTCAGTCCAAGACCCTTACTGACTGCCAAAAGGGCACGTAATCTAGGTGATGTCCTAGTTCCTTCTGAGTACACGCGGACCTTCAGTAAAAACTGGCTTACTGGGTCAAAACCGCCCTCTGGCATGCATGCATGTGGACATTGTACCATTTGCAAATATGTACACCATACTGATGTGTTCGCCAATCCAAGCGGAGGTAAAAATTACAAAATTAAACAGTTTATTAATTGTTCGACTACACGTGTAATCTATATGCTTACCTGCCCCTGCAAAAAAATTTACATAGGTAAAACCAAACGTCCACTCCGCATTAGGATTGGTGAACACATCGGTAGCATTAAGAAAAAGGATGATGATCATCCAATCCCTCTACATTTTGCCAAATTCCACAATGGTGACCCAAAAGGCCTGACAGTTAAGGGGATTTAGGTGTTGAACCTGCCCCCTAGTAGGGGTGACTTTGACACCATTCTTCTCCAAAAAGAGAAGATGTGGATGTATTACTTGGACTCTTTGGTACCCAAAGAGTTAAATACCGAATGTAGCTTACAGCCTTTCTTAGAGAAGTGAAATGTCTATTTCCGAGAATATGGAAATTTTCTTCCCCCCTCTTCCTATATCAATATGGAAGTAATTTGTTCCCCTTTTCCATTCTTATATCTGAGGAATTTAATTCATAAATAAGTATAACTTCTCACTCTCTCCATCTTTGCCGTCATTTTTAGCCAATTTTTTAATTTTGTTATTGTTTTGTCAGTGCACTTCCTAAGTACCTGTTTTTCCCTTGCTGAATGTTCTGCATGAGAGGTGTTTTGGATGACATCTAGTGGGTATTAATAGTAATTGCACCCTTTACAGCCTATTTAAGCCTACCTTTCCGACTCCTCCCTGCTCAGAAGAAACCAGCGTCCATTGGCTGGTGAAACGTGTCAGCAGCGTAACGTCAGCACGTCACTGGGAACCGCGTGCTTTACGATCTGGGTGTTCAGCACGGAACTTACAGTTGATGGCTGCTTTCCTTCCCAGCAATGAACAACACGGAGACAGTGACCACACAGCGAGGGACTTTTCCCCAGATGACTCTATCCATTGGCTAGTGCGGAGCGGCACTCATGGCCACAGCATCTTAAGGGTAAAGGTATGCTACTATTTGATGATGGACTTTGTGCATTTGGTGAGAATTTATTCCCCATTCAGCACTTGCAGTACATGTCAATATTGATCACAGCATTCCCCCTGTTGCTATTTGTATGGAAACATATGCGCTGCCTCTGCACCTTGTTTTCATCAACCTTTTGCTGATAAAGGAACTTCCTTGCTATGCTGCTTGTTTCATATGCTGCAATAATTGATCATCTATACATGTTTATGGTCTGCACCTCTATTTGAATGATTCACTTGCACAACCAATTGTCACATCAGACCTATATCATCAGATCGTCCACCCACACAACCAGTATACTACACTGTTGGTTCACATTTGTTCAAATTAATTTGGGAGTCTCTCTGTAGGAATACCTATTCATCTATAATCTTCTACCTCCATTTTGGACTTACTAACAATCCACCAGTCCTTTATAGTTTGGGCTCTTGGTGAATATCTGGTGTGTATGTGTGGGATGTGTGGGATGTGTAGCCGTGGCTCCCTCTGTTTTTAACTCCTTTGACAACGTTGTCCCTGTTTTAATAGGCCTGTGCAAGCCGTTTATCCAATTGCTCTGCCATCCTCCTTTTTGTGTTTGTATTATAGTGGTACATTTTTTGTGTATTAATAAAGCTTGTTTGTACTTACCCCGGTGTTCTGTGTTGACCCTCTTAAGAGAACTATCTTCTCTTGGTTTTTCTTAGGGCAATCAGAACTGCATCTAAACTGTGATTGTTTGGATGAATAATTTATACTCACTTGCTATTGTGGTCTATTATTAATTAACTAATTTTGGTTGATCCAGGCAAAATTCTTTTTATTTCTTGTTTCTTGTTGGGTCTAAGTACTGTTGCCAACAGACTGCATGGGAGGTCGACATATGTCTGGTCAAGCATGTGGCACCAAAGTGGCTGCTGTTTTGGCCACGCTTGAAACGCTTCAGACATATGTTGCAAACAGCAACGGTCTGATCTGCTGCATACATATTAAAATAAGGGCCTACACCAAAAAACTCTTCAAAATGCATGGGGAGTCAGCAGCGCCCTGCACATGTGGAGCTTTGCAGTGTGATGCAGTTGGGTGGCTGCCCTTAAGCTGGCCCCTGGAGGGAATCCTGCCTCATTGGAGATGTGCCTCCTCCTCCTCCTCTCTTCTATCAGGCACAGACCTAGAGTCAGTGACCTCATCATCCCCTCCTTCCTCGTCACTGGAGCAAACCTGGCAGTATGCTGCAGCTGGGGGAACATGACTGCCAGTTTCTTGTCCTTCTTGGGCACCCCATGTCTCTGGGCTCATGTTACTGCCTTCCTCAACCTGGGTACCATCATCAGAGCCTTCAAAATGCTGTGCATACTCCTGCAGCATGTACCCGACACTGTGGTCGAACAGTTTGGGAGACTCCTCAGGACATGATGGTGGGGCTAGGAAAGGAGTGACTGATGACATTGAGCCGCTGGAATAGGCCGCTTTGGCAGCTGCATTGGCAGGCAAACTACTCTAGCCTGGGTGACAGAAGACAAGGAGGATGAGGACGGCTTAGTTATCCACTCTACCAACTCTTCTGCATGTTGTGGATCAACACGGCCAGCTGCTGAAAAAAAGGACAAGTGTGCCCCATGGCCACGTGCTGAGGATGCGCCGTGTCCATGACCAGCACTGTTGGCTGTAGACACAGAGCCCGATTGCCCTCTTTTAGTGGCCTGTGAGCATCTGCCTCTCCTTAGTGGCCTTCCAGACATGCTGTAAAATTTTATTAGCAAAACACCGCCTGAAGTTTACTAGAAAAAGTACACCAGGAATGGCCTGCAGTCAGATATAGACTTGGCTAGACTAGAATGCAGTGGATATATATATATATAAGTATATTTGAAAATGTACACCAGGAATAGACTGCAGTCAGATATAGGCTTGGCTAGACTAGAATGCAGTGGATAAATATGTAGGAGACTGTATATATATTTAATGCACTGCAGATCACTGAATAACCTGCCTGCCTGTCTGAAAGTATATTTACACCAGGAATGGCCTGCAGTCAGATATAGGCTTGGCTAGACTGGAATGCAGTGGATATTTTTATTTATTATATTTATTTTTATTTCAGGTACTTATATAGCGTTGTCGATTTACGCAGCACTTTACATATACATTGTACATTCACATCAGTCCCTACCCTCAAGGAGCTTACACTTTTAGGTCCCTAACGCACATTCATACATACTAGGGACAATTTAGACAGGATCCAATTAACCTACCAGCATGTCTTTGAAGTGTGGGAGGAAACTGGAGTATTTAGGAGACTGTATATATATTTAACCACCTCAATACATTGCACTTACACCCCCTTCCTGCCCAGACCAATTTTCAGCTTTCAGCCCTCTCACACTTTGAATGACAACTACTCAGTCATGCAACACTGTACCCATATGAAATTTGTGTCCTTTTTTTCACACAAATAGAACTTTCTTTTGGTGGTATTAAATAACTAATATTTTTTTTATTTTTTGTGCTATAAATAAAAAAGTCTGTAAATTTTGTAAAAAAAAAAATGCCTTTTTCTTTGTTTCTGTCATAAAATTTAGCAAATTAGTAATTGTTCTTCATAAATTTTGGCCAAAATTTATACTGCTACATATCTTTGGTAAAAATAACCCAAATAAGTGTAAATTATTTGGTCTTTGTGAAAGTTAGAGAGTCTACAAACTATGGTGCCAATCACTGAAAATTGATCACATCTGATCACACCTGAAGTACTCATGTTTGAGACACTAACAAGTCAGGAAAGTACAAATAAGCCCCAAATGACCCCTTTTTAGAAAGTAGATATTCCAAGGTATTAACCACTTGCCGACCGCCTCAAAACGATATACGTCGGCAGAATGGCATGGGCAGGCAAAGTAACGTACAGGTACGTTACTTGCCTCCCGCGGGCGGGGGGTCTGATCGGACCCCCCTGGTGCCCGAGGCGGTTGGCATTTCTCCCCCGGCAATCGGGGGTGAGGGGGAGGCCATCCATTCGTGGCCACCCCCTCGCGATCACTCCCAGCCAATGAAATCATTCCTCTGTTGCTGTATAGTAAACAGCAGCAGAGGAAATGATGTCATCTCTCCTTGGCTCGGTATTTTCCCTTCCGGCGCCGAGGAGAGAAGACATCAATGTGAGTGCACAACACACACAGTAGAACATGCCAGGCACACATTACACCCCCCCATCACCCCCCCGATCACCCCCCGATCACCCCCCCGATCATCCCCCCCGTCACACTGACACCAAGCAGTTTTTTTTTTTCTGATTACTGCATTGGTGTCAGTTTGTGACAGTTAGTGTGGTAGGGCAGTTAGTGTTAGCCCCCTTTAGGTCTAGGGTACCCCCGTAACCCCCCCTAATAAAGTTTTAACCCCTTGATCATCCCCCGTCACCAGTGTCACTAAGCGATCATTTTTCTGATCGCTGTATTAGTGTCACTGGTGAAGCTAGTTAGGGAGGTAAATATTTAGGTTCGCCGTCAGCATTTTATAGCGTCAGGGACTCCCATATACTACCTAATAAAGGTTTTAACCCCTTGATTGCCCCCTAGTTAACCCTTTCACCAGTGATCACCGTATAACTGTTACGGGTGACGCTGGTTAGTTAGTTTATTTTTTATAGTGTCAGGGCACCGCCGTTTATTAGCTAATAAAGGTTTAGCACCCTGATCACCCGGCGGTAATATGTGTCGCCCCAGGCAGTGTCAGGTTAGCGCCAGTACCGCTCACACCCACGCACGCAGCATACGCCTCCCTTAGTGGTATAGTATCCGAACGGATCAATATCTGATCCGATCAGATCTATACTAGCCTCCCCAGCAGTTTAGGGTTTCCAAAAACGCAGTGTTAGTGGGATCATCCCAGTTACCTGCTCGCACCTGCGTTTTGCCCCTCCGCCCGGCCCAACCCAGCCCACCCAAGTGCAGTATCGATCAATCACTGTCACTTACTAAACACATAAATAACTGCAGCATTCGCAGAATCAGGCCTGATCCCTGCGATCGCCAACAGTTTTTTTGGTAGCGTTTTGGGGAACTGGCAAGCACCAGAGGCCTAGTACACCCCGGTCGTAGTCAAACCAGCACTGCAGTAACACTTGGTGACGTGGCGAGTCCTATAAGTGCAGTTCAAGCTGGTGAGGTGGCAAGCACAAGTAGTGTCCCGCTGCCACCAAGAAGACAAACACAGGCCCGTTGTGCCAATAATGCCCTTCCTGCTGCATTTGCCAATCCTAATTGGGAACCCACCGCTTCTGCAGCACCCGTACTTCCCCTATTTACATCCCCAACCAAATGCAGTCGGCTGCTTGAGAGGCATTTTCTTTATGTCCTCCCGAGTACCCCTACCCAACGAACCCCTCAAAAAAGATGTAGTGTCTGCAGCAAGCATGGATATAGGCGTGACACCTGCTATTATTGTCCCTCCTGTCTTGACAATCCTGGTCTTTGCATTGGTGAATGTTTTGAACGCTACCATACACTAGTTATTAGCGTAGGGTACAGCATTGCACAGACTAGGCACACTTTCACAGGGTCTTCCAAGGTGCCATCACATTTTGAGAGACCCAAACCTGGAACCGGTTACAGTTATAAAAGTTACAAAAAAAAGTGTAACACAAAAAATATATATATATAAAAAAAAAAAAAAGTTGTCGTTTTATCCTTCTCTCCCGCTCTATTCTCTCTCTATTGTTCTGCTCTTTTTTACTGTATTCTATTCTGCAATGTTTTATTGTTATGTTTTATCATGTTTGCTTTTCAGAAATGCAATTTTTTATACTTTACTGTTTACTGTGTTTTATTGTTAACCATTTTTTTTGTTTTCAGGTACGCCATTCACGACTGAGTGGTTATACCAGAATGATGCCTGCAGGTTTAGGTATCATCTTGGTATCATTCTTTTCAGCCAGCGGTCAGCTTTCATGTAAAAACAATCCTAGCAGCTAATTAGCCTCTAGACTGCTTTTACAAGCAGTGGGAGGGAATGTCCCCCCCCCACCATCTTCCGTGTTTTTCTCTGGCTCTCCTGTCCCAACAGGGAACCTGAGAATGCAGCCGGTGATTCAGCCAGCTGACCATAGAGCTGATCAGAGACCAGAATGGCTCAAATAATCTCTATGGCCTAAGAAACCGGAAGCTACGAGCATTTCATGACTTAAATTTCGCCGAATGTAAACAGTGCCATTGGGAAATTGGGAAAGCATTTTATCACACCGATCTTGGTGTGGTAAGATGCTTTGAGGGAAGAGGAGAGATCTAGGGTCTAATAGACCCCATTTTTTTTCAAAAAAGAGTACCTGTCACTACCTATTGCTATCATAGGGGATATTTGCATTCCCTGGCATAACAATAAAAATGATTAAAAAAAATAAAAATGAAAGGAACAGTTTAAAAATAAGATAAAAAAGCAAAAAAAAATAAAGAAAAAATAAAAAGCACCCCTGTTCCCCCCTGCTCTCGCGCAAAGGCGAACGCAAGTGTTGGTCTGGCGTCAAATGTAAACAGCAATTGCACCATGCATGTGAGGTATTACCGCGAAGGTCAGATCAAGGGCAGTAATTTTAGCAGTAGACCTCCTCTGTAAATCTAAAGTGGTAACCTGTAAAGGCTTTTAAAAATGTATGTAGTTTGTCGCCACTGCACATTTGTGCGCAATTTTAAAGCATGTCATGTTTGGTATCCATGTACTCGGCCTAAGATCATCTTTTTTATTTCATCAAACATTTGGGCAATATAGTGTGTTTTTGTGCATTAAAATAAAAAAGTGTGTTTTTTCCCCAAAAAATGCGCTTGAAAAATCACTGCACAAATACTGTGTGAAAAAAAAAAAATGAAATACCCACCATTTTAATCTGTAGGGCCTTTGCTTTAAAAAAAATATATAATGTTTGGGGGTTCAAAGTAATTTTCTTGCAAAAAAAAAATATTTTTTCATGTAAACAAATAGTGTCAGAAAGGGCTTTGTCTTCAAGTGGTTAGAAGAGTAGGTGATGTGTGACATAAGCTTCTAAATGTTGTGCATAAAATGCCAGGACAGTACAAAACCCCCCCAAATGACCCCATTTTGGAAAGTAGACACCCCAAGCTATTTGCTAAGAGGCATGTCGAGTCCATGGAATATTTTATATTGTGACACAAGTTGCGGGAAAGAGACAACTTTTTTTTTTGCACAAAGTTGTCACTAAATGATATATTGCTCAAACATGCCATGGGAATATGTGAAATTACACCCCAAAATGCATTCTGTTGCTTCTCCTGAGTACGGGGATACCACATGTGTGAGTTTTTTTGGGAGCCTAGCCGCGTACGGGACCCCAAAAATAAAGCACCACCTTCAGGGTTTCTAAGGGTGTAAATTTTTTATTTCACTCCTCACTGTCTATCACAGTTTTGGGGCCATGGAAAGCCCAGATGGCACAACCCCCCCCCAAAATGACCCCATTTTGGAAAGTAGACACCCCAAGCTATTTGCTGAGAGGTATAGTGAGTATTTTGCAGACCTCGCTTTTTGTCACAAAGTTTTGAAAATTGAAAAAAGAAAAAAAAAAAAATTATTTTCTTTCTTCATTTAAAAAAAAAAAAATGAGAGCTGCAAAATACTCACCATGCCTCTCAGCAAATAGCTTGGGGTGTCTACTTTCCAAAATGGAGTCATTTGGGGGAATTTTGTGCCATCTTGGCATTTTATGGCCTTCGAAACTGTGATAGGTAGTGAGGAGTAAAATCAAAGATTTACGCCATTAGAAATTCTGAAGGCGGTGATTGGTTTTCGGGTCCCTGTATGCAGCTAGGCTCCCAAAAAGTCCCACACATGTGGTATCCCCGTACTCAGGAGAAGCAGCAAAATGTATTTTGGCGTGTAATTCCACATATGCTCATGGCATGTTTGAGCAATATATCATGGACTCAACATGCCTCTCAGCAAATAGTTTGGAGTGTCTACTTTCCAAAATGGGGTCATTTGGGGGGTTTGAACTGTCCTGGCATTTTATGGCCTTCAAAACTGTGATAGGTAGTGAGGAGTGAAATCAAAAATGTATGCCCTTAGAAATCCTGAAGGCAGTGCTTAGTTTTCGGGGCCCCGTACGCGGCTAGGCTCCCAAAAAGTCCCACACATGTGGTATCCCCATACTCAGGAGAAGCAGCAGAATGTATTCTGGGGTGCAATTTCACATATGCCCATGGCCTGTGTGAGCAATATATCATTTAGTGACAACTTTTTGTAATTTTGTTTTTTGTCATTATTCAATCACTTGGGACAAAAAAATATTCAATGGGCTCAACATGCCTCTCAGCAATTTCCTTGGGGTGTCTACTTTCCAAAATGGGGTCATTTGGGGGGGGTTTGTACTGCCCTGCCATTTTAGCACCTCAAGAAATGAGATAGGCAGTCATAAACTAAAAGCTGTGTAAATTCCAGAAAATGTACCCTAGTTTGTAGACGCTATAACTTTTGCGCAAAACAATAAATATATGCTTATTGACTTTTTTTTACCAAAGACATGTGGCTGAATACATTTTGGACTAAATGTATGACTAATATTGAGTTTATTGGATTTTTTTTTTTAACAAAAAGTAGAAAATATCATTTTTTTTTTCAAAATTTTCGGTCTTTTTCCATTTATAACGCAAAAAATAAAAACCTCAGAGGTGATCAAATACCATCAAAACAAAGCTCTATTTGTGGGAACATAATGGCACAAATTTCGTTTGGGTATAGCATTGCATGACTGCGCAATTAGCAGTTAAAGCAACGCCAAATTGTAAAAAGTGCTCTGGTCAGGAAGGGGGTAAATCCTTTCGGGGGTGAAGTGGTTAAGTAAGTAGCATGGTGAGTTTTTAAAGTAATTTTTTTCCACAATTCTTTGCAAAATTAATATTTTTTTTTACAAAATTGTCATATTAACAGGTTATTTCTCTCACAAAGCATATGCATACAACAAATTACACCCCAAAATACATTCTGCTACTCTTCCCGAGTATGGCGATACCACATGTGTGAGACTTTACACAGCCTGGCCACATACAAAGGCCCAACATTGAAGTAGCATCTTCAGGCGTTCTACGAGCATAAATGACACATCTCATTTCTCAACCACCTATTACACTTTTGAAAGCCCTGGAGCAATGGAATTGCCCTCAAAATGACCCCAACATATAATCTATGAGACATAATTAGTCTGTTGAACGGTTCATTTTTTTTCCAGACGTTTTTGGAAAATGTGGAAAAAAAATGAAATTGCATTTTTTTCCACAAAGTTGTCAATTATCAGATATTTCCAACACATAGCATGTACATAGCAAAGATGACACCCCAAAATACATTCTGCTACTCCTCCTGAGTATGGTGATACCACATGTGTGAGCCTTTTACACATCCTGGCCACATACAGAGGCCCAACATCTAAGTAGCACCATCAGGCATTCTAGGAGCATAAATGACATATATAATTTCCTGGCAACCTATCATTTTTAATATCGTAAAAAATACTGCGCTATCCCATAAGTGGAAATGATCCCCACATGTGTGTGATGAAAAGACAAATATCTCAAACCAAAAATTGAAATGTAAAATGCTGCTGCAACCTTAGATGTGAAACAACCTCCACCTTACTAGCTATACAATTTAAAGGCTGCTCTGCTAGTGCAAATACATGATCATATTAACTGAAAATACCATAATTATGAATGAACACAAGTGAATTGTTTCATAACACAAAAAAAAAAAAAAATGCACATAAATCGCATGCAAAAAAAAAAGAATCGCATGCAAAAAAAATGAGTGGAACATTCAGTAAACAAAAATGATTAAGTAGAGTCCATTTAGTCATAGATTGAAATGAACTGTAGGTCTTGTGGGTGTAGAAAATGGTTGGATAGAGGGAGAAAGACACCCTTCCTTCAAGTGATATAAAGATTATCTCCGTAGGGAGCGTGATGTTAAAATAGAGAGAAGATCCTCCACCTCAAGTAAGGTAAACCCCTTACCAGATCCAAAGATCTCCTGTCACAGAGATCATGCACACATGTGGCTGTGTCCCCCAGCCACTGGGTCTCTGTCAGTGCGCAGATCGGAAGCCACCTCTCCAGGAAATCAATCCAAACGTGATTTATCCGCTCACAGACCATGGATAAATAGGAAAGAAATGCTCCATAGCCACCCCAGGAAGACGACAGATTTGTCGAAACGGCGTAGGGAGGAGCGGCGTGCTGACGTCACCACCATACCACGCTGAACCCGGAAGAAACGGGCAGCAGCTGAAGCCGGCCGGCGCTACATGTTTTTATAAGCGATCTTTACTGCACAAATTGTAAGTGCTTTTCTTTTATAAATTAAAGTGGATTTTAACTGTATTACGCTATGGAGCATTTCTTTCCTATTTATCCATGGTCTGTGAGCGGATAAATCACGTTTGGATTGATTTCCTGGAGAGGTGGCTTCCGATCTGCGCACTGACAGAGACCCAGTGGCTGGGGGACACAGCCACATGTGTGCATGATCTCTGTGACAGGAGATCTTTGGATCTGGTAAGGGGCTTACCTTACTTGAGGTGGAGGATCTTCTCTCTATTTTAACATCACGCTCCCTACGGAGATAATCTTTATATCACTTGAAGGAAGGGTGTCTTTCTCCCTCTATCCAACCATTTTCTACACCCACAAGACCTACAGTTCATTTCAATCTATGACTAAATGGACTCTACTTAATCGTTTTTGTTTACTGAATGTTCCACTCATTTTTTTTGCATGCGATTCTTTTTTTTTTTGCATGCGATTTATGTGCATTTTTTTTTTTTTTTTGTGTTATGAAACAATTCACTTGTGTTCATTCATAATTATGGTATTTTCAGTTAATATGATCATGTATTTGCACTAGCAGCGCAGCCTTTAAATTGTAAACCTATCATTTTTGAAGGCCCTTCATATTTCTAACACATAGCATGTACATACCAAGAATTACAATCCAAAATAAATTCTATTGCGGAAAAGGTAAAAAAAAACATTACCTGTGCTTTTAGTAGTATCCACAGAGGAGAGCACTGGTCCACACAGCAGGCAGGGATGTGCTTAGCGACAGCAATAGTAATTATCCAGGCAGCAGGCAGAGATATTGTCTATAGTAAGCAAAAGGATATTGTCAGCACAGTCCATAAAAATTGTCCAGGCAGAGAGAGCGAGCACAGCCATAATATTGGTCCTGGTGAACTGTTACCTGCAGACACTCATTGTACCACTCTCCAGCCCTTCATAAACATACTGCCTCTTGCTACAGCTAATTATTTGCATAGTCCAGGTAGCAGTGTGGTCCGTTCATGCGTCAGGCAGAGGCACGATGGCAGTAAGTCAGCAGCAGGCTGAGGGCCGTAATCAGGTAAGACCTGTGCACAGGGGCACAGGGGTTGAGGCTTCGACCCACCCAAATCTCTATGAAGCCTCCGGACTCCAGACCCTAATCCGGAAATTCCGAAACCCGGAGAAAACGAAAAAAAATTGTTTTCTCCATCCGAAAAAACAATTCTGGAGCCCCTAACATATGAGAACCCTGTGTACTACAGTAGCAGGGCAACAGATCAGTCCAAGCGGTAGGCAAAAGCATAGTCCATAAAACAGGCCAGGGTCAGTTCACGTGCAAGCAGTCCAAGCAGTAGCGTAGTTGATAAAAAGGCCAGGGTCAATTCACGTGAAGGCAGTCCAAACGGTAGGCGGTGGCATAGTCACAAAACAGGCCAGGGTCAGTTCACGTGGAAGCAGTCCAAACGGTAGGCAGAGGCATAGTAAAAAAACAGGCCAGAGTCAGTTAATGTGGAACGCAGTGGCATGATTATTTGGGGAAGCATGGAAAATGGTCAGCACAGATGATGAAAATGGGGAAATTGTTAAAAATATGGGCTAATATTTTAGGGATGTATGATAAAGTTGGAAGCATTCACCAATGCAAAGGCCAGGTTGGGAGGGACACTGGGGACAATGGTAGCTGGTATCTTTTCAAAATCCTCTTTTGGTGCACACGCAACTTTTTTTTGCCATTTCGGCCTGCTTCAGATGGTGGAATGTTGAAGAGGAAGTGGCGCTCATGAAGTCGGCAAACAGCCTCAGAGCAAAGGTCTTCTGGGGGGGGGGTCTTTGGTGATAGATGAGGGACGTGACAACTTCTTCTATGAATTGTAGGAAGGGGGCGGGACTTTCTGTGGATTTGGTGTAGACTACATAGGAATTGTAAACGGACAAATGGATCAGATAACTTGCTACCTTCTTGTACCAGAATCGGGACCTCCTTATTGACAAATAGCGCTAAATCATTTGATCATTGAAATCCACCCCCCATGTAGAGATTATAATCTTGGACGCATACTGGCTTTTCAATGGGACCTTGTCTTCTTTGAACCTCAATTGTAGTGTCATCATGGATGGTGGAAATGTGCACGTCCCTTTTATCCTTCCACCTCAAGGCCAGCACTCTGTTGTATCTCAATGTTGCTCTTTTCCCCCTTTGCAGCTTTTTGTTTGCTAAAGATTGTGGGAAGCCCTTCCTATTTTTTTCTGGAGGTTCCGCAGGCCAGGGTTTTTGCGATGTATAGGTGTTTGAAAAGGGGCAGGCCAGTGTAAAAGTTGTCAAGGTATATGTGATATCCTTTGTTCAGAAGTGGGTATGCCAGGTCCCATACAATCTTTCTAGTTGTGCCCATGTAGGCTGGGCACTCAGGGGGCTGCAGCTAGGAATCTTTTCCTTCATATATGTGGAACGCATACAAATATCCCGTGGCTCTCTCACAGAGCTTGTATAATTTTACTCCGTATCTGGCCCTTTTGCTAGGAATATATTGCTTGATTTTTAGCTGGCCTGAAAAGGGTACCAGGGACTCATCGACACATATATTCTGATCCGGGACATACATTTGTTTTCCCGACAATTTGCAGAACTCTATCAGTGGGCGAAGTTTATATAATTTGTCATAATTTGGATGATTGTGGGGAGGGCACTGGGTGTTGTCACTAAAATTAATAAAGTGCATTATCATCTTGTATCGGGACCTGGCCATTACGGCAGAATAAATGGGCATGTTGTGGATGGGGTTGGTGGACCAGTAGGCATGTCCTTCATTTTTTTGTAAGCCCCATTTTTAGCGTGAGGCCCATAAACAATTTTAACTCCTCTAAATTCAGATCTCTCCACTCAAATGGATGGGCATATGATGATTGGGGGTTGTTGGCAATATACTGCTAGGCATATAAATTTGTCTGGTCCACAATAAATTGCAGCAAAGTGTCGGGCAAAAACAGATGAAAGAAATCAATCTGAGAAATTTTGGGTGTTGGCCTGCACACCTGGCTGTGCTGTGAAAGGGGGAATAATTGGTCATCCCGAGTCGGGTGGCAGCCATGTTGGGTTGGCAAGACCACCTGGTATATATGTAAAGGCACTGGCTCATGGGGGATGTGACACTCCAGTAGTTGGGGGATTTGAATCTCCTGTGCTGGTACTCATACTCCTGTGCGTGATGTGGCAGCACTGGTACTGGGTCTGGGCATTTGTTCCTGGGGCCCATCGCCAGCGGCAGTGCTGGTACTGGGCCTGGGAATTGGTTCTTGGGGCCAATTGCTGGTGGCAGCGCTGGTACCGGGCCTGAGAATATAATACTGGTTTCCAGAGTGCCGTGCCCTTTTAGGAGGGACCCATTCTTCCTCTGAATCATTTGCCAATTCACTGTTCGGTTCAAATGCCAAAATTTGATTCGGAACCAGAATTGGAATCTGATGAGAACTCCCCGTTGCTCTCATCAGTCATGGAGAGAATCTGGAATGCCTCCTTACTGTTGTAAAGTCTTTTGGACATGACGCTGATGGCTGTGTGACAGGTGGCAGGTGACGGTCACTGATGGGCCGTGCGATGGGTTGCAGGTGATGTTCACTGATAGGTGATGATGGTGTGACACGTGATGGTCACTGATGGGTGACAGGCCACAGACGGTGATGGTCATTGACAGGTGATGGTCACACACGGGTGACAGGCCACAGTCACTGATGGGTGCACCGCTGACGATCACTGATGGGTAATGGCTGACGTCACTGATTGGTGACGGCTGGAGGTCACTGATGGGTGACAGGTGGCAGCTGATGGTCACTGATGGGTGACGGTTGACGGTCACTGATGGGTGACAGTCACTGATGGGTGATGGCTGATGGTCACTAATGGGTGATGGGTGACAGCTGATGGTCACTGATGGGTGATGGTCGACGGTCACTAATGGGCGATGGCTGACGGTCACAGATGGGTGACGGGTGATGGGTGACAGGTTCACCGCTGATGGTCACTGATGGCAGTCCAATATGTGACAGGTGCACTTTATGGGGTGACTGTGGTGACTGTTGGGTGACAGATGACAATAGGGGGATGATGGAATAAGTGTTGTGCTTGGTGCAGTACAATACAGACACAGATTGGTAACTCACTGCTCCTGGCTCTTCTCTCCTCACACTGGAAATGGTGTTTGAGGAGAGAAGAGCTGGCAAAAGCTAGTTACCGCTCTGTGTTTACATTTAGTGATCCGCTGTGAAAGGATCACAGCTGATCACGTAGTAAACAGCCACTGGCCAATGGCTGTTTACCATCGTCGTTGATCAGCAGTGTTCCCGGGAACACGCCGCCACTGACGTGCACGCGCAGCACGCTCCTGATCTCGCCCATGTGCCATGCAGCCATGCCCAATGGCGGTTCACCCTCTCGGTGGCGAGTGGTGTCTCAGTGACACGCCGCAACCGAAGGTACAGGGATGCGCGCACACGATCGCGTGCATTCCCTGTTTAAAGGGCAGGGCGTCATAGGACGCCCTCCCAGAGCAAGAGTCACGCCGCCTGACTATATATATATAGTCAGATCCATAAATATTGGGACATCGACACAATTTTAATGTTTTTGGCTCTATACACCACCACAATGGATTTAAAAAAGGAAACAAACAAGATGTACTTTAACTGCAGACGTTCAGTATATGTGCCTCCCACTTTTTAAGGGACCAAAAGTAATGGGACAATTGGCTGCTCAGCTGTTCCATGGCCAAGTGTGTTTTATTCCCTCATTATCCCATTTACAAGGAGCAGATAAAAAGGTCCAGGGTTCATTTCAAGTGCGCTATTTGCATTTGGAATCTGTTTCTGTCAACGCTCAATATGAGATCCAAAGAGGTATCCAAAGAGCTGTCACTATCAGTGAAGCAAGTCATTATTAGGCTGAAAAAACAAAACCCATCAGTGAGATAGCAAAAACATTAGGTATGGCCAAATCAACTGTTTGGAACATCCTTAAAAAGAAAGAATGCACCGAGCTCAGCAACACCCAAAGACCCAGAAAACCACAGAAAACAACTGTGGTGGATGCCCGAAGAATTCTTTCCCTGGTGAAGAAAACAGTGTTATTACCTGTTAACTACTTTTTCCAGGAATCTACAATGACGGCTTACAGAGAGATAGGCTCCTCCCACCTAGCACAGGAAACACATGATCCACATCATAAAAGCAGCACACATGTATTAGCCCCTCAGTATTAACAAATAACCGAAGGCTTCAGAATAAGCAATCAATTAACCTTCATTAGCATAGCTTTATCTTTACTTTATGTTTTACATTGCTAATCACCAACAAAGAAGGGAGGGAACTGACGCCGTCCTGGAAGATTCCTGGAAAAAGTAGTTAACAGGTAATAAACACTGTTTTTCCAAGCCAAGTCATCTTCCAGGAGGCTTACAGAGAGGACAAAATAGGACTACCTGATCAGGGCGGGACCACAGCCTGCAACACTTTCCTCCTGAAAGACTGGTCTTGGCTGGCAAGCAGATCCAGTCTGTAATGCTTTACGAATGTCTGAAACCTGGACCAGGTTGCGGCCTTGCAAATCTGGAGGGGAAACGCTCCTGCCCTTTCAGCCCTAGAAGTAGAAACCACTCTTGTGGAATGAGCATTTATTCCTAATGGAGGTGTCCGGGATGCTGCTTTGTGTGCCTCCACGATGGCCGACTTCATCCACCTTGCGATGGTATTTTTAGATGCCCTTTTACCCCTGTTTGAACCTGCAAACAACACAAACAGGCTGGTGGAATGTCGCCATTCCTTGGTGCACTCTGTCTAGACGATCAAGCATCTCCTGACATCTATCTTATTAAATCCTGCCTCCTTGTTGATTTTAGGATTTCTGCAAAATGATGGTACACAAGAGCGGACTTTACGGCAGACTTTATCCTGCGGACTTTACGACAGACTTTCCAAATGAACGTACTTGCCTACACACGACATGATGATGTACATATATGTAGAGATTGCAGTATAGAGCGTGCTGGAGCAGACATGATGGTGTACATATATGTAGAGATTGCAGTAGAGCGTGCTGGAGCAGACATGATGGTGTACATATATGTAGAGATTGCAGTAAAGAGCATACTGGAGCAGACATGAAGGTGTACATATATGTAGAGATTGCAGTAGAGCGTGCTGGAGCAGACATGATGGCGTACATATATGTAGAGATTGCAGTAGAGCGTGCTGGAGCAGACATGATGGCGTACATATATGTAGAGATTGCAGTAGAGAACGTATTGGAGCAGAAATGACAGTGTACATGTAGCGCACTACTCCCTTGGAAGCTGCAAAGTTGTTCATTTTGCCATTGGCCATCCCAGACCCTCGGTCTGCCCTTACCTCTGACACTTCGGGTTCCATCCTTGCAATGACACAAACTCACTGTTTAATAAGTAAATATTAGATTAAGTTTACTGAAAAATATTAAACATAAACACAAGAATTTTACTAGAACAAGTGTAACAGTGATTACTATAACTGTACCACTACATAAACGTAATGCAGCAATGCAAAGAATATTCACAACAATCTGTACATGTAAAGTTGTCTTGGATGACCCCTGAAAATGCATCTCCAAGAGGGACTTATGCTCAGAGTGACAACTCCTTAACTCTGGGCACCTTCCCACTTCCATCACACCTAGGTAACCACAGGAATGCAGAGGCATCAATACAGTGCAATACAATTACTAGGGAGCTCCCCCTACTTTATAATGCAGTCCCTCTTAATACCAATAGGATGCAAGGCCTTGCAATAAGAGATGCAGTCTTTAGTCTTCTGCCTTCTGCTAGCTATTTGGGTTGTACTAATGAAGTAAATGTTAGAACTGTTCTTGTAGCGCAGTCCGCCTGTAACTGCCTCTGGTGCAATTGGCTTTGAATAACACAGTTTCAGTAGTACAGTGACGTGTAGGCTTGAGGCCTATTGAAACTCAGTCCTCTTGAATAAGATCTCCTCTGTAGGACTACAGGTCCCAGCAACACTGTGTTAAAAGTCTAGGTGTATAAAAGTGCATTAAGAAACTATGGGCGACAGCCCTCTCACCCAACCAGGCCTTGAGAATAGAACAGCTCCGCTCCGGTGCACTCAGTCTTGCTTCTCACCAGCCGGCGCCGTTACACCGCTCTACTGTGCAGGATGAACCGGGACCCTCTGATGGCTCCGACAGGTGTCTCTGGATCCTTCTCAATCTGGTCACGCAGTCTCTCCAGCACACAGGTGCAAAGCAGAGTCGCTGGTCATTCCGCTCCGCAGTAGGTGTAGGCCGGCCTCTCTGGAACACCTCCTCACAGATCCTCACAGGCAGGCCACGCATCCAGAAGAGAAATAAAATGGCTGCGTGTGTTCCTTTATAGCCTACCCAGCATGCATTTCAGTGCTGAGTGTTCATGGGTAGGTCACTCGGCATTCTGGGTAGGTAGGTTCTTGTATAATGTAAACAAACAGTCACTTCCTGTAACATTTCTCCATGTTCTTTAAACAAAGAAAAGGTAAATTACCTTCTGCTTCTTGGCCACTAGATGGTGCCAAGTACCATTTCAGAGCATTGTTCATAAGTTAACATTGCCTGGCAGAAATGTAACGCTACATACATATATGTAGAAATTGCAGTAGAGCATGCTGGAGCAGACATGACGGTGTACATATATGTAGAGATTACAGTAGAGAGCATACTGGAGCAGACATGGCGGTGTACATATATGAAGAGGTTACAGTAGAGAGTGTACTGGTTCAAACGTGACGGTGTACATATATGTAGAGATTGCAGTAGAGCATGTGCTGAAGTAGACATGACGGTGTACATATATGTAGAGATTGTAGTAGAGAGCGTGCTGGAGCAGACATGGCGGTGTACATATATGTAGAGATTGCAGTAGAGAATGTTTTGGAGCAGTGTCGTGGATATTCCACTATACTCTTGCGCTGTCAAGCTCCCTTTCAGCATAATGGTATAATGCATCCTTAAATAACCCATGTCTCCCTCTTTACCCAGTAAACAGACATTACAACAGCTTACGTCCTCATCTCAGCATGACTGCCCCACCAAGCAGTGCACTGGCTCTTTTATTCAAACAAAACAAAAGCAATCACAAACAGGAAGTCCTGCCTCCAACAGCCAATCGCCTCCTACACAGGATGAACAAATAAGGATATGATAAGACAGGATGTAACAACACAGGATGTGAATGTCAACACAGGAAAAATGAATTTATACAACCAATGAAACAATGACTACAATTCCTGCTGATGGGAGATTATCTACAGGTGTATGCTCATGGCACCATAAATATGTTGATCAGGTATACAGGGGTGACATGAGCGTACATCCGCTAAACCGATAATGTCTTTGCAGAGCGAACACACCCCCAACAAGCGTCTGGGCCAGCAGTTTAGACATTAATGGCTGTGTGTTGAGTTATTTTGAGGGGACAGCAAATTTACACTGTTATACAAGCTGTACACTCACTACTTTACATTGTAGCAAAGTGTCATTTCTTCAGTGTTGTCACATGAATATATATATATATATATATATATATATATATATATATATACACACACACATATACATAAATAAATGTTTTGTCTTGCTTTTCTATTAAAACTGAATTGTGTTGTTTTATCAGGTAAGGGTTCACAAATACTTTAAAGTGGTTGTAAACCTCAAACATGAAATATGAACAAAGCATATCCCTCTATAGTGTGTACTGTCTCAATCCAGAGCACTAAGGCTGGATTCACACCTATGCATTTTTAGTGCTTTTTGCATTTTGCAGATTTGCACTACAGAACGTGTTCCATAGAAAACAATGTTAAATGGACTGTAGTGCAAATCTGCAAAATGCAAAAAGCACTAAAACTGCATAGGTGTGAATCCAGCCTAAGTGTCATTTCTGTCTGCTGCTTCATTCCTCTGCTATTTGCATGAGTCACTTCTGACAAGTTTTCCTGACCCCAAGAGATAAATGGTGACAGGGGAGGGACCTCCAGCAGATTGACAGCTGCAGCTCTGTTCCTGTGTGCTGTGTGAAGGGGGTGTGTCCCCTCCCTCCAATCAGCTCTCAGAGCTCTCCTCACTGAGCTCTGCAGAGTATAACTTTAGCTCTCTACCCCATTTTTTCTGAACTCCCAGACAAGCTGCATAAATTCAGCACTTTGAATGAATGTAGAGAAGACTGCAGGTAAACAGGTATAACATATGTAGGAGAATTTGTTTCATCTCTGTGTATCACCTGAAGCCAGTCACATCACTGGGGATATGTGAGGGGTTTACAACTAATTTAAGGGGTGGATGTGAGGGGTGGAGAAGGTAAGTAGGCATTGTGTGCTGTCATATACTTAGATCTCTATGATTACATTTCTGACAATGACTTATTTTTATTAAAACATAAAAAAATAAATATGATAAAGAGATCTCTGTGTACCATTTATATATTACATCTCTCATATTTTCATTGTTTGAATAATAACAACCCATTAAAATATTTCCTAACATCATCCAGATCACTTATGGAGTCGCTGACCCCCCACTCAATGATGGAAAAATATATCCAACTTTATTTCGTGTGACACCAGACGATCGAGTCCGCTTTGCAGCCATTATTAAATTATTGCAGCTTTGTGGGTGGAACTGGGTTGGAATAATAACATCATATGATGGCAGCGGAGATGAGGAGGCCAAAGAACTGAGTAATATGATGGGAGAACATGGGATCTGTACAGAATATATTTTTATACTCAATCCAGATACATTTAATGATCGGAAAATACAAATGATTAAGAAATCCACAGCTAAGGTTGTCATATTGTGCGGAAGTTCCTTAATAAACCTTTTTTATTTAAATTTTTTTTTAGAGCTTGATAGGAAAAAACTCACATATATATTCCCACCATCATGGATTAAGTTTGTTAATTTTCAAACTATATATGGTATAACAAATAACTATAGCTTCATATTTCTGTGGCTACGAGAAAAAAACCTAAACATGGATTTTTATCCTGATGGTGTCAACTTCTCCAACCTCCCAAATGACCCCATACTGGAAGATCTCGGGGTTTATGGACATAGCTGCCTTTCTTCAAACCCAGACAAAAATCTCTTTTATAAACAATTGATTTATCCTGCTAAACATTGTACAGATCTACAAGATGTTTCATGGGTGTGGTCTACCTATAAAACTGTGCCCTTCTATATATACAGGGCTGTATATATTCTGGCCCATGCTCTACATGGAATGTACAAGAAGAAGAATACATCAGAACAACATGGATTCCGGCACAGAGTAAGATGGATAATAACTGTTTATATAACTATCATCCCATCCTATATTATATAATAATGAGGTCAATGGACAGTTGTCTCCGCTCTATAAGCTTTTATATTCTATATATTTATTTATGATATGTATCTGTCTATGATTATGTTTATATACATTTCTTGTTCTACAAAAATCAAAGTGCAAAAGATGGAACTGTATTCAGGGTGTTTCTAAAGATTTGATGCATATTGATTATGTGCCGTATATGAGGATCCTTCTCCCTACCGCCCCTGTCCTTAGGACTAAGCCCATGAGGGTGAAACATGTCAGAGAGGGGTGGTCTTCAGGTGGGAACAACACTGTGTCTTTAATTGGCCCAATTACATTTTAACAAGAATGTGATGTCATCATTGGCAGTCATTTGTGTTCTTTGAGCCAGTCCAATCCGGTATTTGGTATTTACTACAGAAATCCAGAAATGTGTGACATCATCAAAGCTCCGCCCATCACTACAGAACTTCACCTCCCTTCCTGGTAGCTCACCTTCCTCCAGGCAGTTATACTTCCTAACATTTTCCCTTCTGCTTCCCCAGCTCTGATGGAAAAATGAGCTTTGATTTTTTTCCCATTGCCACCATCCCATTCCATCATATCCTCCACATTTCTCTTCTACACAAAATACTTGTAATAAATTCCTCTCCTGTAGGGATGAGCTTCGAGTTCGAGTCGAACTCATGTTCGACTCGAACATTGGCTGTTCGCAAGTTCGCCGAACAGCGAACAATTTGGGGTGTTCGCGGCAAATTCGAATGCCGAGGAACACCCTTTAAAAGTCTATGGGAGAAATCAAAAGTGCTAATTTTGAAGGCTAATATGCAAGTTATTGTCATAAAAAGTGTTTGGGGACCCGGGTCCTGCCCCAGGGGACATGGATCAATGCAAAAAAAAGTTTTAAAAACGGCCGTTTTTTCAGGAGCAGTGATTTTAATAATGCTTAAAGTCAAACAATAAAAGTGTAATATCCCTTTAAATTTCGTACCTGGGGGGTGTCTATAGTATGCCTGTAAAGGGGCGCATGTTTCCTGTGTTTAGAACAGTCTGACAGCAAAATGACATTTTGAAGGAAAAAACTCATTTAAAACTACCCGCGGCTATTGCATTGCCGACAATACACATAGAAGTTCATTGATAAAAACGGCATGGGAATTCCCCAAAGGGGAACCCCGAACCAAAATTAAAAAAAAAAAATGACGTGGGAGTCCCCCTAAATTCCATACCAGGCCCTTCAGGTCTGGTATGGATATTAAGGGGAACCCCGGCCAAAATTTAAAAAAAAAATGACGTGGGGTTCCCCCTAAATTCCATACCAGACCCTTCAGGTCTGGTATGGATTTTAAGGGGAACCCCGCGCCAAAAAAAAAAAAAAAAACGGCGTGGGGTCCCCCCAAAAATCCATACCAGACCCTTATCCGAGCACGCAACCTGGCAGGCCGCAGGAAAAGAGGGGGGGACGAGAGTGCGCCCCCCCCCTCCTGAACCGTACCAGGCCACATGCCCTCAACATTGGGAGGGTGCTTTGGGGTAGCCCCCCAAAACACCTTGTCCCCATGTTGATGAGGACAAGGGCCTCATCCCCACAACCCTGGCCGGTGGTTGTGGGGGTCTGCGGGCGGGGGGCTTATCGGAATCTGGAAGCCCCCTTTAACAAGGGGACCCCCAGATCCCGGCCCCCCCCTGTGTGAAATGGTAAGGGGGTACAAAAGCACCCCTACCATTTCACTAAAAAACTGTCAAAAATGTTAAAAATGACAAGAGACAGTTTTTGACAATTCCTTTATTTAAATACTTCTTCTTTCTTCTATCTTCCTTCATCTTCTGGTTCTTCTGGCTCTTCTGGTTCTTCCTCCGGCGTTCTCGTCCAGCATCTCCTCCGCGGCGTCTTCTATCTTCTTCTCCTCGGGCCGCTCCGCACCCATGGCATGGGGGGAGGCTCCCGCTCTTCTCTTCTTCTTCATCTTCTTCTCTTCTTCTTTTCTCCTCTTCTTCATTTTCTTCTCCGGGCCGCTCCTCACACATGCTAGCATGGCGGGAGGCTCCCGCTGTGTGACGGCGCTCCTCGTCTGACAGTTCTTAAATAACGGGGGGCGGGGCCACCCGGTGACCCCGCCCCCCTCTGACGCACGGTGACTTGACGGGACTTCCCTGTGATGTCACGGGGAATGCCACAGGGAAGTCCCGTCATGTCCCGTGCGTCAGAGGGGGGCGGGGTCACCGGGTGGCCCCGCCCCCCGTTATTTAAGAACTGTCAGACGAGGAGCGCCGTCACACAGCGGGAGCCTCCCTTCATGCCAGCATGGATGCGGAGCGGCCCGGAGAAGAAAATGAAGAAGAGAAGAAGAGAAGAAAAGAAGAAGAGAAGAAGATGAAGAAGAAGAGAAGAGCGGGAGCCTCCCCCCATGCCATGGGTGCGGAGCGGCCCGAGGAGAAGAAGATAGAAGACGCCGCGGAGGAGATGCTGGACGAGAACGCCGGAGGAAGAACCAGAAGAGCCAGAAGAGCCAGAAGAACCAGAAGATGAAGGAAGATAGAAGAAAGAAGAAGTATTTAAATAAAGGAATTGTCAAAAACTGTCTCTTGTCATTTTTAACATTTTTGACAGTTTTTTAGTGAAATGGTAGGGGTACTTTTGTACCCCCTTACCATTTCACACAGGGGGGGGGGCCGGGATCTGGGGGTCCCCTTGTTAAAGGGGGCTTCCAGATTCCGATAAGCCCCCCGCCCGCAGACCCCCACAACCACCGGCCAGGGTTGTGGGGATGAGGCCCTTGTCCTCATCAACATGGGGACAAGGTGTTTTGGGGGGCTACCCCAAAGCACCCTCCCAATGTTGAGGGCATGTGGCCTGGTACGGTTCAGGAGGGGGGGGCCGCACTCTCGTCCCCCCCTCTTTTCATGCGGCCTGCCAGGTTGCGTGCTCGGATAAGGGTCTGGTATGGATTTTTGGGGGGACCCCACGCCGTTTTTTTTTTTTTTTTTGGCGCGGGGTTCCCCTTAAAATCCATACCAGACCTGAAGGGTCTGGTATGGAATTTAGGGGGAACCCCACGTCATTTTTTTTTTACATTTTGGCCGGGGTTCCCCTTAATATCCATACCAGACCTGAAGGGCCTGGTATGGAATTTAGGGGGACTCCCACGTCATTTTTTTTTTTAATTTTGGTTCGGGGTTCCCCTTTGGGGAATTCCCATGCCGTTTTTATCAATGAACTTCTATGTGTATTGTCGGCAATGCAATAGCCGCGGGTAGTTTTAAATGAGTTTTTTCCTTCAAAATGTCATTTTGCTGTCAGACTGTTCTAAACACAGGAAACATGCGCCCCTTTACAGGCATACTATAGACACCCCCCAGGTACGAAATTTAAAGGGATATTACACTTTTATTGTTTGACTTTAAGCATTATTAAAATCACTGCTCCTGAAAAAACGGCCGTTTTTAAAACTTTTTTTTGCATTGATCCATGTCCCCTGGGGCAGGACCCAGGTCCCCAAACACTTTTTATGACAATAACTTGCATATTAGCCTTTAAAATTAGCACTTTTGATTATTCATGTTCGTGTCCCATAGACTTTAACGGTGTTCGCGTGTTCGAACAAACTTTTTTCCTGTTCGCATGTTCTGGTGCGAACCGAACAGGGGGGTGTTCGGCTCATCCCTACTCTCCTGTACATACTGTCCTCTGTCATACCCCCCACACTCCTCTCCTGTACATACTGTCCTCTGTCACACCCTCCACACTCCTCTCCTGTACATACTGCCCTCTGTCACACCCTCCACACTCCTCTCCTGTACATACTGCCCTCTGTCACACCCTCCACACTCCTCTCCTGTACATACTGTCCTCTGTCACACCCTCCACACTCCTCTCCTGTACATACTGCCCTCTGTCATACCCTCCACACTCCTCTCCTGTACATACTGCCCTCTGTCACACCCTCCACACTCCTCTCCTGTACATACTGCCCTCTGTCACACCCTCCACACTCCTCTCTTGTACATACTGCCCTCTGTCATACCCTCCACACTCCTCTCCTGTACATACTGCCCTCTGTCACACCCTCCACACTCCTCTCCTGTACATACTGCCCTCTGTCACACCCTCCACACTCCTCTCCTGTACATACTGCCCTCTGTCATACCCTCCACACTCCTCTCCTGTACATACTGTCCTCTGTCACACCCTCCACACTCCTCTCCTGTACATACTGCCCACTGTCATATCCCCCACACTCCTCTCCTTTACATACTGCCCTCTGTCATACCCTCCACACTCCTCTCCTGTACATACTGCCCTCTGTCATACCCTCCACACTCCTCTCCTGTACATACTGCCCACTGTCATACCCTCCACACTCCTCTCCTGCGCACAAGCCTCAAAGCCACTGGGCGGAGAGTAACGTGCACATGTGTGTGCACGTGTCTCAGAGCCACTGGGCAGAATTCAGGCATGGTGCGGGTGTGGAAGTAGCGCAAGCGTGCCTGCACATAGGACCCCAATTGAGGTGAATAAAAGCAGCCAGACGAACATCCACCAGGGGGAGATCGCCCGACTGCACCCCCACCGAGGCCAAGGGGAAAAGAGTCCAATAAATTGAAAACAATTAATTACAATACATAAGGAAAACAAAAACAATATAATAACTGTAAACAAAGAATTGAATATCTGGATAAACTGTTACATAATACAAAAGAAATGCATGAACAAACAGGATTAAATGTCCTTAATAAAATGATGACCCAAAACTAAACATACAAACAATGATACAAATCACAATCAGAGCAAAACAGATAACTGGCGGAGAATTAATTCACCATAAATAGCAACCAAGAGCATCATGGATGTTTTGTGCCAATTCAGTGGCAGACACCGGACTGTCAGCAACAGATGTCTTTGATTTACCACCTAGGGAGGATTGGGAGTCCCTTGTGAAAGTGCCCCTGCGATTTTGCGTGTTGTCACGGGCACCCCCTCTGTCATCTGTGGACTTTCACAGCCAGCATGTGATCCCTAAATCTGTTTTTTATTTATGACATGAGCTTGACTATAGACAATAAATATTTTCTCACCCGTCTGTATGTAAAATAATTCCCCTGAAGAAGGATTATACAAGTTTTACTACGGTCTTCTCCAAAACATGTCGGGATACATTTACTAGCCACCTACCCCCACTATACCCACTTTGACTGGGTTGGTTTCCTGGGGTCGTTGGCACTGGGTGATATTACTTATTAATGCTCTATATGTCTTATATTTAACTATTTGTAAAGATATTGATTATCCACTGTATATGTCTGACTTTTCTTTTAGACATTTTTATTCTTGTACATTAATAAAGTTGGCACTGCTTTTGCCTTTTACCGCTATTTACCTTCTCTACCTTTTTTCTGCCTTTAAAATCCAAAGGGGCGCCCCCTATATGCACTTTGCTGCAGACAGTTTTTCCAACCGAGAGCATCAGATAATAGATTTATACACAATCTGCTGCCTTACGTGAACTACTTCTTCTGAGGGGTTATTCCAAAACCAACCTCAGAAGAGCCTTCAACAAGGCAGCTAGTCGTACTAGAACTTCTCTGCTTTTATCCTTCTCCATGCAACACAAATACTAACACAGTTAAAATCATTACCCAGTACTCAGCACATCGTGAACAATTTAGGAGAATTATTTCAAAACATTGGCACTTTCTGACTGACCATCACATTCTTAAACATCATGTATGCGATACACCAGAATTGGTGTTCCCTAGGGCTAAGTCTTTTCGAGATCGTCTAACTAGCAGCCATTATAAATCCAACACTAGCGTTGCCCATCAACCTCTTGGCACATCTCCATGTGTCCAATGTTCTCTTTGCCCATGGATACTATCATGTACCTCTTTTGAGCTACCCAATGGAGAGATTTTTACTCCCCATACGCTGGCCCAGTGCAATACCACTGATCTTATTTATCTCATGCTTTGTACGTGTAAAGCGTTTTATGTCGGCAAGACAATTAGGGAGTTTAGACAGAGAGTCAGTGACCATGTATATTGTTCAACTAACGACAAACTTACTACCATTGGACGCCATATTGTCTTGTACCATAAATATGACTCCAAAGTTGTTGGGTTCCTTGCATTGGAAGTAGTACCCCCTGATGTCAGTGGATGTGACCGAGATAAGATATTACTACAAAGAAAAGCCCTTTGGATAGAAAGGCTAAATCCCACTGTTCCCCCTGGCTTGAACGAAGTCAATTCTTTCAAGTCCTTTCTTTAACCCCTTCAGCCCCGGAAGATTTTACCCCCTTCCTGACCAGAGCACTTTTTGCGATTCGGCACTGCGTCGCTTTAACTGATAATTGCGCGGTTGTGCGACGTGGCTCCCAAACAAAATTGACGTCCCTTTTTTCCCACAAATAGAGCTTCCTTTTGGTGGTATTTGATCACCCCTGCAGTTTTTATTTTTTTGCGCTATAAACAAAAAATGAGCGACAATTTTGAAAAAACGCATTATTTACATTTTGCTATAATAAATATCCCCCAAAAATGAAAAATAAAATTTCCTCAGTTTAGGCCGATCCATAATTCTTCTACATATTTTTGGTAACAAAATTGCAATAAGCGTTTTTTGATTGGTTTGCGCAAAAGTTATAGCGTTTACAAAATAGGAGTTAGTTTTATGGCATTTTTATTCATAATTTTTTTTTTCCACTAGTAATGGCAGCGATCAGCGATTTTTATTGTGACTGCGACAGTATGGCGGACATATCCGACATTTTTGGGACCATTGTCATTTATACAGCAATCAGTGCTATACAAATGCACTGATTCTTGTGTAAATGACACTGGCAGTGAAGGGGTTAACCACTAGGGGGCAGTGTAAGGGTTAAGTATGTCCTGGGGAATGTTTCTAACTGTAGGGGCGGTGGCTACATATGACATGTCACTGATCTCTGCTCCTGATCACAGATCAGTGACACTGTCACTAGGCAAAACGGGGAGATGCTTGTTTACATTAGCATCTCCCGTTCTTCCTCTCTGTGAGGCGATCGCGGTATCCCTGTGACGATCGAGTCCCCGTCACCCACGACTGAACTCAGGGAGCTCCTGGTTGGAGCGCGCATGCGCCACCGTTGGTGCGCACATGATGGCACGGCGGCAAATTTAAAGGGACGTATACGGGTACGCCCATTTGCCCAGTCATGCCATTCTTCCAACATACATCGGCGTGCGCCAGTCAGGAAGGGGTTAAAGTAACGTGTAATCGACCTCCTATTATCTGATGCTCTTGGTTGCTTTTTATGGTCAATTAATTCTCTGCCAGTTATCTGTTTTGCTCGGATTGTGATTTCTATTCATGTTTGTATGTTTAGTTTTGGGTCATCATTTTATTGAGGACATTTAATCCTCTTTGTTCATGCATTTCCTTTGTATTATGTACCAGTTTATCCAGGTGTTCAAATCTTTGTTTACAGTTATTATATTGTTTTTGTTTTCCTTATGTATTAAAATTCATTTAGCGGATGGCCCCCGGACTCTGTCTGCCCCCAGCGATTGGTAGGCTCCCTGGCAGTCAGGTGATCTACCCCTGGTGGTTGTTCGTCTGGCTGCTTGCATTCACCTCAATTGGGGCCCTATGTGCACGTGCGCTTGCACTACTTTCGCACCGCTGCCATGCCTGGGTTCTGCCCAGTGGCTCTGAGACGTGTGCACACACATGTGCACGTTACTCTCCGCCCAGTGGCTTTGAGGCTTGTGCGGAGGCGCACTGCAGGACCCTTGACCCTGTGATGTTGTCGGACGCCGGCACCGTTATCACATCCTGGGGTTGAAGGAGGCATATATAGCGGGCTCGTCCCGTTATGGACACAGGCTAACACGGGACCCGGAGAAGCCCTGGATTACTTCTTCACTAGTAAGTTACTTTACATCATCTTTATATCCTTGTCTGGCCGTACTTTCCTTGATGGCAGATGGTTGGATCAGATTTTACCATTATATTTAATCAAATGAAGGAATGTTGTTCCTCATAACAATACATATATTCTCCTTAGATGCTGGACTTTGCTTCCAAAAGTTATTACGCCTGATGCTGTGCATGTCCTATGCAATCAACCTTAGGCTTACTTTACCACTCAATCTATACATACCTGTATCAATCTTTGTGGCAACCTTACTCTGGGTCCTGCATACTAATATCTCTATGATCTGAGTAAATTGGTCATTTTATCTCCTGCTGTCACTATTTTCCTTGTTTGCATTCCCAGGCACGCTTGTGTTGTCCACTTTCATCTGCACTGTATGGTTTTGGTGTCATGTTTACATGTGTCACGGTTGTTTTTCACATTTTTTAACACAGGTAATGTTTATTGAATGAAATGTACAGTACACTTGAGAATACAAGATAAATATCATGTACAGGAGTATTTATGGAACAGGATATAATGTGGAAAATGCAGTAATCTCAGAAGCATGAATTGTAGGGACATGGATTAACTATACTTTAACAATCCGTTTTAGTTTATATATCGTTCTCATCCCCAAGTTATTTTAAAAAAAGCTTCTTGTAAGTAAGTATAATGCATAGGTTAGAAAGCTCTCTTCATCAGGGGACCAACTGCGCTCTCTGGGAACCCCCAGCCATAGAGGAGGGGGGGAGGGAAAGCGACCAGGGGAGGGAGGAGGGGAAACAAGGGGGAGAGGAAGGGGGAAAGGGGGAAAGAGTGGGGAGGGAGAAAAGAGGGAAATGATGGGATGGTGGGTAGGGGCGAGAGGGAGAGGAGGGATCCGAAGAGCTCCCAGGAGAGAGCAGTCCAATAGTTTAGGGGGTACAACCATAAAAGAATGAAGGGAAAGGGAGAGAAATTATACAGGAAACAAGAGTAGGGGGGAGGACATTGGACCCCCCCACTGTATCTGTGAATCTTATACCTCAGTGCCTCCAAATCCTCTGTACCGAGGGGTAGAAACACCACATCCGCCACTCTTTAATAGACCTCTAAGGGGGGATCTCAGGGATATCTATAGTGCAATGTGCCCAGCCTCAACCCAGGCCGCCCATATTTATTAAACTTCTGGGGGCAATTCCGGCCCATATAAGTAAGTTTTTATAACGGTAGCACCGCATTTACCTGGGCTCACCACGCCTTTACTATAGGAGGGTCTGGTAACTTCCAGCACAATAATATCTCTTTTCTGGCATAATAGGCTGTATAAAACACGAACAGTTTTGTATACTTAACAGTTGCCAAGTTGTCTGTGATGCCTAGGAGAAAAACAAGTGGGTCCACATCTAAGTGGAGCCCTACCACTCCGTTTATATCCGCCACTACTGCAGTCCAATAAGTCTGTAAGATTGGGCACGACCAGACCACATGGAAGAAAGTCCCCACTGACTGTCTGCATTTAGGACAGGTATCATCCAGTCCCGGGTAAATAGTGGAGAGTCTATGTGGGGTGTAGTACACCCTTTGCAGAAACTTCAACTGGACAAACCTGTCTCTAGCTGAAATCATAAATGGAATGCATTGCTGCAGTCCCTCTGACCAGTCCTCTTCAGTCAGAGCCGGAATATCCAACTGCCATTTGGTGAACAGTGGGAGCATTTTAGAGGTATCTTTGCAGGTAAGTCTAAGGTATATAGAGGACAGCGTACGGTCTATATTAGTGGCTATCAACAGGGATTCAACCGAATGAACCGTTAGTTTTACCCCATCAGGGAATTGCGCTCGGGCAGCATGTCTAAGTTGCAAAAACTGAAAGAACATACATGGGGGAGGTGGTATTTACCCTTCATCTCTACAAACGAGAGAAGTTGTCCCTCTTTGAAAATATCACGCAATGTCCAGACATCGTACCTGGCCCAGGCCTGAGGGTCCGGGACAGATTGGAAGTGCGGCATTGTTGGGTTACCCCACAGCGGAGTATATGGAGAGACACTTTTTCTGTTATTAAAATAGTGGGATACTTGTTGCCAAACCTTTACTGTCATCTTCATAGGTGTTGTGACTTGGGGGCTGTACCTCGGACCTCTGTAGACCAAGTTCCTGAGTTCAGAGTATGAGCCAAGAATCGCTGCTTCTAGATTGACCGCTGGATTAGTGTTGTCCTGAGTAAACCACCATCACACCGAGACCAGCACTGCCGCCCAGTAGTATTTCTTAAAATTGGGGAGAGAGAGGCCACCCTCAGAAAGCGATAACTGTAGTGTTTGTTTAGCTACCCTGGGCGTTGTCCCTGCCCATAGAAAGGAGGTGATAGCTTGGTCCAATTTTACAAAGAACGAGTTCGGGATGTGACGAAAGGCATATAAGAATTTAGGAAGGAAGGACATTTTGATTAGGTTCACCCTCCCAACCGGTGTCAGTGGTAGTGTCTTCCAGACCGAACAACACTGGATAAATTGTTGGAGGATGGGGTATACATTATCATCTAGGTACCTTTGCGGTTCAGCCTGTATCTGAATACCTAGATATTTGAACGTCGTCACTCTTTCGAGAGGAAGGGGGGGCCTGCTGGTGGCGGAGCATCCATCAAAGGGAACAGGAGGGATTTCTCCCAGTTCAACTTGATCCCAGAAAACACCCCAAATTGGTCAATGATAGATAGAGCAGCTTTTAGTGATTGTTGGGCGTCACGGAGGTACAGCAGCATATCATCCGCATATAGTAGAGGCTCTGAGGAGTACCGCTAGTGGCTTAATCACCAGGGCAAAAAGAGCCGGGGAGAGTGGACAGCCCTGCCTGGTGCCTCGGTGGAGGGGAATGGAGGACGATAGGATACTGTTTGTACGGATTCTAGCCGTTGGGCCTGAATAGAGTAGCCGTAACCACTGTACAAAGTTAGGTCCTATCCCAAATTTATGCAGCACAAGCCATAAGTATTCCCACTCCACCGAGTTGAAGGCTTTTTCTGCGTCCAGGGAGGCCACCACGTTAGCCTCCCCTTCAGCAGCCGGCCTGATCAGCACAGTATACAGTCTCCGCAGATTAATATGCGTTCCCTTGCCCGGCATGAAGCCTGTCTGATCTCCATGTATCAGCAATAGGATAACCGCGTTGAGTCTGGTTGCCAGAACCTTTGCAAGGATCTTTGCATCCACGTTAAGGAGCGAAATGGGCCTGTACGAGGAGCATAGTTTAGGATCCTTGCCAGGTTTGGGGACCACCACAATTACGGCTCTTGACATGGAAGGGGGCAAAGAGGCGGAATCAAAGGAAGCAGAAAGGACTTCAAGTAGTCTAACGGCAGGGTTTCAGCATGTGTCTTATAGAATTCAACGGGGAACCCATCATCCCCCGGGGTCTTGCCCGATTGAAGAGATCCAATAGCGTTTTGGAGCTCTTTAAGGGTTAGTGGAGCCTCAAGGCTTTTACAAGCTGCCTCCGATAGGGAGGGCAATTCAACGGCCGCCACATATGTTTGAAGTTCATCTGCAGAGTATTGCACTCTGGACGTGTACAAGTCCTCATAGTACAAGGCAAAGCAGGTATTTATATCTCTGGGATCAGACAGCAGCCGCCCCGAGACATCTTTAATATTGGCCACAGTGGCCGACACCGTCTGCTCCCTGCTCAAATATACGCTGCGCTTGATGTAATAATAATTTTTTGGTGGCCGTTGTTCGAAGTAGCGCAACTTCCCGCATAGCACACTGCAAGTCTACTCTGTGGGCCTCATCTCTACTAACAGCATATTGAGCTTCCAAGTCAGTAGCCCTCCGTTCAGCCTGGAGCAGTGCTGCCCCAGTCTGACGTCGGGTGCGACTTATGGCAGTTTGGTAATGCTCTTTAGCATGGTATTTAAACATCTCCCAACTAGATGCGGGTGTCATGGCAGGCGGGTTGTCAGTCCAGAACTCCCGCACAGCCACTTCCACGTCTGCGGCTATACGATCATCTGATACCCAGAACCGGGATAAGCGCCAAAGACAGTCAGTGGGGACGGGGGTCATATTCAATCGGAGCAGGACCGGAGAGTGGTCAGATATACCCCTAGGCAAGTGAGAGATCTCTTGTACCATGTTTAGAATGGTATTCATGGCGAGCACCAGATTGATACGAGACATGGCTCTATAGGAGGCAGACTGGCAGGTAAAGGATCTCGACAGGGGATTTTTCCAACGCCAGACATCAGTAAGACCAAAAGTGGCAGCCCATCTGGATAAAGAGGACTTTGTTGCCGTATCTGGCGTCAGACAGGGAGGTATATTGAAGTCCCCTGCCAAGAGCACCTTATCCGTGGAGTAACCCGTTATACATTTAGTAATTTTGTGAAGTATCAGTACTGATGCCGATGGGGGTATGTAAAGTCCCACTATCACCATGGGCACATTTGCAACAACTGCATGTAGTATTACAAATCTACCCTCGGGGTCTAGGTGCAGGTCCAACAGTGTAAAAGATAGGGTCTTGTGCACTAGTACACTTACCCCCCTGGCATATGCAGAAAAGGTGGCATGGTAGTAGTAACCCACCCACGATTTTTTAAGACTAAGGACCCGGCCACCAGTGAGGTGGGTCTCTTGTAAAATACAGATATCCGGACGGTGTACTTTAAGAAAATTAAAAATGAAGGATCGTTTGATGCGGGAGTTCATCCCTCGAACGTTTCAAGAAATGAATGTTATAGGGGCCATGGGAATTCTAAATAATTTGAATCAGCCTGAAGGAGGAGTGCACCCAGACCCCAAAAGAAAGGAGTCCAACCCATCCCCCACAGCACATTAGGGCTCATCACATAGGTTAATGCCCAACCTTGTAAATCAATATATCCATACAATGTACATTCCTGTGTAAAACTTTCATAACAGTACCCTTCCAAACTCAATCCCCCCCCTCCCCGCACACGCCCCCCAAACCAGAGTGTGCTTGTTCCCCAAAACTAGATATGATCATCGACCAATTGGGGTCATGAACTAGAGGATGAGTATTAGAAACCTACCACTCAAGGGTACAGTAGTCCCAGTCTAAAGGAGATGCCGCCATCAAGTGGGAATTCACAGAGTTTTCACCTGGGGCACATACTTGAGAAATTAAGTTCCAATTAAGCCCCCCTCCCCCTCCCTCCCCCAAAAGAAAGAAAAAATGGAGACCAAAAAAAAAATAGGTCAAAAATAAATCGGTTAAGCCAAGCAGAGTTATTGCATTCCTTGGCCCAAGAGCCGGGTATCAGGCATTAAAATGAGCAGCAATCAAGGCTCACAACAGCCTATTCAGCAAATCTCTTCATCAGTCTGTCCCAGGAGTGTGGGGGGTAAGCCCCCCTTCCAGCACATCACTTGACTCCATTAGAAAAGTTATGCCCCGTACACACGGTCAGAGTTTCCGATTGAAAATGTCCAATCGGAGCGTGTTGTCGGAAATTCCGACCGTGTGTGGGCTCCATCGGACATTTTCCATCGGATTTTCCGACACACAAAGTTTGAGAGCAGGATATAAAATTTTCTGACAACAAAATCCATTGTCGGAAATTCCGATCGTCTGTACACAAATCCGACGGATAAAGTGCCACGCATGCTCAGAATAAATAAAGACATGAAAGCTATTGGCCACTGCCCCATTTATAGTCCCGACGTACGTGTTTTACATCACCGCGTTCAGAATTATCGGATTTTCCGACAACTTTGTGTGACCGTGTGTATGCAAGATAAGTTTGAGCCAACATCCGTCGGAAAAAATCCTAGGATTTTGTTGTCGGAATGTCCGATCAATGTCTGACCGTGTGTACGGGGCATTAGGCTCCTTAATCAGGGCAATCACAAAAAAAGAAAAAAACGAAAAACACTGATGCTTGTCTCCTACATAAAGGATGTCCATCAATCAGAGTGTCTAGCAGATGACAGGCCATGTAGGGGAGAACAATCTAATGAGGACCCCCTTTCTTGACCTCAGACATAAGATACTGTCTGGATTAGCTGCTTCATAGTGGCAGAGCAGTAGGCCAAAGGAACTTTATATAGCAACATCGTGAGCAAACAGGATTCCCCAAAATCAAACCGCTGCAGAGAGCAGTTGCTGGGTGTCAGGATGGCATCCCCCCTAGTGACGGGCCAATGGTATGATACATTTAATACTGTATTGCTTCTTGCCAGTTGTTATGTTATTTGTCATTCTAATATTCTAAAACTGGTAAAATTTCACTCAATAACTCAATAAAATTTATTGTAAACCAAACAGCCTCACCTGACTCAAAATCCCACTGCTCTTTAGGACTATATGCATACTCTCTCCAATCCAATCTCTGCAGTTCATTCTCATCAGGTATTCCCAAGAAGTATATTACGAAGTAACCATGCAAAGAAATTCAAAGAAGGTCCTTAGTGTAGCAATTCAAATGGTAAAACATGTATTTCCATGTCCATATGCTTACATATGTAGGAACAACTCCAAAACCATGCAAAGCCCAATTCCAAGATGGGCAAACCAGCACTTCTAGTCCCAGCATACCTCTGACATCACTTCTTGATGCATTCCGTTGGGTTGACTTTTTAAAGGGATGTGAATTGTGGACTGCGAATGTGATGGATCATCCCATATTTTTTCTGTGTGGAAAATTATTTTCACACAAATCAGTTGGGAAACTTTATTTCCTTGCAGAATGGGAGAAGGAACTACACCTAATGCTGTGTTCACATGACCGGACTTTTCAACCAAAAGGTCCGACAGAACGAATCCGTCAGACAATTCGACAGTGTGTGGGCTTTATCGGACCTTGAGCGGACCTTTTCGGTCGAAAAACAGACGGACTTTAGATTTAAAACATGTTTCAAATCTTTCCGACGGACTTGAGTCCGGTTGAAAAATTAATTCATCTGTATGCTAGTCCGACAGACGAAAACCGACGCTAGGGTAGCTATTGGCTACTGGCTATGAACTTCCTTATTCTAGTCCGGTCGTATGTCATCATGGTCGAATCCATCGTACTTTGGTGTGATTGTGTGTAGACAAGTCTGATTCAATGGAAGTCCATCGAAAGTCAGTCGAAAGTCCGTTGAAAAGTCCTTCGGAGTTCAGTCCGTCGAAAGTCCACTCATGTGTACATGGCATTACACTCTCAGAAAAACTATAATCATGAGCTTTTGCTTAACTTAAACTATGCACGGATAGTACAGCTCAAGAAAGGACACTAATAACTTGCTGGTATGGGTCCCCGCATAAAATACACCAAATTTTCCCTTGTACATCCAATCTTTTTGCTGGTGCTGCCACTCTGCCATTGCCACTTTAGCTTACATATGGTGGGAATGTGACTTGCTTAAACTTATTTGGTATAAGATCCCCTATATACTGTACAGTACATACTCAGGTCACCACATTTACCATCACCTTCACTACCAAGCTTGCCCTCCTTTAGATATTCCCTTGTTCTGATAAAAAGAAAATCACTTGGTTTGAATATCCTGCTTATGCCCTGTTTGATCTGAGGACACATCTCCAGCTGATGACCCCTGCAAAAGATTGTTACAACAAGCCTGTTTGACCCTTCATAATAAAGGGTCCAGGCTCTCTGGAAAGAGTCTATATTGCCTGTGGTGATGGTGCACTCATGAGGTGTTTGAGATTTTTGTTTAGCGCATCATCTTTTTCTACGTGTTGTTTATTGTGATTATATCTCACTTTTGTGGTACTGCTGAACAATTTACACTGTAATGGTGGTGATTGACTTGATTTAATTTTATGTTTTTACACATGTGTAATATTCTTCCTTTATGTATTTCATGTGATATTTCTTGACTAGCTCTTGTAGGAAGTAGGGCTTTTCTCCTGTAATGAGGGCATTGACATTTTGAATACCATATTTCTGCAGGGTCTTGACTTATATTGATGGAATCATGGCCTTGAGAATTTGGAGGGGATATGAAACCTGATTAGGGGTCCTGGAGCATGATTTGGCAGTAGTAAGGTGTCTCCAAGCTAGTAGTGACACTTGCATAGGCTTGGTCAGGGCTCTGGAGTCCCATGACTTTTAATAGGTGATATATGCATTAAAAATTACAAAATAGAAAAATAAATCCACCACCTATGAATCAATTATAATCGTGGATTCACTCGGGCTTTTGGAGGGGCAGCATCTTCTGTGAATTTCCACCGAGGTGTCATTGTGGATGGTGGACAGGATATACTTATCTCTCTTGTCCCTCCACTTCACGGCCAACACTTCCTCATTCCTCACACTTGCTGATTCCCCCTTTGTAGCCTTGTAGTAAATAGACTTTGTAGGAAGTCCTTCCTGTTTTTTCGGGTGGTATTGCATACCAAGGTTTTCTCATGGTATAGGTGGCAGACTTTGGGATAGTGGTAATGGCAGGTCCCAGACAATTGTTCCACTTGTTGTAGGTTGGGCACTCAGGGGGCTGGAACTGGAAGTCTTTGCCTTCATACACACAGAAGGCATGCACATATCCTGTGGCACTTTCACAGAGCTTGTTGCACTTCAATCCATACCTGGCCCTTTTACTGCAAATGTATTGCTTGAATCCCAGCCGGCCAGTGAAGTGGACAAGGGATTCGTCCACACAGATGTTTTGATCAGGGACATAAAGTTTGGCAAATCTCTTAGGAAAAATAAATTAGGGGGCAAAGTTTGTATAGTTTGTCATAGTTGGGATGTTCTCAGGGGGGGCACTGTGAGTTATCGCTGAAATGCAGGAAGAAACCCAAAGGAAGTAATATGATATCCACATGGAGAGATGAAAGGCCCGCCCAGCTGTCAATCTGCCATAAGCCAGGCAGGAACTGATTAATTTTTGTATTTTCAGAGCATTTTAGGTGTATTTACTTACCAAAAAAAGAGTATGAATACCTTAGGGGTAAAAGATTATAATATTCCTACATTCTATGTCACTCCTAAGGTGCATAAGAATGCCAGTAAACCACCTGGATGACCTATTATTTCTGGTGTGGGTAGAACATAAGAGTGAGTAGGTAAATACATTGACCAATGTAATTAACATCTGGTAAGAGAATTTCACTAATTTGTCCTTGATATTTTATGGAGATTGGCTGATTTAACCTGTTTTGTCTGGGGTTAATGTTGAATCCTTACAATCCTCCATCTCACATCATCTGGGCGTACACTCAGTTTCCCAATGGCCAGATATTTGTCATCCATTGGCTGGTCCTCACAATAAATTCATGGTTTAACTGTTAGAGATGGGTACCCGGGGCGTGACTTCCACTATCATGGCTGAAAGTGATTAGCAAGAGTTCTGAGATCAGCCTGAGTCTCCGACAGTATCCTGCTTAGTATCTGCTACAAGACCCGTAACCCGGAAATCAAGAAACCACCTCAGAGAATTTTGGAGGACTGACAAACAGGATGGCGGGCGTAGCCCCCCACAGACGCTGAGTGGTGGACCACCAGCTTTGGAAACCCAGAAACTCAGCACGCCACAGCCTGTAAAGCAAGTGAAGCAGCCCAAGCTGACGCTGGAACAAGTGAGCTCACAATTAATGACAGCCATCCACTCAAGTAATGCAGCCCTGACAGGTAAAATGTCAAAATGGAGGAGATTAAAATGGATATAGGACTGATCAGGCAGGATATGCAAAGCATTAGAGATAGGATGGCAGAAGCTGAAAATAGGATATCTCTGTTGGAGGACACAGTATCTTCTATGCCTAAAAAGGTGTCAACAGTAGAAAAACACATTGCTACATGGCAGCAGAAAACAGATGATTTTGAGAATCGCATGTGCTGCAACAATTTAAGGATAGTGGGATTGCTGGAGAAAATGGAGGGGTACAACCCGGGGGACTTTGTTGAGAAATGGTTGAAAAGTATACTTTCAGGTATGGAGGTGTTGTTAACAGCATTTGCAGTGAAAAGAGCACATAGGGTGCCTGCAGCACCACCAAAACCAGGGGCACCCCCTAGGCCATTGCTGGTGTGACTTTTGAACTGCCGAGATAGAGATCTGACTCTGCAGAAAGCAAGACAAAAGGGGGAGATTCATTATGAAAACAGTAAAGTGTCAATATTTTTGGACTTCAACGGGCAACCTTTGGATTTAGACATTAACAAGATGTTGAATTTTTTGATAAATCAACAATCATTATCACTAGCGATATCAAAGGTGAGAAATGAGAAAGGGGAGGTTGTTGCAATAGACGATATACTTATGAACTTCTATAAATACTATGTTAATATGTACACATCAACAAGGATATGCACAGTGGAAGAGATAGAGAAATACTTGGAGGACCCAGAATTTCTTAAATTAACGGAGGAACAAAAAGAGATGATGGAGAAAGAGATCGAGGAGGAGGAAGTCCAGATGGCATACCATTGGAGGGGTATCAACGGTATGTGGAGTTAATGGCACCAGTCTTGACTAGGATGTTTAGGGAGATTTTTCTGCGGGGAGAGATATCCCCCTCTATGTATGAGGCAACAGTGGTATTAATACCAAAACCAGATAAAGACAGAAATGATTGTGTGTCGTGTAAATCAATCTCACTATTAAACACAGATTATAAAGTATTGGTAAAAACAATACTGGCTGGGAGGCTTAATTGGGTAATTTTATTTATTGTAAGTAGCGATCAAAACAGGATTTATGCCAAGGAAATCTACTTCAAATAATATAAGAAGAATGCAAAAAATGGCACAATTGAAGGAGTTTATCTTAGAGACGAGTGCCTTGGCATCTTTGGATACTGCCAAGGAATTTTACTCCATAGAGTGGAATTTCTTTCAGGTATCTCAGAAAAGAAGTGGATTTGGGGAGAGATTCAGAAAATGGGTAAGAATATTATACAAGCAACCATGTTCAAATTTATTGATAAATGGATTATTATCCCCCACAATAAGGCTATATTGGGGAACAAGGCAAGGATGTCCACTGTCCCCCCAATTATTTGCCATAGCAATTGAAGCATAGGCAAATAGATTTAGACAATCTAAAAACTATAAAGGGATCAAGCTGGGTGGAAGGATTGAGCATATAGGTTTATATGCCAATGATATTATATTATATATGGGAGACATGCAGACATCCTTAACGGAGGTAATGAAAAATAATAGAAATATATGGGACATTCTCAGGGCTTAGGATTAACTGGCAAAAATCTGCGTTGATGTTGCTCGGACGAAGCACTGGGAATGGGCCCCAGACCCCATTAAAAAATAGTAAAAGTATTTAAATACCTTGGAATAAATATTACCTTGGATCCAGCTGAAGCCTTGGAAGCCAATGTATACCCCCTGTTGGATTATGCTAAGAGTAAATTGGGGATATGGATAAAGTTACCTCTATCAATGTCAAGAAGAATACAGCTGATCAATCACATTACCCAAGTGTTTATATGTCTTCTCGCACTCCCCAGTAAGGATACCTAAACAGATATTTAAAAAGCTAAATTCCCAGATCACTAAGTTTATATGGGCACACGGCAGCTGTAAACTAAAATTCACAACACTACAAAGACCCAAAATAACAGCAGGGTTGGCACTGCCAGATTTATATTTATTCTGTCTGGCAGGCCAATTAAAACACCTAAGAACGTGGATAATGCAGGAACAAGAAATGGGGGTGGAACAATACCTATTAAGCAAGATGCAAGTAAATGATCTCTTGGTGAGGCTGGAAACAACTGATTTAAGGAGAATTGGAGCAAAAATTCCTCTTCTGATGCTGGCTAGGTCAGTATGGAAGGAGGCAAATAACTGACGGGATTGACTGATATCCCACCAGAAACTGCTTTGTGGAATAACCCAACATTTGAATATTTAGAAGTATTTGAGGATAGTAAATTGTGTAAACAGAAAAAGTTAACAACAATTGGACAGATATATGATAAAAACATAATACGATCATACGAGAACTTGTGTAAACAATATATGCCTCTTGCTAAATACCTTTGACTGTCTACTTTCCAAAAAGGGGTCATTTGGGGGGGTTATTTGTACTGTTCTGACATTTTTGGGCCTCAATATATGAGATTGGCCGTCAGTACATCCAGGATTGATCAATTTTCAGATACTGTATACTGTATACCATAGTTTGTGGACTCTATAACTTACCTACAGGCTAAACAATATACAATGATTTGGGTTATTTTCACCAAATAAATGTTGCAGAATACATTTTGGCCTAAATTTATTAAGAACAATTATTTATTTGCCAAATTTTATAAAAGCGAAGTGGTTAACCGCCTCGTGCCGGCGGCTGTCAGATGACGGCCAGGCAGCGAAGCTCTCGTTCTGGGCGGGCGTCATATGACGTCCTCCCAGAACGACCGCACTTGCGCGCCCTGGGGGTGCGCACCGTGGCAATTGGTGGTTCGGTGTGTCAGTCAGAAACACCGATACACCGATCTCGGTAAAGAGCCTCTGATGGAGGCTCTTTACCACATAATCAGCCAGGTCCAATCATGGCTAATCACGATGTAAACAGGAAGAGCCGTTGATCAGCTTTTCCTCACTCGCGTCTGACAGACGTGAGTAGAGGAGAGCCAATCGGCTGCTCTCCTGACAGGGGGAGTCTGTGCTTATTGTTTATCAGCACAGCCCTCCCTTGGATGTCCTGCCAGGACCACCAGGGATTGGCACCACCCTAGACCACCAGGTATTCCATCCTAGACCACCAGGGTAATGCTAAACAGTGCCCAGGCAGCTGCCTATCAGTGCCCTTCCCACATGCCTGCCAGTGCAAGTGCAATCAGTGATGCCTATCAATGCCATCTATCAGTGCCGCCTATCAGTGCCCAGCAGTGCTGCCTATCAGTGCCACCCATAAGTACCCATCAGTGCAGCCTTTCAGTGCCCATCAGTGTCACCTATCAGTGCCCACTGGTGCCACCCTATTAATGGCCATCTGTGCTGTATATCAGTGGCACTCAACAGTGCAGCCTACCAGTGCCCATCAGTACCGCCTATTAGTGCCTATCATCAGTGCCCATCAGTGCCACCTCATTGATGCCACCTCATCGGTGCCACCTAATCAGTGCCCATCAGTGCCACCTTATCAGTGCCTATCAGTTAAGGAGAAAACATACTAATTTACAAAATTTTATAGCAGAAACAAAAGAAAACTTTTTTTTTTCAAAATTTTAGGTTTTTTTTATTTGTTTAGCAAAAAATAAAAATCCCAGAGGTGATCAAATACCACCAAAAGAAATCTCTATTTGTGGGAACAAAATGATAAAAATTATGTTTGGGTACAGTGTAGCATGACCGCGCAATTGTCATTTAAACAGCGACAGCACTGAAAGCTGAAAATTGGCTTGGGCAGGAAGGGGGGTGTAAGTGCCCGGTATTGAGGTGGTTAAACATCATCACGAGTCCCAAGTCCCCCCCACACAGAGATCACCATTCCCTCTGAGCCCCCCCACCACCTCAACTCCCCGGTTACATCACAAGGGGTGATGCCACCAGGTGATGTCGCCACTTATCTGTATAAGAACTATCAGACAGCGGAGCAGGCAGTTGGTGGTTAATCTTTGTCATGGGCGGAGCTTTTATTTATTTTTTCAGGTCAGGCGGTGTGGTGGGCATCATGATTGACAATGGATCTATATCGGGGGATATTGTTTTTTTTATTTTTAATAAAAGAAGTGTCAAAAACTGTCTGTGTTTTTATTTCTTTTTGACTCTTTTTTTGATGAATGAGTCGGGGTACAATTTACCCCATAATCAAGCCTATCTGTACCATGTGATCACTGTGACCAATCACAGCTAGCAAATCAACAGTAATACACAATGGATGGCATGAAAGGAAGCCATTCATTGTTTATATTTATATACCAAATACTAAGCTGCGCTATGAATTAGTTTAAAATCCTCTACCAAAACTTTTGCAAGTTATGTGGTTATACAGTTGTGCATATATATAATCACATAAACATTCACTAACACCAGTGATGAGTGCACAAACAAGTAGTGAAAAAATATATACCAAAAATTAAAGGAAAAAAAAAAATATATATATATATATATATATATATATATATATATATATATTTATTTTTTTTTTTTCCTTTAATTTTTGGTATATATTTTTTCACTACTTGTTTGTGCACTCATATATATATAAATGTGATGAAAATTTTTTTTTTTTCTCTATAAATGGTAAAGTCCACTCAAATAGACAAAATGGAAAGTCCACTATTATAGACAGTCCTCCGGGGGGGTGACTCATAGTTCTTCTATGACCGTTGACATGCAATTCCAACACTAGAGGTGATAAGTTGTGCATATATATATTATCACATAAACATTCACTAACACCAGTGATGAGTGCACAAACAAGTAGTGAAAAAATATATACCAAAAATTAAAGGAAAAAAAAAAAATATATATATTTTTTTCCTTTAATTTTTGGTATATATTTTTTCACTACTTGTTTGTGCACTCATATATATAAATGTGATGAAAACAAAATTTTTTTCTCTATAAATGGTAAAGTCCACTCAAATAGACAAAATGGAAAGTCCACTATTATAGACAGTCCTCCGGGGGGTGACTCATAGTTCTTCTATGACCGGTGACATGCAATTCCAACACTGGAGGTGATAAGTGTAGGGGTACAGTACAAAAAGTGCCTCCACCATGAGAAATGCTGCCGCTTACCAGCTCCCTAGATCTCTTTCTACGGAGACCTAACATGCCTTAGGCTTCTAACCCAGCCTCAGGTATTATGGTGGCTGTCACCTTAGTGAGAGGTGAGTCGGGAGGAAGTAGAGAGAAGACATTACTGGAAGTTTATGGCCTTTTTATTATTATTATTTTTTTACTAGTAATGGTGGTAATCATTTTATCGAAATTGCGACATTGCGTCGGACAGATCGAACACTTTTGACACTATTTTGGGACCATTGATATTTATACAGTGATCAGTGGTATAAATAGCCACTAGTTACAGTGTAAATATCACAGGCAGGGAAGGGGTTAACACTAGGGGGTGATCAAGGGGTTAAATGTGTGTCCTAGGGAGTGATTCTAACTGTGGGGGATGTGAATGACTAGGGGAGGAGACATATCATTGTTCCTACTTAGCAAGAACACACAATCTGTCTTCTCCCCCCTGACAGAACAGGGATGTGTGTTTACACACATCCCTGTTCTGGCTCTCGGCCCGTGATCGCACGTGCCCGGCAGTCATCGCAACCGCCGGTCACGTGCATCGGTTCCCTGGCTGTGCAGTGGCAAGCCGGGGAACTGATGGTGCTGACCTGCCGCAGTATAATGACGGTGGCTGGTTGGCAAGCGGTTAAGGATGACCCACAGACATACAGCTATGAGAACATGCAAGGAATAATTGCAGAGTCACAGGCTCCTTATGTGAAATATATGACAATACAATCTCCTATAGGTAATGATGTATTTGATGTGCCGTTACCAAATATTTCTGTTTCTCTTGAATTGATGGGATTCTTCTGATTCATTTATTCCTATTCTTGTTTATAGAAAGATCACCTAGTAGCTGGAATCTAACTAGATCACATTTTGTATTTTTTTAATCAAACTATAATTGCAGAACTCTTATAACTGTATATAGTAATGTGTATTCTTCTGTCTTCCATGGAAAGCTGAACAACTATGTGAGAAATGTTCATTACACCGACCCAGATGAAGGCGAGATCTACTTTAATGAGAGAAGAGAAGTTCCAACCGATATTACTTTACATAGTTGTTTTTTAATTAACAAAACACATCATTTCTTTAGAAAAATTTCCACTATGCAAAGCCCAGATTATGTGCCCGGACCATTTCCCAATATGAGTGAGCCATACTTCTGGAGAGACGGCAAAGTAAGAAATCACTTTATTTTCTGTTGATAATGTTTGCTGAGGAGGTTTGTAATACAGATTTATAGAGATTTTCTAAACCAATTCAGGTCTGGATGATTTCACTCCCTTCATGACTAGGCCATTTTTTGCTATTCAGCACTGCATCACTTTAACTGACAGTTGCGCGGTCATGCAACATGAAATTTATACTTTTTTCTCCCACAAATAGAGCTTTTTTGGGTGATATTTGATCACCACTGGGCTTTTTATTTTTTAATGTATAAATAAAATAGATCAAAAACTGTGAAAAAAACAATATCTTTTACTTTCTGATATAATACATATCCAATAAATAAAATTTAAAAAATCTAATGTAGCACCCTTTAATAGTGTGCTAGAGAGAATAGGTGAATTAAACAGGCTTGGCTGGTTGCTAGGCCTGTTTGTTTTCATTCTGGGCTGTACAGCGTTCAACTTGCAGTAATGCAACTGAACTATACTGTGTTAAGTGTGCACTAACGCACAGAAATGTACTGTGGGCCGAATGACCACAATGTACAATGCGGGCACAATGCAATGACGGGCCGAACGACCATATAATTTAATTGTTCAGAGAACATCTGAATAGCCAAAATTTGGCCCGAACTCTTGCTTGGGTCGAACTGTTTGCCCTTCCCTAGTTGTGGCATATTATTAGTTGTGAGAGTTGTGGGATATTATTAAGTGTGACAGTTGTGGCATATTATTAGGTGTGACAGTTGTGGGATATTATTACTGTAAGGAGATTCCATATTACATTACATTATTGATTAATTGATTAATTGTTGATTTCACTCTGTTCATGATTTCACATTGCTTATTTTGCTTTAATAATCAGAAACATATCTTAGTATATTTTTTTTAAGATCAGACTGCCTTATGATTTACTGAAATATCTCATATATGTCTTTTCCTCTTTTTCTGTGTTTATTTGAGGAAACATCTGCTTGTGGTTTTGTCTCTGTCTTTTTTAAAGAAGCTGCGGTTGTCCAGCAGACAAGTGACAGAGGATGATGAATGTTTTGACCTATTAACTTGAACTACAGGGGTCACCATTTTTGATATCACAAGATGTAGGTATTATTAATGTTTAGAAAATCACAAGATTGGGATATGTTTGGAAATTACCGAATAATATGCTAATGAACATTTATGTGTATCATTTTGATTGGCCCCCAAATGGGGCAGAGTCTTGTAGAGGCACAGCATAAAACAGCAAAGCATTCAATAAAGACTTGTAATCATTTTCAGCATACCTATGTGTGTATGTGTCTTTGATTAACCGCCGGCGAGGACCTCCACTAAGCCACATCCCCAAGAGCCTAGGCCATAAGGAGAAGACGGGCGCCTAACAGTTTTTGGTACCAGAAGTGGGGTGTTTTGAACAGGTAAGACATTCTGCTCCTTTTTTACCTATTTTAGGTAACTGGTGTTGATGCTTGCCTTGTTCAAATAACCTTGTATATCCACCCACTTACATAACTGTGCCTTCGCAACGGGCTAGGGCTGTAGCCCCTTGGAGGGTTAAAGGGCTCGCAGAGGTTTTTTTGGTTTTTTATAAGTCTGACCTAGGTTGGTCTGACTGCTGTGTTGAGTAGATATATGTGTGTTTAAAACTCGGGAAGTATAGAATACGCCCGTAGTATAAGGAGTGGCTAAGTGGACGCCCAATTTTTGGGGAAAATATTGAAAAGTGCACTTATTATACTTATTATAACATGTTCATATAATGTAACTTTATCTTGCCACTGTATATATAAGATTTTGCTTGTTTTCTTGCTTGTTTTTTCTTTTAGGTAACACCGTAAGTATTTAGAGTGTATAGAGTATTAGAGAATTAGAGATAAGTGTATGATAATATATGTGTATGACAACTGAATATAAAGTATTGTATTGATTTAGAGGGATTTTTTTTCGTTGATATTGTATTACACATATATGTACTAAATGAACGACCTAAGACAGGAGCCTGACTGTAGTGAGATAGCGCCCGCCTGCCCACATTGCACCTTTGGTTTACTGTTCCTTAGTGTTGACAGGACATGGATCCTGCTTACCACTAAGCCAAATATAAAACAAAGTATGTAACTAAAGCCCCCACACCAAAACCTGTAAACTCACCCGCCCTATCACCCGAAGCACCCCCCCCTTATGTGATGGTTAAACAGGAGGATGGAACATTGGGTCCATATCTTCAGCTGTATCCATCTCTGGATCCAGCAGTATTAGCTACCATGATATATAGTGCAGCTGATCAGGCACAGGTTACACGATGGGAAAATGAAAGTAGAAACAGGGAAGAGGAAGTCCGGGTAGAAGGTATACGTAGGAAGGAAGAAGAGAGGATTAGGAGGTTGGATCCGAAGGAAAGGGAATTAGAAGAGAAGTTAAAAGAGTTTAAGAAGAGAAAGGAGGAATTAGAGGAGAAAATGTCTAGGAGGGAGGAAGAGCTAGAACATTACAAAAGGGAGCTGGATAAGAGGGAAGGTGAGATGAGAGAGTATTCTGCAATAACTAAGGAAGAAAGGGATGGAATGTCCCTGGAAAAGGGAGAAGAGGAAGGAGTCAGGAAGTTAAGCCCCAAGGAAAAGGAATGGGAGGAGAAACAGAAAGAATTTAATAAAAGACAGCAGGAAGAGGAAGAAAGGATACAAAGGAAAAGGGAAGATTTAGAGGCATATGAGAGGAAACTAGAGAAAGAAGCAAGAAGGATTAAGGAGGCCAAGGAAAAGATAATTTCACAGCCATCCACCACACTCAGAAGCCAAACAAAACCGGCCATAAGCCAGAAACCCCCACAGGAGGAAAGGGAGCAGGGTGAATCCTCTACTGAGGAAAGAGAAATAGACATGGAACAGGAAAGTCTAGGTGCCGCCTTTAAAGCACCACTCATGCATATAGGGGAGACGGTAGTCCATATTCCCCTACCCCTAGGCACACTGTCAAAAATAAAGGAGTTATGCCCCAGCCCAAAGAAAAGCCCTAGGGAGGCTGGAGCTTTCCTTGCAAAATACAGTGCAGGGACAAGCCTGGATAAAGAAGATATAGCAGGGATCCTTAGTATAGTTGACCCTGACAGCCCAGAAGGGCATCCTGTAGATGCCTTATGGACAGCCCACATAGAAGAAGATAAAGATTGGGTATCTTTTTGGAAAGGTATGGGGAATCATTGGTCTACCATATACAAGGGTTCATCTGCACTTCAGGAACTTGTCCTAGCAAAACAGGGACCGAAGGAAAAGTTCTATGAATTTTGTACCCGGGTATATGGTCTGTGGAAAGCAGTAGATAACGCCAACCCCCAATTGTTCACCACCACCATTATGGCTGGTGGAGATACGAAGGTGACACAGTTGCTTAAATTCACTAATCCAAAGTGGGCAGAACAACCCCCAGATGAATTTATGAAGGATGCTAGGTCACGAGAAACATCAGGGGTATTTGAACAGAAGGGTGGCATTTTTCCCTCCCTAACACCAACCCAGACTCTGCCAACTGGTGGGACTCCGCCCACCCACATAATGACAATGCAACCTTATCCACCAATGCAATCTTATCCCCCAAATCAGGGTTACCCACCAGACCAGGGGTGCTTTAACTGTGGGGAACTGGGGCACTGGAAGTCCCAATGTCCCTACAGAATTAGAACAAACGCCCAGAGAGGGAGAGGTAGGAATCTTAACACCACCCCCCGTCGCCTTCAGGATATCAGGTATCCTCACCCACCACAACCCCAACCACCCCAACCACAACCCCAATACCAGCCTCAGCCTAACAGACCACCCCCACGCATTCCGATGCAGTGGCCATCCGCTCGGCGGACGCCACAATAGGGATGCCAAGAGTACGTCCCGTCCCTCAGCCTTGTGTGTTACAATCCATCATGGAAAAGTCTTCCGCAGGTACTATTGCGGGTAGACAATCACCTGATATGTCTATTGTTGGATTCAGGGGCTACATTCAGTAGTTTGAATGATGCCATATATGACACACCGCACTGCACTGAGGGAAACTCTATTGGTATAAATGGGACATCAATTACCCACCCCATCACTCCACCATTGCCCGTGGCTACTCCAGAAGGGCAGGAACTGTGTACCCAGAGTTTTGCTGTCCTTGTGGATTGTCCAGTATCTTTAATGGGGAGGGACCTACTCTCAAAACTGAATATCACCATTAAATTTGACAGAGGGGGCTCCCTCACTGCCAGCTCACCGTTCTGTGATTTACATGCTCCAAAGAGACACACTTTCAGGGGACTCTTTGCATCATTACCACCCACTCTAGAAACACATGCTATATGGGCAGACAACAAAGGGAGTGTGGGTTTTATCAACTGTACACCCTACACACCACAAATGCGTCCAGACGCTGAAGTACAATATCACAAGCAGTACCCCCTGCCACTTGAAAAAATTGAAGGCATCACACCATTAATCAATGATTACATAGCAAAAGGGATTCTGAAACACATCATAAGCCCCTGGAATACACCAATCTACCCTGTGAAAAAGGCAAATGGGGAATGGAGGCTTGTACAGGACCTAAGGGCCGTGAACAAGCAGGTTATACCTCTGCCACCTTTGGTAGCAGATATTTCTTTCATCTTTTTGAAAATACCTGCTGATTCCCTTTGCTACACAGTAGTAGACCTGGCGAATGCATTTTTTAGCATCCCGATCGATGAAGGGGTATTGCCCATGTTTTCATTCTCATGGGGGAGGGGAAAGCAGTTGACCTGGTCAAGATTACCTCAGGGGTATGTGGACAGTCCAGCAGCCTTCTCCATGGTCCTTAATGAGACAATTAAGTCATGGACTGCTGAGCGCGGGTCGGTACTGATACAGTATGTGGACGACTTGCTCCTGTGCAGTCGATCTGCTGAAGATTGTGCGGTCGATTCCACATCTCTGTTACATCACCTGGCCAGGTCTGGCCACCTAGCATCGCGGAAGAAGATACAATGGTGTCAAAGTCAGGTAGAATACCTGGGATGCATTCTGAAGGAGGGAACCAGGCTGGTATCCCCCAAACGTGCCGCAGCCCTGCAGGCTCTCAGTCCTCCAAGAGACAAAGCAACTTTGCTCTCATTCTTGGGCGCAATCGTATATTGCCGCCAATGGATCCCAGATTGTTCATATTATGATGGCATTCTGAGGGAGGCTACCTTGTCCACCGCCCCAAAGACAGTAGATTGGACAACAGAAAGGCTCTGTGCTTTTCAGGCCTTGTTAAAAAGTTTGACTCAGGCCCCCGCCCTGGGATTGATAGAATATGGCAAGCCCTTTCAATTATACTGTGTGGTATCGGGAAATTCTTTTGCTGCGGTTTTGACACAGCAACATGGAACCGGGTACCGACCAGTCTCCTATCTCTCAAAAAAGTTGCCTACCCAAGTACAGGGGATGCCATCCTGTCTACAAAACCTTGCTGCTTGTGCTATGGCAGTTCAGGAGGCTAACAAATCAGTATTAGGCCATGAACTGACTCTCTACACTACTCATTCAGTAACTCACCTCCTGCAAAACATGAACACGCAGCATATGACAGCACAGAGGCTTAGTGGGTATGAGATCACACTTCTGAATACTGATAACCTCACTCTCAAACACGCACCACCAAGTAATCCCACTGTCCGTCTTTTGCACTCTTTGCTCAGGTTACCGCGAGACCCTGATCAGAAGCACAATTGTGTTGAACAGGTTGCAGCAATAACCAGCCCTCGCCCAGATCTCACTGACATTCCCCTACCAGGAGTACAGGACGTCTTCATAGACGGCAGTTGTACTCGCCCCTCTGATGCAACATTCCTGACAGGGTACGCCATTGTCCAACTACCTGATGTGGTGTTGGAAGCAAAAGCCTTACCACCCTCCTCAGCACAGGTAGCAGAACTGGAGGCGCTCACAAGAGCTTGCATACTTTTCTCTGATGAGGAGGTAAACATCTACACAGATAGTAGGTACGCTTTTGGTGTCACGCACGACTATGGCGTAATATGGGCGAATAGAGGATTTAAAACCGCTGACAACAAGCCAATCGCTAACTCTACACAAATTAAAGCACTCCTGCAAGCGATTCTTCTCCCAAAGAGGATAGCGGTCATCAAAGTAAAAGCACATTCATCGGATAACAGCAGAGTTTCCAAAGGAAACGCTCTGGCAGACAGAGAAGCGAAAAAAGCCGCTGCCCTGTACGTTGGTCAGCCAGCTCCCACAACAATGTTCTTCAAAGAACATTTTACATCACCCAACTTCAAAACCGTTGTGGCACAAATACAGGGATTAGCTACAGAAGAGGATGTTTCTTTTTGGGTCAAGGATGGCTTGACCAAGGACCAAGAAGGTCTTTGGTCAAAAGAGGGGAAGATATTGGGCATACCAGAATCAAGCAGTGTTCTCATACTTTCCTATCTCCATGGTCCAGGACATATAGGTACCACCGCCCTAACAAACATGTACACAAAGTCTTTCTGCACGAACAACTTAAGTAAACAGGCAAAACTCCTCACCAGCAGTTGTCTGACTTGTGCACAAAACAATGTCCAAGGGAAAAATCATGGATTACATGGCCACCTGCCCCCACCCCTGGGTCCCCTAACAGATTTGCAAATAGACTTCACACACATGCCCAAACAAAGAGGTAATTTGAAATGCCTTTGCGTAATCGTATGCAAATGGTCAGGCTGGATTGAAGGAATTCCATGTACAGGTGAGACTGCCAAAATTGCTGCCAAATGCATACTGAACCATTGGGTTTGTAGGTTCGGAATACCAACGGCCATATGGTCAGACAGAGGGCCTGCCTTCAGCTCCTCTGTTACACAGACTTTAGCTAAGCTACTAGGCTTACAGTGGAAACTGCACATCCCTTACCACCCACAAAGTGCAGGAGTAGTGGAAAGAATGAATAGGAACATTAAGGACAAGTTAAAAAAAGCCACGGGGGGCACCATGAAAGGATGGTTGGATTACCTTCCTTCTGTCCTATTTCAGATCAGAACAACACCACATGCTAGAACAAAACTCTCACCCTTTGAGATTTTGATGGGAGTTCCTGCAAACATAGAGCTGCCCCTCTTAGATCAAAACACTGACATTAACATCTATTCTCAACAGGAAATGTACGTGAAAAATCTGGTAAGTATGCTACAGGATATGAACGAACAAGTTTCTGTCACCTTTTCTCCTCTTTCAACAGAACCTACTCATCCCTTCATCCCAGGAGACAAAGTACTGGTGAAACAACTGGCACACAAAAAGAAGGTTGGACCCATTTTCTCTGGACCTTGGAGAATAGAGAAGGTTTCCAGAACTGCTGTACTGACCGATCTGGGAAACACCTGGATTCACGCCAGCCGGTTAAAGAAGTGTCCACAGCAACCCCAGACCCCTGACCCTCCTCCAGCACCCCAAGACTCCTCTGACCAGGAACAGCGACCAGATTTGAAGGACATTCAAGAAGGCATAAAACAAATCTCTCGGACCAACGAGACGAATCCCCCACCAACAGGAAGAAACAAGAAACAGAACTTTGTACACAGTACCTGACAAAATGATTTCCACCTTTGTGTCAGGAAAAACATTATGCTTCTGGACATGTCTGATTCTGATAGTATTCATACCTACTTGGTTAATAACAAATTGTGTGTACCATCCAGAAGATTTAGGGTCACTAGAAGGGATATGTGGAAATACACAGACAGCCAATACATCTAGTATAAAATATAAAAGAAGTATATCCCCCACTGAACCCCCTTCAGGTTTCACTGACAAGATGTTGTTGTTGAAGTTTAAGTACAGTTATGCACAGAAGTCTGGTTTTGAGAAATGTTGGATATGTAGCAAACTCCACCCCAGTACAGCCAGAATCCCATTGATGGCCATTCCCTTAAACATCACTCCTTTTTTGAATGGAACTCCCCCCATAGTTCTTGCCAATGTCATAAGAAAAAGTCCCAACAAGCCCCTCAGTTTTCAAATCGTGGGTAGAAGCCATGCTCCAGATTGGTGTTTCATACTGGGAAACATTTCCAGGGGAGCTGAGGTATGCAAAAGGTCAAAACTTAATGTCTCCATGGCTTCCCTCACCGATAACTCACTTTTTCGCACCTCAGACCCTGTGATAAATGCTACCATCTATGACCTTTTTAATTCTAGTTCCCACTCCACGGTCGCACAGTTGCTAGCTCTGCTAATGGCATCTGGTCATTCAAAGGGTGCAAGGACCGTTGTTAGCCAACGACCCTTGGCACTAGGTAACACAACCTACATCTGTTGTGGCAAGCTCTGTTACCCATGGATTCCTGAAGAACCCCAGGGATGGTGTTACCTTGCTAAAATAGTTCCTGTAATGGGAGTAGTCGGGGATAATGGGCAAGGACACCTACTTAAAGCTAGCACCCACCCACGATACCCTCTAAAACATCTTGGAAAGAGAGAAATGTTCCTAGAAAAAGATATGACCTGGGCTTGGTTTCCTTCCTGGACAGGTTGGGGAATAGATCTGATGAAGAAACTAAATAACTACACCTCGATCATTGATGAGATCTTGGAAAAAGACTCTGATGACATCTCAAAATTAAACCTAGAGACCAGAGCAATCAGAAAGCAACTAGGGTTACATGACCTGGCCATAGAAAGCATGAGTGCAGCCCTCACTGGCCTCTGTGAGATTACTGAGGACTATGAATGCTGCACTTGGATACACAACACGAGTATCGAGATCCCTGATTACTATGACATTATTGCACAACACAGAAAAGAGGTAAACAAGCTACAACAGGATGCAAGGGATATTGGGAAAACATGGGACCCTTTCTCTACCGGGTTCAGTTTGGGAGGTCTCACTTCATGGTTAAAGAACACTGCAATGACAATTTTTACCATACTGCTTTTTATATTGTTCTTGTATGCATGCTTCATGTTACTTAAATGCCTCTACAAAAAGGGTAGCAAAGCACCTTCCGAAACCATGAAGCTGACTTCCATTACCAGAGATCCCACGGTATGGTACGAGAACCAGGGAAATGAGGCCGAGGAATACGACTCCTTAAGGCATGATGAAAAGGTAGCCGAGGAATATGATTCCTTGAGGCGTGACGAATAGGTAGAATGACCATTTCGATGATATCGAATGGTCAAAGGGAGGATTGTAAGGAGATTCCATATTACATTACATTATTGATTAATTGATTAATTGTTGATTTCACTCTGTTCATGATTTCACATTGCTTATTTTGCTTTAATAATCAGAAACATATCTTAGTATATTTTTTTTAAGATCAGACTGCCTTATGATTTACTGAAATATCTCATATATGTCTTTTCCTCTTTTTCTGTGTTTATTTGAGGAAACATCTGCTTGTGGTTTTGTCTCTGTCTTTTTTAAAGAAGCTGCGGTTGTCCAGCAGACAAGTGACAGAGGATGATGAATGTTTTGACCTATTAACTTGAACTACAGGGGTCACCATTTTTGATATCACAAGATGTAGGTATTATTAATGTTTAGAAAATCACAAGATTGGGATATGTTTGGAAATTACCGAATAATATGCTAATGAACATTTATGTGTATCATTTTGATTGGCCCCCAAATGGGGCAGAGTCTTGTAGAGGCACAGCATAAAACAGCAAAGCATTCAATAAAGACTTGTAATCATTTTCAGCATACCTATGTGTGTATGTGTCTTTGATTAACCGCCGGCGAGGACCTCCACTAAGCCACATCCCCAAGAGCCTAGGCCATAAGGAGAAGACGGGCGCCTAACAGTTACCCTGTTTCCCCGAAAATAAGACCTAGCGTGATTGTCAGTGATGGCTGCAATATAAGCCCTACCCCCCAAATAAGCCCTACCCTGTTTCCCCGAAAATAACCCCTACCCTGAAAATAAGACCTACAAGGACTTTAACTAGGGCTTATTTGGGGGGTAGGGCTTATATTGCAGCCATCACCGACAATCACGCTAGGTCTTATTTTCGGGGAAACAGGGTAGGTGTGACAGTTGTGGGATATTATTAGGTGTGACAGTTGGGGGATATTTTTTAGGAGTGACAGTTGGTAACACATTGTATCCAGTGACATCATTCGATATGGCAGTTGGTGGGAGATTCTGAACAGTGACTGATGTCATTGTGTCTCACCAATATGGCAGGTGGCTTGTTGTCTTCAGTATAAAAGAAAATCTTGCTTCACTATCAGGCATACTTAATAAAGGAGGCAGGGCCTGTGAAAGGAGTTGTATACGCTGTTTACTTTTCCATGTCTGCTGTCTTGGTCCTAAGAGCCTGTAGACGCTGCTGTCTTCACATCACTTTGGCGGGTCTGGAAACTTTTGCATGACAGGGGCCTGTCAGTTCACAGCAGAACTGTGAAAAATTTGTTCGAACACGCGAAAACCGTTAAAGTCTATAGGACACGAATAATCAAAAGTGCTAATTTTAAAGGCTTATATGCAAGTTATTGTCATAAAAAGTGTTTGGGGACCCGGGTCCTACCCCAGGGGACATGTATCAATGCAAAAAGAAGTTTTAAAAACGGCTGTTTTTTCAGGAGCAGTGATTTTAATAATGCTTAAAGTGAAACAATAAAAGTGTAATATTCCTTTAAATTTCATACCTCGGGGGGCCCTTCAGGTCTGGTATGGATATTAAGGGGAACCCTGCGCCAAAATAAAAAAAAAGGCGTAGGATCCCCCCAAAAATCCATACCAGAACCTTATCCGAGCACGAACCTGGCAGGCCACAGGAAAAGAGGGGGGGACGAGAGAGCACCCCCCTCATGAACCGTACCAGGCCACATGCCCTCAACATTGGGAGGGTGCTTTGAGGTAGCCCCCAAAGCACCTTGTCCCCATGTTGATGGGGAGAAGGGCCTCATCCCCACAACCCTTGCCCGGTGGTTGTGGGGGTCTGTGGGTGGGGGCTTATCAGAATCTGGAAGCCCCCTTTAACAAGGGGACCCCAGGATCCTGGCCCCCCCATGTAAATTGGTAATGGGGTACAAATGTACCCCTACCATTTCACAAAAAAAGGCGACTCAGGCTTGTTTTTGGATTCTGCTTCTGCCTACTGATTCTGCTTGATTATTCTCCCAACACTGACTCAGCTTGTGACCTGACTTCCCTGCTGTCTGCTATCTATGCCTGATCTGTCCAATTGCTTCCACTCAGTCTGTCTGACCCTGCATCTTGCTCATCAAGCCTGCTACAACTTCCAGTCCAGCAAGCCTCCATCTGGTGCCTGCTTCCTGCTGATCATCCCATTCTGTCACCAGCCAAGCATCGTGCCAGCTCATCTGCTACTTGCCTGCTGACTGCTGTCACGCAGACTACTGGACTGATTACATGCACTCTCCTGGATGCATGATTCAAAGCCTGGTCTGTCAGGGTGAATCCCGGACAGGTGACAACCCTATGAGTGAGCCTGGCAGCAGGTCTGTGTGAGTTGTCAGCACCATCTTGGCTGCTGCTCAGTCCAGCTGAAGGAAATAAGTTTGTCATCTTCTGAGGGATTTTCAGTTACTTTCTCCTCTTGAGCATCATGCCTGGGAGCTGTCTGGATCACAGGGAAAGATCCTGGATGATTGGGACCCCAAAATGGCTGATGCAAGGATTTTTAAAACCCCAGGCAAATCTTTATTTTGCTGCTCCCCTTTTCTCCGCCCCTGACTCCACCCCCTTTGCTCTGCCCACATATACGGTGGGGGTGGCAACCTGACATCACGCAGCCCATGTTAACACACAAAAAAGAATGCATATCAATGTGGATAGGTTACAGCAGTACACAGTGTGAAGAGAAGAGCTCCCAGGACTACAGATCCCAGCATGCCTGGGCTGTTATGATATTGTCAGCCATGGTCACCCCACAATGGTGCTGGAAATGAATGTAAGGAATGTTCCTGGCTGTCATGTACTGTACAGGGACGGGGAGGTTCACCTTGTCCCATTCCTCAGCAGCCTGGTCCAGCCTTGTGTCCTCATTCTCCGCCTTGTCCTCCTTCTGTCTGTCTCTGTCAACAAAGACCACTGCCCGCTGGGAACACCTAGCACAGCCGGGGAGGCATCAGAGGACTAGCAACTTGTGAGGGGCTCACCTCTGTCTACTTCCGCACCGCGCTGCCACCTGGTGGTGTAATAGGAGAAGGCGCGGAGGGCGGTTGCAGCGATAGTAAGGGAGTCCTATCATAAAACAGTTCAATTACCGAACTTCCTGTACTGTACAACCAGACATAACTGAGTGTGCTGAGGAGGACATTCCTACCTCTGTCATTACACCAGTGAAAAGTTAATAATAGGGCCAGCTCTAAGTCCTCTCGGCTCTATAATATGGGAGGAGTAAGGGAGTAGACTTGCTCTCCCACAGATCTCTGGCTGTCACTGAAATGTCAGGTACTTCAGCTATGAGTAAGCAGTAAGGTTAGTGCAAAACGTCAGCTCTATTCCTGTCTGCTGTTACCCTGTAATTGATGTGCATCTTCTTAAAAAACAAGGCAAATCTATGAGTGCGGCTGTCCAGAATTCATTCCCGTTTACTACTTCAGCTGTGCGGGACATCGCTGTGTTAGACAACCAGATTTTACTGATCCTGCACTTGGTGTGGGTTGCACCGCACTCTTTACAGGTGCTGGTGCCCCGTCTGATGTGCGTTCTAGGCCGGCGCCTACCTTGCCTATTGGTAGCGCCGGCCCTGGACTCCGAACACTGCTTTGTAAAGCTGTTAAAAGCCGGGTCTTGTGCAGAGCTGTGGATTCAAGCAGCCGTCCGCAGTGTAGGCAAGTCAAGCCCCCATTGGGTAGCGCTTTAATTCTGTTTAACCCTGCAAGAATATTATTTCTTGTAATGTCAGGGGTTTTTGATCACTAAATAAACATTCCAAAATTCTTCACTATCTCAAAAATTTACATGCAGATATTGTTTTATTACAAGAGATCCTTTTAGGTCAAGAAGAGTCGTTTGGTCTGGTGGGGGGGGGGGCTGCTAAAGGCTGTAAAGACCATACAATTATCTAGCTTCGTACACATATTGGTTGCCAAGTGGTTTTGAAGGAATGTGATTCTATGAAGAGGAGGTAGGCAACTGCTACTACCCAAACACATACTAACTCCATCACTATTTATCGTTTGTACAGTATGCCCCAAATGTGAATGATAGTGATTTTTTTTGAACGCTAATAAAACAAATTCATTCTCATCCTCTACAGGTGAAAATTGTGGTAGGAGAATATTTCAATGCAGTGAGTAAACCCATAGAGAATTGGAAATTACTCACAGGAGTTCTCCTTAAATTTATCCCTAGGGACAATCAGCTTTGTGTTTCATGTCCTCCACAGTACTTATCAATACCTGGAGACATATGAAGCCATTGGAAAGGGACTATACCCACCATTCCGTAGTTCATAAATCATTGTCCAGGCATCTTATGATTCTGGTTGGTGAAATCTTTTTGCTGTATATTATCAAGGCGATCATTTTGCTTATAGTTATTTCTCTCTCCAGTGTTACTATTTTTACAAGAACAACTAACTGCAATGAGTAAACCAATCTGGAGATTTCCTGTCTATAAGATGATGATGGTTTTAAAACACAATTACAGTCCTGGTGATTAGACTATGATCATCACAAAATCAAAAATTTCCAACATAGAACCAATACAATTCTCTATTGGAATTTGGAAAATGATGTAGTGAGAGGTAGCATTAATTACACATTTATTAATATCCATATTTGGCAGCTAGCAAGAAAGTTAGCTTATATTAAATTCAAGCAGTCTATGACTGACCATTATAATTCTAGATGGCTGAAGGCTAAATATGATAGTGAAGTGTGGTTAGATGAACATGACAAGTCCCATAGATGCTTTAAAAAACATAACCACTACAAATTTAATAATAAGGCAGTTCTGCCTTGTCAAAGGTTGACTTTCTCTTCAACACATTATGTGTGTAGTCAATGATCAGGGAAATTCTGAAAAAACGTCATGCGCCGTGGCTGAAGCTTCTGCTCAATATTATACAGCATTGTATCCGGATGATTAACTTGAATTTACTCCAACTGAGCAGCCAAGATTTGGGTATGCTCAATATGGAAATTTCTTTGATAGAACTCAAACCTGTAAATTCACTAATTAATTCTTTAAATGTCTAGTACAAGAAGTGAAGCACTCTTTGTTTTCTTTTTATTAGCATGATTTTCTAGTGGGTAGGTATTCAATGATGGGAAATGAGGCCACTTTAAAAGTTCTTAGATCTCCTATACGTTGCTTCATATAAGCCAATCTCTTTAATAAACCAAAATGAGAAACATCTATCTAAAGTAACAGGTGAAGAGCTGTCAACATTTAAAATTGATAGGACCTGAACAGGCAGATTTGGTGGTTGGGATCGGCAATGATTAATGTGAGGAAGGTTATTAGGGCTACTTTACACTTGCTTCAAAACATGGCTTCGGACACACTTTGTTAAAGCACTCTGAATGCCAGTCAAAGCTCCTGTCACTAAATAAAATGGTTAACTTACAGTCCTATTTACACCTTGCTTTTGCTTGGTGCTTCGATGAGCCTTCATGGGGTTTTGATGAGGCTTTGGTGGAGCTTCGATGGGGCTTCGATGAGCCTTTGGTGGGGCTTCAGTAAGGCTTTGGTGGGGCTTCAGTGGGGGTTCAAGCAAGCTTTGCCATAGACTTCTATGGAGGCTTTCAATCTCTTGGTGTCCACGCTATAGCCGAATGACGGCCACAGCACGGACCTGAATTTCCGGAAGGCTGTCACTGAGACTCAGGTAATCACAGATCTGATCCCGGCCTTTTAACACGTGATCAGCTGTCAGCCAATGACAGCTGATCACACGATGTAAACAAAAGCTCGGTAATCTTTTTTTTTTTTTTTCTCCAAACGCTGACAGCGTGAGGAGAAAAAAAAGCTGATCACTGGCTTATGTGCAAGGGACATCGTTCCCGAAGAGGAAGAAGCAATTCTGCCTCATCAGTGCCACCAGTACCCCCTGCCAGTATCACCTGCTATTGCCACCTGCCAGTGCCCACAGTGCACACCAGTGCCACCTATCAATGCCCATGAGTGCCACCTATCAATGCCCACTAGTGGTGCCAAGCAGTGCTGCCTATCAGTGTAACCAACCGGTGCCAATCAGTGCCCATTATTGCCACCCATCACTGCCACCCATCAGTGCCCATCACTGCCACCTATCGGTGCCCATCAGTGCTGCCTCATCAGCGTACATCAATGAAGGAGAAAAATTACCTGTTTTCAAAATTGTATCACAAAATATTAAAAAAAAATAAAAACATTTTTAAAAAATGTGGTCTTTTTAAATTTTTTTAACAAAAAATAAAAAACGCAGAGGTGATTAAATACCACCAAAAGAAAGCTCTATTTGTGGGAAAAAAATGATAAAAATTTGGGTACAGTGTTGTATGACCGCGCAATTGTCATTCAAAGTGCATCAGCGCTGAAAGCTGAAAATAGGTCTGGACAGGAGGGGGGTTTAATTGCTCAGTAAGCAAGTGGTTAAGATGCTTTGAAGCACCACTAAAGCTACATGGAGTATACATTTTGAAGCAAAGCAAAAGCAAGGCGTAAACAGAACTGTAAGCTAACCATTTTATTTAGTGACAGGGGCTTTGACTGGCGTTCAGAGAGGTTTAATAAAGTGTGTCCGAAGCCTTGTTTTGAAGCAAGTGTAAACTAGCCGTTAATGTGTGTTGAAGCCAAAGCAAGTGTAAATGAGCCCTTACTGTACTTGAGAACTATAGATTGGTGATTTGGGATCATTTGGGGGTATTTGTACTGTCCTTGAGAAATGAGATCAGGATTGATCAATTTTCAGATATATAAACCATAGTTTATGGAATTAATAACTTTTCTAAATAATATACACTAATTTGGGTTATTTTTACCAAAGAAATGGAGCAGAATAAATTTTTGCCTACATTTCAGAAGAAGGATTATTTTTTGCAATATTTTATAAGAGAAACAAAGAAAAATGCATTTTTTTAAATTAACCACTTTAATACCGGGCACTTTCGCCCCCTCCTGCCCAGGACAATTTTCAGCTTTCAGCGCTGTCACACTTTGAATGACAATTGCTCAGTCATACAACACTGTACTCATATTAAACTTTTATCATTTTCTTCCAATAAATAGAGCTTTCTTTTGGTGGTATTTGATCACCTCTGGTGTTTTTTTTTGCTAAACAAACTAAAAAAATACAGATTTAAAAAAAAGTCTTTGTTTGTGTTATAAAATTATGTTATCTCCTACACTGATGGGCACTGATGAGTTGGCACTGATAAGGTGGCACTAATGGGCACTGATGAGAAGGCACTAATATGTAGCATTGATGCGCACTGGTAGGCGACACTGATATGCAGCACTGATGGGCACCGATAGGCGGCACTGATATTCAGTATTAATGGGCACTGACAGGCGGCACTTATGGGCACTGACAGGCTGCACTGATTGGCACTGACAGATGGCACTGATGGGCACTAATAGATAGCACTGATATGCAGTATTGATGGGCACTGATAGGTGGCACTGATGGGCACTGACAGGTTGCACTGATTGGCACTGACAGGCGGCACTGATGGGCACTAATAGATGGCACTGATAGGCAGCAATAATGACAGTGATTACTGATGGGCACTGATTGTCATCTGTGAAGGGCACTGATAGGTGTTACTGAGGGGCTCTGATTGGCACTTTGATGGCATTGATTGGTCCTTTGGTAGGCACTGACTGGCACTTTAGTGGGCACTGACTGGAAGCTGATGGGTACTGATTGAAAGTTGTGGTGTGCACCTCTGATGGGGGCTGCGCTAATAATCAATGTGCTGATTATCAGCACACAACCCCCTCTGACAGGAGAGCCACCGATCGTGCACGAACCAAGGAAAGCCGTTTACCAGCACTTCCTGGTTACACGCTGTGATCAGCTGTGATTGGTCACAACTGATCACATGGTAAAGAGCCTATGTCATAGGCTCTTTACCATGATCAGAGTTGCGGTGTGTCAGTGGGCGCACAATTACGGCTTATCCTGCTGGACGTCATATGATGCCCAGTCAGGATAATGCAACCATTACCCAGCCGTAATTTTGCTATAGGTCGTGCAGGAAGTGCTTAATTATCACCAAAAGAACAGCATTTCAGGAGGGGAGACTGCCACCATCTATGTACTCTGCCATGATAGTCCTTATTCCTAAACCTGAGAAGGATCCGGCTGATTGTGCGTCATATCGAACAATTTCCTTATTGAATATTGACTATAAAATACTAGCAAAGATCCTGGCCAAACGCCTCAATGCAGTCATTCTTAGTATAATTCATCCAGACCAAACTGGCTTTATGCCAGGAAAGTCTACCTCCATTACCATACGCAGGACACAACTGATAGCTCAACAACTTAAAAAATGTCTACCTGAGACTTGTACGCTGGCTTCGCTGGACACCACAAAAGCCTTTTGGCCCGTACACACGATCGGACTTTGTTCGGACATTCCGATAACGAAATCCTAGGATTTTTCCAGACGGATGTTGGCTCAAACTTGTCTTGCATACACACGGTCACACAAAGTTGTTGGAAAATCTGATCGTTCTAAACGCGGTGACGTAAAACACGTACATTGGGACTATAAATGGGGCAGTGGCCAATAGCTTTCATCTCTTTATTTATTCTGAGCATGCGTGCCACTTTGTCCGTCAGATTTGTGTACACACGATCGGAATTTCCGACAACGGATTTTGTTGTTGGAAAATTTTATAGCCTGCTCTCAAACTTTGTGTGTCGGAAAATTAGATGGAAAATGTGTGATGGAGCCCACACACGGTCGGAATTTCCGACAACAAGGTCCTATCACACATTTTCCATCCGAAAATCTGACCATGTGTACAGGGCATTTGACTCAATAGAATGGCCCTTTCTTATGGCTGCATTGCGCTCCTTTGGATTCGGCACTAAATTCCAACAATGGTCACTACACTTTTTAGGGATCCCACGTCTAACCTTTTAGTCAATGGTCTCCTATCTCTGTCTATACAACTTCGTAGAGATACCAGGCAAGGGTGCCCTCTGTCTCTGCTGCTGTTTGCAGTTTCTACTCAGTCCCTGGCACTGAGATTTCAGCAGTCTCCTGTATTTAAAGGCATTACTATGGGTGATAGAGTAGACACTATAGGATTATACACAGATGACATTATTCTTTATATGCAAGATACCTCTGCATCATTAGGAATAGCAATGCACACCATAGACAAATGTGGCACATATTCAGGCCTTAAAATTAATTGGCAGAAGTCGGCACTGATACCCTTTTCCTCGCAGGCTCTTCTATGTAGTGGTTCACCATGCCCTCTTAAAGTAGTGACCTTGTTTAAATACTTGGAAATCATTATTACACTGTCTCCATTAGAAGCTTTCAAGGCATATCTGGACGTCTAGTTTCCATGATTAAAGCTAAACTTAATGTATGGGCCAAGCTCTCCCTGTTCATGGCAGGCAGGATTAATCTCATGAAGAGTCTGTATGTGATATCTCACATGCCTGCATCAGTGCCTAAATATTTTTTTTAAACCCTAGACATGTTACTTATCACCTTTATTTGGGCTAATCATAGGCAGAAACTTAAATTTTCCACTCTACAGGGCCCTAAGGCTGATGCTGGAATGGCATTGCCTAATTTTATATTATTTGGCTGGGCAGCTTTGCCATCTGAGGGACTGGTTGGGATCAGCTACATCAGTGGTGGTTGAGGCATATTCAGCCTATGTCCTTAAAATCAAACACCTGTTGATATCACTGGAGGCACCCTTGACCACGCTGGGAGAGGGACATATACCAATACTGACATTGGTTCGTACAGTGTGGAGGGAGGCCAAGAAAATTACAAATTTTCCAGGTACTAATGAGGTGCTACCACCCTGGCACAATCCAATGTTCCCCCATTTAAAGCTATTTGCGGACTATGGGTTCTGGGAGCGTAGGAGAATGGTCTCTTTGGACAATATCTATGATGGAAATGTATTGACTTCTTTTGAGGGAAATATGAGTTGCCCCAATCCACCTTTTATAGGTATCTACAACGTGGACATGTGCTACATACTCCATTTGGTACCCATGACACTGACTTCTCTGACTACCCACTAATAGGAGTGCTTTGATCTCAGGGCCCTAGGAGACTTATCTCCACTCTGTATCTCCATTTACTCTCTTCCACCACTGGAGGTGCGCACCAAGTGGCAACAACTTGTCCCCGATTTATCTGATGAGGATTGGAAGGAGGTATGCTCCGCCCATTTATCTGTATCTCCGGCAGTCAACAACAAATGAATCCACCTTTATATGCTACATCAAACATTCCAGACCCCTGTAGACTGCATGCAATGCACCGTGTACCTACCTCGGCCTGCACAAGGTGCACTTGTCCACGTGTGGATTTCACACATGTTATGTGGCTCTGTCCGGTTATAGAGAGATACTGGTATCAGGTGACGGAGATATTGTCTGCATTCTTATCAATTCCTGTTCCATGTACACCACTGGTGTGTTTGTTGGGGGTTCTGGATGAGGAGAAATGGCCAAGACATGTTAGGACCGTGCTACTGGAAACACTGTTTATGGCTCGTAAAGCTGTAACACTTTAGTGGATCCAGCCCATACCTCCATCTATACATAAATGGCTCAGGTTAGTGAATCAAGTATTACCCTATGAAAAATGTATTTTTGAGCACAGGGGCTGCCCAACTAAGTATAATAAAGTGTGGGATGCTCGGTGTTCTTCACCCTTACTATAACCAGCGTGTGACAATACCACTGAAGGATTTGGGAAATGGTTATTACTGTTTTTGTGCCTCTTTGATGTTTTTTATAACATGTATATTGGGATTGATATACTGAGAAATGCAGTATACTTGTACAGACATAGAAATGTTTTTTTATTGCACTGTAGATGGACCTTACTGTTTTCTATGCTCATGTTGCGCGCATTTGATTACAGTCATTGTCATGTATCTTTTTCAATAAAAAGTTAAGTTATCTTTTTCAATAAAGAGTTAAAAAAATATCACCAAAAGAAAGCTCTATTTGCGTGGGAAAAAAATGATAAAAATGCCATCTGGGTACATGACATGCTGCATGACTACGCAATTGTCGTTAAAGTGCGACAGTAATGAAAGCTTAAAATTGGCCTAAAATAAAGGGCCTATTAACCCCTTGACGACCGGCTCACACCGATATACGTCGCCAGAAGGGCACGTACAGGCATATTAAGGTACCTGTACATTGCCCTTTAAGACGTGGCATTGTGGGTGTGCGAGCTCCGTGAGTGTGACTGCGGGTCCCGCGGATTCGATGTCCGCGGGGATACCGACGATCATCTCACGGAGAGGAAGAACGGGATGATGCTGATGTAAACAAGCATTTCCCCATTCTGCCTAGTGACAGGACACTGATCACAGCTCCCTGTAATTGGGAATGATGATCAGTGTCATGTCAAACGTAGCCCCCCCCCCCCACAGTTAGAATCACTCCCTAGGACACACTTAACCCGTGCAGAGCCCCCTAGTGGTTAACCCCTTCACTGGCAGTCACATTTACACAGTAATCAGTGCATTTTTAATCGCACTCATCACTGTATAAATGTGAATGGTCCCAAAATAGCGCCAAAAGTATCCGATCTGTCCACCATAATGTTGCAGTCATTAAAATTGCAGATCGCCGCCATTACTAGTAAAAAAATGATTAATAAAAATGCCATAAATCTATCCCCTGTTTTGTAGACGCTATAACTTTTGCGCAAACCAATCAGTGAACGCCTATTGCGATTTTTTTTTTTTTACCAAAAATATGTAGAAGAATACGTATCGGCCTAAACTGAGGAAAAAAATGTTTTTTATATATTTTTTGGGGATATTTATTATAGCAAAAAGTAAACAATATTGCGTTTTTTTCAAAATTATCGCTCTTTTTTTGTTTACAGCGCAAATAATAAAAAACGCAGAGGTGATCAAATACCACCAAAAGAAAGCTCTATTTGTGGTGAAAAAAGTACGTCAATTGTGTTTGTGATCCACGTCGCACAACCGCGCAATTGTCAGTTAAAGTGACGCAGTGCAGAATCGCAAAAAACGCTCTGGTCTTTGGCCAGCCAAATGGTCCGGGGCTGAAGTGGTTAACACGCAATAGAAAACAATAAACATCCCAAATGAATGAAAACCCCAAATACAGACCCTCGTATGGATCTAACACCTGAGGAATTCACTGTAAACTCATGGTAGAGGCAATGCCGGGACAAGGACATCCGGCGCCGGGGCAAAGAGGCCAAAATGTGCCTCCACCCCATTCATGATGTGCAGATTTACAGGATCCTATGTCTAGCAGTCACTTGCTTGTCAGAATCTCTGTGCAGCTCCTGATCTGTCAGTCAGGTCTTGCATTGACCTGGAAGTGCTTCGTTTAATACTGAACAAATGCTTTTGTTGTCTCTTTAAATGTAAAAAAAATGTGCTATTTACAACAATTTGTGAGGGTAGATGTACACTAGGTGCTGTAGGACTGTGTTGGGAGGAGGAGAGAGAACACAGCCCACACCACCTCCCGGTATTCTCCTCCTCTCCACACCCAGCACCGGACTGACAGGAGTAGTGATGTCACTGTCACTACTTCTGTCAGCCTTGTAACAGAAGGAAGGCGTCCCAATCTGTACAGTAAACCATTTCACCCAGGGCAGCCACCCCTCCCCCCACTCCTTGCCCTGGCCCTGGGTAGAGGCAAACATGAACCTCATTTGTATTTGTAGCACCTAGTTTGTATAGCCCCATGAGATATGATGGAAAAAGAATAATAATAATAATAATATCTGATTTCAGATTCCGGTAGCTCGATGCTCAAAACTCTGTTTACCTGGAAGCAGAAAAAAGCTTGGTTCTTCAATTCATAAATGCTGCCATGAGTGCGTCCCATGTCCAGAAGGAGAGATCTCCAACATTTCCGGTAGAGTTTGTATTTATTAGTAAGTTATTGTTGGACTGGACAGAAGGTACCGCTGTGGTTAAAGTGTGTGTCAGGATATAAGACATATGAAGTACATCTCTGCAATGTGTGCACATTTCACCATGTTTATCCTTCTAAAGACCCTGCAAGTATACCTGTTGATCCTGCCAGAAATGCAGTCAGCTCATAATTTCTGTTGTGTGCTGACACATGCAGGATTTTTTTTGTACTGAAATCGCAAGAAATGGTGTCAGCTCTGCCCAGCTCTATTTTGCTACTACTATACACACATTATATTTAATATTGATCTCTCATAGCCCTACAACTCTGCATGATTCAGTTCCTAAAATCTACAGCAACAGAATCATGTTTTCCCCTAAAGTTCCACATTTATCATAAACAAGTCATCGTTGAGCTCCAGTCAGTGACTTTGTTAGGTTAAGGTGCTGTCATTGGTCTGCCTCAGGCAGGAGGAAGCATTTCCTCAGTCTCCTCCCTCGAATGATCAAACTGCAACATTGTAACTTTATAACTTGAGCTCTTAATTCCATCCTCTATAACATTAATAATGTTCATGAAACTTTCACTTTACATTTGTTGTAAACCCTTTAATACACCCAGTGAAGTGACTGGCCTTGGGGGATACACAGAGATAAAACAAAATCATCCTACATAAGTTGTACCTGTTTATCTGCGGCAATCTCTTTTCTACGTCCTTTGAAAGTCCAGATTTTACACAGGATCTCCCAGGCCTGGGGGTGGAGAGCTGAAGTTATACTCTGCAGAGCTCAGTGAGGAGGACTCTGAGAGCTGATTGGAGGGAAAGGGACACACCCCCTTCCCACAGCTCACAGGAACAGAGCTGAGACTGTCAATCACAGGCTGTGTGCTGGAGGTCCCTCTCCTGTCACCTTTTATCTCTCAGTGTCAGAAAAACTTGTCAACAGTGACTCCTGCAGATAGAAAGGAGACAGCAGATAGAAATGATAATTAGTGCTCTGGAGTGAGACACACGCTATAGAGGGATATGCTTTGTTCATATTTCTTGTCTGAGATTTACAACCACTTTAACAATCATACTCCATGAATCCGGCAATTTAAAAAAAAATACTAAATAAACAATGTGATGGACTCAGCGCCAAACATTACAGAGAAATCAATGAAACTTATTTTACAACAGCAGCTGCCCCTTTAAGTGAAAAAATATCACCTTAAACAAAACTAATCGTGTAAAGTTATGGCGCTACCTAGACAACAGTGACACGAGACAATACACAAATACATCAATAACAATATGTTTTCAGTCCTTCGATAGGGGCATCAAATCAGACAACCTTTAACACATGAATCAGATATTCCCACAAGTCTTCAAATGGCTCTCAAGGGTACTAACCTCCAAGATAGATATTCATGGAGCGAGATGGATAGATTCTTCCATGCATTCATATATATATAGTTGAGAAGGAGAACAAAGTGCCACATAGCGTGATTCCATAAAAAGTATTGGGTATTTATTAAAGTTAAAAAACTCACATTTGGGGGGCACATGCATGGAGCAAACCTGGACAGAAACAGGGGATAAGAGCTCAGCAAGGACCGGAGACTAAAGCCGATTCCCCAGGGCTATTAAACAGCTTTACAAGCACCTAAAGACCCAGCACCCCTGGCGGAACACACAGCGCATGCCGGGCCCAAAGAACTGCCGTGGCAAACTGGCCCAAACATCTCTAACAAACTATTTACTACGCGTGAGGGAGCAGAGCAGGATGTCTCAAGATGGCGCCCAGTCGGACACTGCTCCAGTGTGCACACAGACTGTAGCGTCATCTCCGGAGCACACCACAGGGAACTGTGAGTACAATACACAGCTTACAAAAGCTGATCTGGAGGACGGCCTCTCTTGTATGTATGACACGCTAGCTAGGAAATTTCAATCCCAGCTGCACAAGTCTACAAACACCCTATCCCTGGAGATAGCGGCCCTGGGTACTAGAACTGATCTGCTAGAAACTAAGCATGATCAGCCTAGCCTCTCTCATTCAGACCTCAGGAAGGATCATGAGTCCCTCACTGAAATGGTACAGCCCTTTGGGTCTGGTATGAATATTAAGGGGAACTCCACGCCAATTTTTTTTTTATGGTGTGGGGGTCCCCCCAAAATCCATAGCAGATGCAAAGGGCCTGGTATGGGCAAGGGAACCCATGCAATTCTGTCATAGGGCTCCCCTTAACCACTTTGATACACTTTATTATATGTTGTACACTGCACTATATACCCTGCACCGAATCATATACAGTATCTAACAAAAGTGAGTACACCCCTCACATTTTTGTAAATATTTTATTATATATTTTCATGTGACAATGCTGAAGAAATGACACTTTGCTACAATGTAAAGTAGTGAGTGTACAGCTTGTATAACAGTGTAAATTTGCTGTCCCCTCAAAATAACTCAACACACAGCCATTAATGTGGAAAACTGCAGGTAACTTACAAATATCACTAAAGCTCTCCAAAATCGCAAAATTCCCTACAAATTGGGCTTTCCCATTAAGTTGCTCATCGCCTATCAAAACAAAACCCAAGCAGTGAGAACTCTCTCAGCAGGTCTCAAAATGTTGAGACAGTGGCACATAGTCCCCGAGACAAATGCAGCTTCCCAATCATCTCCCCACATGGAAAGCATACCAAAATGACTGATGTACCACTGCAAAACCTTTTCCACTTCCACTCACCCAAAGGCTGGATAACTGAAGCACTGTTCACTAGAACCTGCTTGCCTTATTGAGAAGTCCCTGATCTATTGACAATCAGTGGACCAAATAAAAAGAAAAAACTGCTGTGCCAACTCAATCGTGTCAAGCAGCCAACACTAACAATTATTATTATTATTTATTATTATTATACAGGATTTATATAGCGCCAACAGTTTACACAGCACTTTACAACATGAGGGCAGACAGTACACTTACAATACAAATCAATACAGGAGGGATCAGTGGGCCCTGCTCGTTAGAGCTTACAATCTAGAAGGGAGGGTCAAGTGGAGACAAAAGGTAATAACTGTGGGGGATGAGCTGATGGGAAGGGAAAAAAAAGAGTACAGTTGTTAGGTGTGGGTAGGATAGACTTCTCTGAAGAGAAAGGTTTTCAGGGATCTTCTGAAAGCTAATAAAGTAGGAGATAAGCGGACAGATTGGGGTAAGGAGTTCCATAGGATTGGAGAGGCTTTGGAAAAGTCCTGGAGGTGAGCATGGGAGGAGGTGACAAGGGAGCTAGAGAGCAGGAGGTCTTGAGAAGAACGAAGAGAGCGAGTAGGTTGGCATTTAGAGACTAAGCAAGTGATGTAGCTGGGGGCGAAATTGTGGATGGCTTTGTACGTAGTTGTTAGAATTTTGAATTTAATTCTTTAGCCGAGCGGAAGCCAGTGGAGGGATTGACAGAGAGGAGTGGCAGACAGAGCGACTGGTAAGGTGGATGAGTCTGGCAGCGGCATTCATAATGGATTGAAGAGGTGATAGACTATGTAGAGGTAAGCCAATGAGAAGGGAGTTGCAGTAGTCGAGGCGAGAGATGACCAGCGAGTGAATTAAGAGCTTTTTTGTGTCATTGGTTAGAAAGGGGCATATTTTGGAGATGTTGCGGAGGTTGAGGCGGCAGGATTTGGACAGTGATTGGATGTGTTGCTTGAAGGAGAGTTCAGAGTCTAGGACTACACCTAGAACCTTGGCATGTGGGGATGGGCTTATAGTTGTGCCATCGATTTTGACAGAGAGATCAGGGGAAGAGGAATGGGGGGGGAATTAGAAGTTCGGTTTTGGCTAGATTGAGATACGTGAGGAGACAGAGGGAGTGAGCTGAGGGGTAGAGAAATAGATTTCCTTATACATGATCAGTGGACCAGTGCCCCCTGTAATTCTGTTGCAGTAATTACTGCTCATTGAGCACTCATTTTTCTCTTTAGTTTTGGGCTCTCACTTTTTAAACAAATCCTACCCAACCCCTGCGCCAGCCTACGCTTAGTCACTTCTATCCAAGTTGGACTCTCATAACATCTTCCCAGGTAATAGATGTTCTGTTGTACTTGCATGATATAAGAACTCTCATAATCTCTCTGAACATCACCCACTGCCCCACTGAGAGACTATCTACTCTTTGGTACAATTGCTGCCATGGCCTTCAAGATTTTCTCCATAAATGCTAGAGGATTAAACTCTCCTCAAAAAAATTGCACTACTTAAAGAAGCCAATAATCAAAAAGCTTACATCATCCTAGTGCGAGAAACCCATTTTGCATCATCAACATGCCTACATTTAATTTAAAAAACAATGATCAGCTCTTTCTGGCTTCAAACCTAAAGAAAAAAAATGGAGTTCTTATGGCTATTCGAAATTCCCTTCAATTGCACCAAACCATCACAGATCCCCAAAGTCGCTACTTAATCCCGGAATGCGATGTCAACTGAACCACCTACACACTGGTCAACATTTGTGGAGACTTTAATATGACTGGCAACCCTGACATTGACACTACCTCCACAGTTTGACATCATCGCCCTGCTCTGAACCCCTTCTTCCACACAAAGGGACTCTTTGATGCATGGAGATCCCAACACCGCTCAGAGCGGCACTATTCATATTTCTCTCCAGCCAGCTATCACACTCCCACATAGATTTTTTCGTCATAGACAAAATCACACTCCAAGAAACAATGGAATCAAAGATAAGAAACATCTCATGGTCCTATCATGCTCCTGTATCCATAACCATAGGAGACTATCGATCGAACCTACCTGGTTCAATACTTCCCTCCTCACAGATCCGGACACTCTTTCACAATTGACTGCCAAACATCACTTTTTTTTTAACTTAATGATCAACTGAACACAGACTGGTTTGTATTATAGTCCACATATAAGGCATATATGCGTGGGATACTAACCAAACTACATGCTAGAATAAAGAACCAGAGCTGTCGGCAAATTGATGGAGTCTTATCCCAAATTCCCCATTTAGAGCAACAAAATAAACAAGCCCCCACGCACAAATTAGCTAGTGAACTCCTTGATAGGAGACAAAAACTTTGATCGCTTTTGCTTTACAAATTTGAGTACAACCTTAAACTAGCAAAAGCTCATTACCATACCTTAGGGAAAAAAGCTGGAGCCCTATTGGCCCGCCAGGTTAAAGCTCATTGCTCCAAACATAAAATTGCAACATCAAACATCATAAAATTGCAACATCAAATCAAACAACTCCACACTAATCCACAAGATATAGCAAATGCATTTAGCAACTACTACTCCTCTCTTTATAACCTAAATAACGACCCAACTACACCTCAACCTACAGACTCAGCTGTCCAAAAATGTCTATCTTCCATTGACCTACCTTCTATCACATCAGACCAAATGGACTTCCTCTCCCAACCCTTTACCAACCAGGAAATCCTTAAAGCCATCAAAAATCTCTCTCTCCATAAATCTCCAGGAGACAACGGTTATATCAATGAATTCTACAAACAATTTGCTGAGCTTGTCTCACCCCTACTTACCGACCTCTCCAACTCTGCTGCCACCTCTGGTTCTTTACCGATATATATGCTCTGTTCAATTATTGCTATCATCCCCAAACCAAATAAAGACCCTACCTCTATGACTAATTATAGACCAATATCGCTTCTTAAAGCGGGGGTCCACCTATCTATCGTTTTTTTTTTTTTTTTTAGTTCATTCACAAACTTTTCTTCTCAGCATTACATACTCACATATTGTGTGTAATACAGTATGTCCGCCTGTGTCAGATTTTGTCGGAAAGAATAACTTATATTATTCACTGCAGGCGGTTTCCATCTTCATTGTGGGCATTTGAAGCCCACAAGCATTTATTTCCTGGATGTGGTGAATGCTGTGCTCCCAGCATTCACCGCTCATTCCCGCACATGCTCAGTGGCATCCTGGGAAGCCTGAGATTAGCTCCCAGGAGTCTGGGAGAGGCTAGAAACACGCCTACTCCCACGGGAGGAGAACCAGGAAGTGCAAAGAAGAATAGAAAAATAAAAGGTAATTACGGAGATTTACATTTTTTTAAACGGCATGTCAGCATCTAGGCAAGGAAGAGAATACATACAGATATTGTTCAAAATTTGGGTGGAACCCCACTTTAATACAGACATTAAGATATTCGTCAAAGTTCTTGCAACTAGACTATAAAAGTATCTTCTGTTCTTTGTACATCCGGACCAAATTGGCTTTGTACCCGGCAGAAAAGCTCCAGATGCAACAAGGGGGGTCATTGACCTAATCCATCAGTCCACCCTAAAGCAAACACCTTCTCAACTCATTTCCTTGGATGCAGAGAAGGCATTTTATAGGGTGCATTGGGGCTTACTAAAAGCAGTACTCACCAAATTTGGCATAAAAGGCTGGTTCCAATCATCAATACTTTCCCTTTATTCCAACCCATCAGCACGAGTCCTGATGGATGGAACTCTGTTTAACCCATTTGAGATCACCAATGGCACCCGACAGGGATGTCCTTTGTCTCTCCTTATTTTTGCTCTGCTAATGGAGCCATTGGCAGCGAAAATAAGGAAGGATGATTGCATTTCCGGTATCACAAGCAATGGTATTGCCCATAAAATAAGTCTCTTTGCTGATGACATTATACTTATGATCAATATCCCACTCCAATTCATACATGCAATCCAATATATCCTCTACCAATTTAGCATGGCCTTCTTTTACAAGCTCTAAATCCCTAATCCTTCCACTAAACCTCACAAACAGACAGGAATCTCTCCTAAAATAAAGTCTCCCCTATACCTGGACAAAACATTCCATCCCATACCTAGGACTAAAACTGGCTCCTACAATACGCCAATTATATGATCTTATATAACTATCGAAACATTCTGAAACAGCTTCCTCATCTGCTAACCCAAATGCAGACAACTAACCTATTCAAACTAGGGAAAATTGCCTCCTTTAAAATTATTATTTGCATAAACCTCTAAGGGATTTTTAAGGCAATGAAAACTAAAGAATATTAAAATAAATGTTTATTGTAAATATATATATATATAAATAGGTACAAAAGTCAACAGAATAATTGAAGATAACACATAGCAGAATATTAAAAAAGTGCATTCATATAGAAACCAAAGAACAAGAATCAGAGAAAGTGATACATAACACTTCCCGATACAATCACCACAGATGAGAAACCGTGGTGTCGAGTAGTGAAATTCCAACGCGTTTCAACATGCTCAATTCAGAGAAAAAGTCTTCTTCAGGGAAATATATCACAATCTAAATGAGAGTGTTCTGCATAGCATTTCCATCATAGGCATTCTGCCCCGGCATTTCTGTCTCAGCATTTTTGTCATAGCGTTTCTGCCCCAGGATTTCTGTCACAGCGTTCTGCCCCAGCATTTCTGTCTTAGCATTCTGCCCCAGAATTTCTGTCATAGCGTTCTGCCCCAGCATTTCTGTCATAGTGTTCTGCCCCAACATTTCTGTCATAGCGTTCTGCCCCAGCATTTCTGTCATAGCGTTCGGCCCCAACATTTCTGTCACACGTTCTGCCCCAGCATTTCTGTCACAACGTTCTGCCCCAACATTTCTGTCATAGCGTTCTGCCCCTGCATTTCTGTCATAGCGTTCTGCCCCAGCATTTCTGTCATAGCGTTCTGCCTCAGCATTTCTGTCATTGCGTTCTGCCCCAGCATTTCTGCCATAGTGTTCTGCCCCAGCATTTCTGTCATAGCGTTCTGCCCCAACATTTCTGTCATAGCGTTCTGCCCCAGCATTTCTGTCATAGCGTTCTGCCCCAGCATTTCTGTCATAGCGTTTTGCCCCAGCATTTCTGTCATAGCGTTCTGCCCCAGCATTTCTGTCACAGCGTTCTGCTCCAGGATTTCTATCATAGCGTTCGGCCCCAGCATTTCTGTCACAATGTTCTGCCCCATCATTTTGGTCACAGCGTTCGGCCCCAGCATTTCAGTCATAGCGTTCGGCCCCAACATTTCTGTCACACGTTCTGCTCCAGCATTTCTGTCATAGCGTTCGGCCCCAGCATTTCTGTCACAACGTTCTGCCCCAGCATTTCTGTCATAGCGTTCTGCCCCTGCATTTCTGTCATAGCGTTCTGCCCCAGCATTTCTGTCATAGCGTTCGGCCCCAGCATTTCTGTCACAACATTCTGCCCCAGCATTTCTGTCTCAGCGCACAGTCTCGGCATTTCTGTCAATGCGTTTCTGCCCCAGGTTTTCTGTCATAGCGTTTCTGCCCCAGGATTTCTGTCACAGCATTGCTTCCCAGGATTTCTTTCATAGCGTTTCTGCCCAGGATTTCTATTATAGTGTTTCTGCCCCGGATTTCTGTCATGGCGTCCTTCTGTCATGGCGGCATTCTGCCCCAGCATTTCTGGCTTGGCATTCAGTCTCAGCTTTTCTGTCTTGGTGTTTCTGCCCCAGGATTTATGTCATTATATTTCTGCCTTAGCGTTCTGTCATAGTATTTCTGCCCCGGATTTCTGTCATTACATTTCTGCCTTAGCGTTCTGTCATAGCGTTTCTGCCTCTGCTTTTCTGCCCCAGGATTTCTGTCTTTGCTTTTCTGCTTCAGCATTTCTGCCTCAGCGTTCTGTCATAGCGTTCTGTCATATCGTTTTTGCCCCAGGATTTCTGTCATTGCATTTCTGCCCCAGGATTTCAGTCTCAGCATTTCTGTCATTACGCTCTTCCCAGGGTTTTGGTTCTCACGTTCCTGCCTCAGCTTTCAGTTTCAGCATTTCTGTCGTAGGGTTTTCTGTCAACTTTGCTGTCTGTGCGCTTCTGCCCCAAGATTTCTGTCATAGCGTTTCTACCTCAGCGTTCAGTCTCAGCATTCCTGTCACAGCGTTTCTCAGAGGGGCGTTGTTGTTCAGTCACGGCATACTCCGGTAGCTTTTTTTTATCTTTGTTGGTTGTCATGTCTCATCATTTCTTTGTTCATGTTTGTACCTGGGTCAGTTAGCTAGGGATCACATGTCAGGATCTGTCACGTCTACAGATCCATACGGGTTGAGTTTCGTTTGTTAATGATTGTTGACCACAATCTTCTCGCCCGTATACTATACATCATACGATGCACGTTCATTCACCACACCTGTACGACTACTCACCACGGTCTGTGGGTACATCAGCCCTGAGTTTTTCAGTTAATTACCTGTCTCTGCGCTGCAGGTTACTCGGGCTCACTTACTACTTACACGAGGGGGGGGGTCCATCATCAGGTTCATTCACGCGCAGTGGTCTTGACATTTCTGTTCATGTTTTCATACTTAGGTAGGCACAGAGGGGCGTTGTTGTTCTCATGTCTGATGGTCTGTCATTTCTCTAGTTTGTGTTCTCAGGTTGGGCTGTATTGGCATCCATACCGTTATCAACCATGCTTGCTCTCACTTTCATCAGTCCTGCCCGTTTTTAGGGCTAATTGTTTGGTGCAGATGTTGTTTCACCACTGGGCTCATCCTTGGGTCAGAAGCAGTCGTCAATCTTCTTTCAGTTGACATCCTGTTGCTTAGAGGCCCTGGTTACCGCCCAGGGATTTATAGTCTATCTCAGGGTGTGTGCTGAGCCACATCCCCTTGTCGGTCCTCAAGTGGTAGGTTGGGCAAATGTCCTCATGATTCTGGATTCCACTCTCAGCTCTGATCTCTTGTCTAGGATGTTGCCTGGAGAACTGCTCAGGGACGTCAGTCCAGTCATCATTTCTATTCCAGGTAGGGGGGCTTCGGTCACTTTGGGTATGACTGTATCATGCCATGGGACTTATTTCCCCGGGATGGAGTCTGGCCCTCCTTCCTTGGTTCAGGATTCAGTCTCGGTTGTCAGGTCACAGGCTGAAGCACGACGTGATCGTATCAGGTGGGACCAGTGTTCTGTGTCTGGCATGGTTTCTCCATTTTTTGACTATGCTTATTACCATAGCGCATGAGCCTTATCCACCTACTTCTTCACATCCATCAGGTATCTAGCATTTCGCACTCCTGCCAGTTGTCTTTTTGCACTCACCCTCTCACTTCCCAAGTCCAAGTATGGGTAGGCCGGTGGTTGGGGGCATTTCACTGAGCTACTTCGCTGGTGTCTGTTTCAAGCATTTCGATCTTCTCCGCCATTATTTTGCAGGGGCTCCTCGGGCCAGCCCTTGCTCCCTTTCCCCCACGTATCCTCTCATTCTCAAGCAGTTTCATTCTCAGGTCTGGGTTGTTTCGGGCATCAAGTTCAATCCAATCTTTCACGGGATGGTCAGTTGGGTTTTAGGCAGCTTTGCAGGTTCTATGGGGGGTTCCTTCTCATCACCAAGTCAGGAGTCGGTGGGTTTCTCCTACCACAGCAGATACATACTGTTGCCATCCGGGCGCACGCTACTCCACTTGATGGATTGTTACCTTCCCTTCTTCACCTAAAGTTGTGTCTTTTTGCCCTCTTTTCAGGCATACTCACCAGCAAGGCCATGGTACACCTCAGGCCTTGGTTCTTAGGATTATTGCATTTCCCACTCGAAGACTCTGACTACAAATATATTTTATTATATTTTCCTATAAGCCTAGTACACACAGGCCAAATGTAGGACGACATAGGCCAGTCCAATAAAAAACAGCCGGCAGAGGGGCGTGTCCTGGCTGCCGAGTGACATGACTGCTTGACTCCCAGCTCCTCAGCTTCCCAGGGTGACAGACGTGGCTCACAGCACCTCAGCTTGCTGATTTCCCCTCTGCTAGTGAGGGGAAGACTCCAGGATGAAATCAGAATATGACCCGAAGGAAAATACAGATACAGGGTCTCCACCGCCTAACGGACTTCTTCATGAAGCCACAGCACATGGCCAGCCAAGGTGGTGCCACGGGAAGCGGCCGATCACCCTCTCCACAGCCTCTCTACAGTGACCCTCTGGCAGACCCAGGATTTGACATGGAGGAATCAGCACAGAAGACCACCTTCTCCCCCTCATCTGAGCGAGGTAAGAGGGCTGCTGTATCCCCAGCATCTTCCCCTACTAAGCTACCCTCTGCTAAAAAGCAGTTCTGGGCCCCTCTCCCTGCACTCCCTGGCCATAAGGAGAATTCCCCTGACACATTATCTGTCTTCCCTGCACTGAGGCAACCCTTAAAGCCATGCTTCTATCCCTCCAGATGGCTACGCACTGAACTTAGATCCTCAATTAACCATTTATTTACCAGAGCAGCTGTTCTGGAGGAAAAACCGCTTCAGGTGAAACAACAAATATCATGGTGGCAGCTCACAATGAGGTGGTTGATGTGAACGAGGGACAGGCCAAGACAATCTGCAAGCTCCAACTAAAAGTGGCAGATTTGGAGGATAGATCCACAATAATATAACATTTTGGGGGATCCCGGAAACGGTCAAAAGTCAAGAGCTTATTCCATATCTGAAACTGCTATTCCTCAAATTGCTGCCTGATCTATCACCTAGAGATCTCCTCGTGGACCATGCCCACAGAATAAGAAAACCAGCGTATGTCCCTGACACAGTGCCCAGGGATGTCCTGACCCGTGTCCATTATTATCATATAAAGGCACCAGGAATGCTCGCACACTTCCTTCTCCATATGCAGGAGTGTCACTCTATCAGGGCCTCTCAGCAGCCACTGTACAAAGAAGGAGAGAATTTTCCCCTGTCACTAAGGTCCTACAAGATAACAAAATGACTTACAAATGGGGCTTCCCAAACAAGTTACTAGTTACCCATCAAAGTCAACAATTGGCTATTTCTTCTCAAAAAGAGGGCTTCAAGCAGCTCACAACTGGGGTCTTGTCCCTACCCCCTCCTCAAATGATGCCCGCTACAACATAACGCAGAAATCACATCAACACTGGAAACCTCCTGATCACAAACCCAAAGATCATCTCCGTTCTAGATTTCAATCTAAGTCTACAGTTGGGCTTACTTCCATAGGAGACTCACACTGCTTAACCAGTTACCGAATGCCGCACGCCAATATACGTCGGCACAATGGCAGCGGTGGGCAAATAGGCGTACTTGTACGTCCCCTTTAAGAGCCGGGGATAGCAGGCGCACGCATGCCGCCGTGTACAGCATGACCGTGCCCGCAGGACTGGCGGACTCGATGTCTGCCGGTCTCCTGGTGACCGTGGCACGGAGCCTCAGAATGGAGAAGTGCCTATGTAAACAAGGCATTTCCCCGTTCTGGCTTCTGTCATGACAGAGATCACTGCTCTCTGTCATCAAGAGCAGTGATTGCTGACATGTGACTTGAAGCCCACCCCCCCACAGTTAGAATCACTCCTAGGACACACTTAACCCCTTCATTGCCCCCTAGTGGTTAACCCCTTCACTGCCAGTGTCATTTACACAGTAATCAATGCATTTTTATAGCACTGATCGCTGTATAAATGCCAAAATGCCAATGGTCCCAAAATAGTGTCAAACATGTCTGATGTGTCCGCCATAATGTTGCAGTCCTGATAAAAATTGCAGATCACCGCCATTACTAATAAAAAAAAAAAATAATAATAAAAATGCCATAAATCTATCCCCTATTTTGTAGACGCTATAACTTTTGCGCAAACCAATCAATATATGCTTATTGCGATTTTTTACCAAAAATATGTAGAATACATATCGGCCTAAACTGAGGAAAAAAAAAATTTTAATATATTTTCGGTCGATATTTATTATAGCAAAAGTAAAAAAATAATGTGTTTTTTTCAAAATTGTCACTCTTTTTTGTTTAAAGTGCAAACAATCAAAACCGCAGAGGTGATCAAATAACACCAAAAGAAAGCTCTATTTGTGGGAGAAATTATGTCAATTTTGTTTGGGTGCAACATCGCACGACCGCGCAATTGTCAGTTAAAGCGACGCAGTGGCAAATCGCAAAAAGTGCTCTGGTCAGGAAGGGGGTAAAATCTTCTGTGGCTGAAGTGGTTAAGGTCACCCTGGAAGCCTGGCCTTCCCAGACCTGTTATTTATCATTGCCTGAATTACTAATTTAGAACATATACTTCAGTGTGTTACACTCTGTTTTTTCTAGGATAGTGAAGCGTTCAAGTGTTATTGATTTTGTCTTTGGTATCTTACGTGGATATTCATTCCTTGGGGCCCTTAAGGCTCCTTCTCTGGGCCTGGTGAGCAACGCCCATATCCAATCACAATGCCACTCAATATCACTATTATAAATGTAAAGGGACTTAATAGTCCCTTCAAATGTTCTAGACTATGGAGGGAAGCAATCTCACAAAAATCTGACAAATTATGTGTGCAAGAGACACATTTTGCCCACGCTAAAGCTTCCACCTGCCAACACAGACTCTTTCCCCTCCATTCTTTACCAATGCACCTAAAAAGACCAGAGGAGTTATGATTGATATTCGTAGTTCAGTAACATTCCAGCTTCACCACTAATGCCGCGTACACACGAGCGGACTTTTCGACCTGACTGGTCAAACGGACCAAGTCCCGCGGACAATTAGACCATGTGTGGGCTTCATCGGACCTGCAGCGGATTTTTTCGGTCGGAAATCTGACAGACTTTAGATTTGGAACATGTTTCAAATCTTTACGTCGGAACTCCACCAGACCCAGTTCCTATCGAAAAGTCCGCTCGTCTGTATGCTAGTCCGACGGACGAAAACTGACGCTAGGGCAGCTTTTGGCTACTGGCTATCAACTACCATATTTTAGTCTGGTTGTACGTCATCACATACGAATCCGTCGGACTTTGGTGTGATCGTGTGTAGGCAAGTCCGTTTGTTCAGAAAGTCCATCGGAAGTCCGCCGAAAGTCCGTCGGATAGACCTACGGACCAGTCCGGTCGAAAAGTCGCCCATGTGTACGCTGCATTAGACATTGACCCAACGGGTAGATATTCAATTGTATCTGCCTCTATGAATAACTCCCCTCTAGTGATAGCTAACATCTATGCTCCCAACACTAAGCACAGACATTTCTTTTAAACCGTCATGGTCAAACTGCAACCATTCCCCAAATAACAATAAATCTTATGTGGGGACTTCAATGATGTTCCCTGATATGTCCTTGGACTATTCCAGTCCCCTCAGGAAGAGATACACAGCTCTCTCCTCCCTGATCCTGTCTGAAGCCATGGCATTGCTTACACCTCCCAGAGAGGGACTATACATTCTATTCTGCAGCTAAAAAGTCCTATTCCAGGATTGACCTCTTCCTGGTACAGAAAACTGTTCTCCATCCCAAGGGCTACCATAGGCCTAATCATTTGGTCAGACCATGCCCCTGTAGCCATCACACTTGAATATGGTCCTAAGACTCCTCGAAGATCTACTTGGCGGATGAACGCAGCCAATCTTTCTAACAGATCAAGAAAGAATTAGAATCATTCTTTGCTCTCAATCTAGGAACTGTCTCTAGTGAAGCAATCTTTGGGAATGCAAACAAAGCCTATATTAGAGGCCTCTTCCTTAAGCTGGGTGCCCATGAGAAGAGCAAATGGTCAGAGCAAATGAACTCCTTCCTACAACAAATTAGACAATTTGAAATGATTAATAAACAAAATCCTGATTATTCCCACACATGAGCTCTACGTAAATTAAGAGAGGATCTCCGTACTTACCTATACTCAACATTTGACTATCATATCAAGAGACTCCACCCCATTTGGTATGCCCACAGCAACAAACCTGGAGCGCTACTAGCCCTTGCCTGTCACTGGAAAAACAGTTCTCCCCCCCACCAACCAACATTTCCTGTCTATACTTACTCAGAATTCCCACATGGAATTTATGTATGATAAAGCTCACTTTTCCCTACCAAATTTTTTTGCTCACTGGGCCCCCTGGCTACAAGACCCGAGATGTAAGGTTATTATCACATGAAGCTAATATTACCTCTCACTTATACATCTCTTGACCTCACTCCCAGCAAAGACTTCTCTGTGCTTACTGGCCTTTGACAATAAAGCTCATCATCGGATTTCGGGGATGTAGTCGGTCTTTTCCTCCCAAACGATTATATCTTCCATTATGGCACCTTGCATTGGGGGAGAACAAAACTGACCACCTAACATTTGGAGGGACTATCATCCCTCTAGCCCTCAACTTGTAACTGATTTGTTATTTATGCCTAAGGTACCCACTTTCGAACATCAGTTGGGCAACACAGTCTATTTTATTACTAGAGTTTAAGTTATGTTACCAACCTTACTTATGCTTCACCTGATCTGCCCTCTCCAGAGCAGCCCAGTGCTGGGGTGGCTTATATCACCCTGCTTACTCTCAGTTATAGCGAAGTATATATCTATCATTCTATTTATTGTTACCTAAGCTATGTACCTAACTTTAACATCTCACTTATACAATGTATATCTACTGTCACTTGGAACTCCTCTAAAAAAAATAAGTCAATAAAACTCAAGTTTAAAAAAAAAATGGCAGACATTCAGGCCATGTGTAAGGCAGCCAGTCCAACAGAAGCCGGGTGCCGATCAGCCCCAAATTGGCCTCCGATCAATACTCCCAGCCAATGGCTGAGAGTGCTGATTGGAGTGATCTGGCGGGGACTGTCCCCCTGTCAGAACACAAAAGCCCAGTGGGGAGATTGCTGTACTAACGATTTTTTTTCATTCAACTCAGCAGGTTGAATGAACATTTTTTTCAATGTACTAGGCTTAAAGGGGTTGTAAAGTCTCAAGGTTTTTCACCCTAATTAATTCTATGTACTATGATGGAAAACCTTCTGTGATGCAGCTGCCCCCCAGAGCCCCCTTTTACTTACCTAAACCTGATCATTCCAGCTTTGTGGACAAGCCTAGCAGCTCCAGTCATTGTTTCGGGTCCTCATTGGATAGATTGTTAGCAGCAGGAGCCAATGGCTCCTGCTGCTGTCAATCATTTCCAGTGGCAGGGCCGAGTCCTGCTGTCTGTGTCAATGAGTGCAGTAACAGGACTCGGGAGCATGCCCCCACGGGTAACTCCTGGGAGAGCGGGTCTCCGTGGGGGCACTCGCCGAGGAGGAGCAGCCAGAAGCGCAGACGGGGACCCTAGAAAAGGATGTTCAGGGCCACTCTGTACAAAACCCTTGCACAGAGCAGGTAAGTATAACATGTTTGTTATTTTAAAAAAAATAAAAAAACAAACCTTTACAATCACTTTAAAGTGTAAGTAACCCCCCTATCGTTTTCAGCCAAGGAAGATGCCATCTTTTCCTCTGTTTAATCTACAACTGCCATGATGCTGCACATGTGATCAGTAATGACACCAGCCATTGGATGGTTTGACAGTTTGGTTGAGAGCACAACCAATGGGAGTGTTACATTTCCGGCACGTGCCGTAAATGAAACTGTTTTATGGGTGGGTTTACTTCTGCTTTAGGTCTCCCCCAATGCACTAATGGAAATCATATTGCTAGCTGTGAGACAACACAAGACAATTTATTACTTCAGAAGTTCTGACCCCGAAGCTCATTGTGTTTGTATTGTTCTTCCTGCAGACAGTGAAAACTGCATGAAATGTCCTGATGATGGATGGCCAAATGAGAAGAAGGATTGGTGTGTTCCAAGAGTGGTGGAATTTCTATCCTACACTGATGATCCCATTGTTGCAGTATTTTCAGCTGTCTCTATCCTCTGTTGTCTTCTGACTGGTTTAATATTGGGGATATTTATACATTACCAGGACACCCCCATTGTTAAAGCTAATAACCGGGACTTGAGCTATCTTCTCCTGGTCTCCATCATGCTGAGCTTCCTCTGTGTATTCTTGTTCCTCGGCCATCCAGTAGATGTGACCTGCATGCTGCGTGTAACCTCTTTTGGTGTCATCTTCTCAGTTGCCGTCTCTTCTCTACTTGCCAAAAGTATCATGGTGTGTATTGCTTTTAAAGCCACAAAACCTGGGAGTATCTGGAGGAAGTGGATGGGAGCCAAACTGCCCAATTCAATCATTTGTTTCTTCTCATTGGTTCAAGTCATAACCTGTGTCACTTGGTTGTCTATTACTCCCCCCTTCCAGGATCAGGACACTCACTCTTATCAGGGGAAGATCATCATTCAGTGTAATGAAGGGTCAGTTATTGGCTTCTACTCTGTCCTGGGATATATGGGGCTTCTGGCAGCTGTGAGTTTCATTATCGCTTTTTTAGCCAGGACATTACCGGACAGTTTTAATGAGGCCAAGTAGATCACCTTCAGCATGCTGGTGTTCTGCAGTGTCTGGATTGCCATGATCCCGGCCTATCTGAGCACCAGAGGGAAATACATGGTGGCTGTGAATGTTTTTGCTATAATAGCATCAAGTTCTGGACTTCTTGGCTGTATATTTTTCCCAAAATGTTTTATAATTCTGCTCAGACCTGACCTGAATATAAAAGCAGCTATTCACTAATATATATAGAGCAACACTGGGTTACCAGTAGTAATGGCATTATCTCTATTGTTGTTAATTTTAGTATTTTGCTAGTGTATTAAGAATGAATATTGTTAAATGTAAACCTTTAATACTTACCTTTCCTTTGGATGAGGAGTTACATTTTTGCTCTGGACACCACTGGTATGAGACACTTTGGGTTTTTTTGAACCCTTGCCCCCTGCTGGGTGTAGTGGTTCCTCCCACCAGCCATTACATCACTACAGAACAATGTAGTCAGTTAGTGAGGAGGAACCACAGTGACCGGGGGGGGGGCAAAGTATCCAAATCATCCTAAAGTGTCAGATACCAGAGACACCCATCACTCTTCAAGAGAGGGAAGATTTCACTCACCACCTTCCCGGGAGATAAATATTAAAAATGTTCTTTTATAAGCCGATTTTAATGTATTTTAGTGTCAGGGTCACTTTATTATATTGTATGTAGATGTTTCTGGCTATATTAATAACTGCATTTTGTTGTAATTTAGAACTCTGGACCTTATTTCTTTCCTTCTTCTTACCCCCTGTAAGGAGCTTTGAGGAAACCACTCACCCCTTTGAAACCTCTTCTAGCCATTATCACCACCCCCCTCTATTACCGGTATTGTAACCCTATTGAACAATACGAGCAAATATATTCACTTCAGACACCTGTACTGAGAAGTGGAATTCCACATCAACAAAAGAGTAACAACAATTATAAACACTATAATCAGATAAGCTTAGTTCTTTCTGGGTTTTTGTTTTTTTGTGTTGATTTTTATTTGTTCAACACACTCTGTTAGGAAAGTACCTACCATTAGGTATAGTGTATATACTTTAACTACACCAACATATTGGTTATTATGTTGGACAAGCTATGTCTTCTGCATATCTCTCTAATGAGACTGAAATATTTTTGTTACGTTCCTTCTGTTTCTGTAGCAGCTGCGTCCACAACGCTGTGACTTTATGTATACACCTTTTATAACTAAACACTTATAAGAAATAAAAAAATAGATGAATGCATCTTGTTGGTGTATTCAAAAATCATTTTAATATTAATTAAAGTTGATGAGAACATGTTCTAATGAGGTTCACATTTGAAGCAATAACTTGACTTCATTTTAAAGGATGTTTTCTTTATAGGACCAAATAAAAAAAATCTATCTCCATGTATTAATTTCTTTGTAAACTTCTGCCACAAGAGAGTATTCCGATTCCCCATACAATGCTGCAGAGACAACACTCCTACCCCACACCTCGCCAGATCCTGATATAAAAACCTCCAAAGCTAAAAACAGGTTCCAGGTGCTCATTGATCAATCATAGGTGTTATTCTCAAGAAGATCTTCATTACATTATTACATAATATAGATAGATAGATAGATGTAATTAAAGTTAAATTAAAGTTAAACTAAAGTACCAAACAGTGTAAGATGAATACATAGATCTCCGATGATTTAACATACAAAAATTCATCCCACAATAAAATCGCCAAATAAAGTGCAAAATGATCAAATTCCCTTAAATCATGTACAACATGTGAAGATCAAGTCCCCCCAATACTAAGTTCAATAAATCCCCTCCTCAGTGACATGGATGAAGTTTGCTCCTTTGTGTTCCTCAAAGAATCTCTTCATGAACCCCCCAATCCGTCATCCACTCACCTTATAAGTCTGACCTCTGCAATGGACAAGTTAGTCGTAGAGCGCTTGTTGTATATAAAAAATCAATTGGGTAACGCAGATCCATATAGACAAATGCAGTCAGTCACACATGAGACAAAAGTACACTTTTCTATAGAGAAGACTTGCTGCAAAAAATCAGTTCAGCATAAAAGAGAGGTCTTATCAACACCAAATAATAATAAATATACCTAAAAGAAATGCAAACACCAAAATCCTCCTTCCTGAAACAAGAGCCAGAAGAAAGGGAAGAAATGCAGTAAAAAATAATGATCCGTTGCCTGGCAGAGGTGATGGCTACAAGGAATATCACCTAGGTGGGAGTAGAGAGAGGGGTGTCTCTAATGGGTTACAGAGACCATTTCTGAAGGCCAGAGAGAACCAGACTTCCATGGATGAACTGAATAATGGACCCTCTGTACTTATCTGTACATTGGAGAGGGTGGGAGACATTAAAAGGACTGAGGAACCGAGTCTAAGTCCACACCCCAGATCTTCACCAGAGACCCCGCAAAAGGCAGAAACTTGACCTTTGATAGTATTTAGAGCCAAATGCTTGTCCAGACCCAGTCATTTTCCCACCCGCCATTACTGTTTTGTTTTTGTTTTTTTAAAGAATATTTTTTTATAACTTTTCTTACCTACTGAACTTTTACTTATTCCTTGTCAGGCTGTTCTTGTCCTGATCAAGCAAACCATGGCAAAGGCTACAACTAAAATGCTTTAAGTGATCATACTATGTATGAAAAGTCAGGAGCCACTATACCACTCCAAGTATTCATAACAATTAAAAAGTAAAGAATCAGAATAATAAACATAAATTCATAAAAATCTATTCACAAAAAGTGTAAATAATAAAAGTCCATATGAAAGTGCAAATAGTCCTTCTTCCAATCCTCCAGCCACCGTGCTTATAAAGTGCCTGTATCTCCTTACATTAGAGCTACACCACATATGGACTTTTATTATTTACATTTTTTGTGAAATGATTTTTATGAATTTATGTTTATTATTCTGTTTCTTCACCTATTATCTGTTATGAATAACTGGAGTGGTAAAGTAGCACCTGACTTTTTATATATAATAGACTTCCCTGCTGTAAATATCATGTGAGGGAAAATACCTCAATTAACCTGTTCCTGCCCACGCCATAGCCAAAAAACTGCTACAGCACAGGCTTACAATGCCAGGAGGGCCGATCACAGATCAGGGTAAAGGGCCAACGACAGCGGCCCCTTTAACACATGATCAGCTGTGAGCTAATGACAGCTGATCACACGATATAAACAGAAGCCAGTTATCATTTTTTTCCTCACACTATCGCGTGAGGGAAATAGAAGAAAGCCAATAACCGGCTTCTGTTAAAGGGACATTGGTTCCAACATTGTCCACCAGTGCTGCTAATCAGTGACCATCAGTGCCACCTATCAGTGCTCACCAGTGCCACCTCATCAGTGCCCATCAGTGCAGCCTCATCAGTGCAAATCAGTGAAAGAGAAAAATGACCTGTTTGCAAAATTTTATAACCAACTATGAAAAAATATTTGTTTTTTTTCAAAATTCTTGGTCTTTTTTTTGTTTGTTTAGCAAAAAATAAAAAAAAACCCGGCAGTGATTAAGTGCCACCAAAATAAAGCTCTATCTATATGTGAAATATGATTACAGTGTAGCATGACCGCGCAATAGTCCTTGGAAATGTGACTGCACTGAATGCTGAAAATTGGCCTGGGCAGGAAGGAGGTACAAGTGCCCGGTAGGCAAGTGGTTCATAGAAAAACAGTGGATAAGGTGTTGACAATTGAAGAGTTTGCTATCAGTCAGTTGTTGGTTCTAAGGCTGCATACACATGAGCGCACTTTTCGGCAACAAAAATCCGACGGCCATTCCGGCGGACTTTCGTCAGACTTTTGACGGACTTCCGACGGACTTTTGATTGAGCGGACTTGCCTACACACGATCACACGAAAGTCCGACGAATTCGTACGTGATGACATACAACCGGACTAAAATAAGGAAGTCGATAGCCAGTGGCCAATAGCTGCCTTAGCATGGGTTTTCGTCCATCGGACTAGCATACAGATTTTTCGACCGGACTTGAGTCCGTCGGAAAGATTTGAAGCATGTTTCACATCTAAAGTCCGTCAGATTTTCGACTGGAAAAGTCCGCTGAAGGTCCGATGAAACCCACACACGATTGGATTGTCCACCGGACCAGTCCGGTCAAAAAGTCTGCTCGTGTGTACGCTGCATTACAATGATTTTTGGGTGTAAGGATCTGTGCACACAGGCAGGACACATAAGAAAATCTACCCCGGCACTAAAACAGAACTCAAGCATGTTGATGTAACCCAACCACTCAGATATCATATACACTTTACCATGATAGCATTTCCTGCAAAGACTATTTTTATTGTAATCACTAGTTATGGGGGGACAATGTTTTCCACCAATTCCTACCTTTAAATCCCCCGGTTCCATGCTTTCCAAAGAATCTGTGCTGATGGACGTTGTCCAGGAATCATTTCATGTTTCCATTTAAAGTCTACCAAGTACATCACTTATCCTTAAAATAAAACAATGTGAGGACCTCTGCACTACTAAAAGGTGAAAATGTGTGTAGTGCTGCAAAATCTAATGGTGTTCACAAATCAACCAGTGAGAAATAAAGAACAAAGTGATTTCACCCAAAACAATACAATGATGGCAACGCTCACAGTAAACACGTCAAAATGACTACATATGTGGAAAAATAAGGTCACTGTGCTAGATAGCTACATGTAGATAAACTAAAAATCAGTGTTACCACATGAGAGTATAAAGGTGATAATAATGAGTGTCAAAAAATTATGGGTGGTAAAAATGTTGAAAATATCAGTGAAGAGTAATAAAAGAAATCAGAGGGGGCGTGGCTTGGCGAGCGATGAGGACAACTGAAGAGCTCCGTCAGACACACGGCCTAAGCCCGTCTTTTCTGCACTTTTTCACGGAGGATGAACAAGCAGAACAGATACCCTCCTCACACGCCATCCTCCAGCCAATCTATGGCTGCAAGCGCAGGGAGAAACATTTCCGATATATTTAGAAATCAGGTCGCTGTTCTGAAAGTCACGGTGGGAGGCAAGATGGCTCTGGCCCATGCGGACAAGGATTTCAGTGAGGATTCACAGTCGGCGGCAGAGGAGAATGGTAGGAGAAGCTCCCGCTCTGACCATCCCTTCACATATGAGGACATGTCAGGCTTTGCAGCTGACATTAAAGCCTCGATTTCTGCAGCCATAACGGATCTCAAAACTAGCCTCCTGGTGTTGCAGGAGAAGATGGCCACTGCAGACACATCAGGGAAACAAAAAGACATCAAGATCAACAGACTAGATAAAGTTGCTTCCTCTTATGCCCGCCATTTCATTGAAATGAACAGACATTTAGAGGATCTTGATAACAGGGGAAGACGTAATAATATCAGAGTACGTGGTATTCCAGAATCAGTCATGGCCGACCAAATCCCCTCAGTCCTGCAAAGAGTATTCAATAGCCCCTTAGAAAAACCGGAAGACACATCCATTGACTTTGTCAGGGCACACAGAGCTCTGAGAGCAAGGGGTCCAGACACCTTACCCCCAAGAGATATCATATGCTGTTTTCAAAATTTCGCTCTCAAAGAGGAAATAATGTTTAAAGCGTGCAGAAGTGACCAAATAGTCTTCAACGGAGCGTGCATCAAGTTATTTCAAGATCTCTCCCAGATCACCCTGAAAAATCGCCGGGCTCTTCGACCCTTACTAGAGAAACTGCGGGAGAAAGATATACGGTATACATGGCGCTTCCCTTTTGTCCTGTTGGTCACTTTTGAAGGCAGACAACACATGCATGCACACCAGATGACCTCCTGGAATTTTGCATGGCCCTTCAAATTAACCCAATCGATTTACCGGACTGGTACCAGGAGTTCACACTGCCGCCCCAAGAACGGAGCCCACCCCGCTCCCCTCTAGCGACCCCGGAGAAGCACCACTCCAAAAAGCAGAAACAATCCCGACAGGATGCACAGCCCACAGGTACACCGCGCTGCCATTCACACTCTGCCAGGAATATGATGGAAGACTGAGAATGTTTATCCCATCCTTCTCTGACCTGTCGATATTGCATCCTAACCCTAACTTACCAAAACAGCTTAGCTGTATCTTACCTGAGACCTTTTCAATCTCTAACTTCATATGCTTGAAACGGACTTGGTAGTCACTTGTAATAATCAGACTTCCATGGATCCCAAGCAGGTTGGATTGATCAGTTTGACTGTTTAGAGGCCAAATTTAGAATTCAGACTAAAGGAGAACTCCAGACAAACCATCTTGTTAGCCTCTCAGGTTGTATTTGGTTTTATGCCTCACAATCTGATGTAGCTGGTGAAACATCGCATAATCCATGCGGGGTATAATACGGGTTTGAGTATTTACTTTTTTGTTTTCACATTTATATATTCTTTTCTTTCATTTTCATTTTATATCAACAGCACAGGATTAAGGATGCTTGGGATGAGGGAGTTGTACTGTGTTTTCCCTCTCTTGGCTAAGGGACAATCTCAGCCACAGCTGTTGCTATTAATGTTTCTTTATATGATTGCTATAGTATCAACAATATGTAGTGGTTATCTGTTCACTGCTGCTCATTACTGTTTATTCAGTATCATTAGTGCAGATTAGATTATTTTGCTTATAAAATAAGAATAGTTAGGCCGTGGTCTGGCCGTTCACATGTTACCCTCTGGTGAATTTGAACTTAAATTTAAACCTTACAAGTACACAGTTATCCACGTGTACTCCTAGTGAGGCAACTACTATTATTGGATTCACTCATCGGGCATCTCCCCCGACCTCGTCATAGTGTCTAAGGTGGGACAGAGAGAAAATATATTTTTTTTTTTTGGTCCCACCCGTGCACACTAAATTTGACCTTTCGGGACGAGCTACTCGTTTCTGGAAGGAGTGCCTCTTTTTCTCTCTTAATTTTTATTTCCTTTCCTTATCTCCTATCTATAAATTCTAAACCTCATCTTTCTCTATTTCATTGCATAAAGTGATAGATTTCTCTGTCAGTATACATTTAATAGATTTTTTTCTGAAGTTGTGTTTACAGGCATATATCACCATCTCTCTCTGAGCTATCGCCATGGCCTATTCAGATCTAGGACGCAATCCAACGGTCATCTCACATAATGTCAGGGGTTTGAATATCCCAGAAAAGCGAATTACTCTTCTTAGAGAATTGAAAAAAGGTAGGCCCAACTATGTCTTCCTCCAGGAAACAAACTTTAAGACGAATCACATACTAAGACTCACTGATCACTATTTCATGGAGGCTCATCATGCTACAAATGACTCATCCAAATCTAAAGGGGTTTCAATCCTGATTGGTAAAGAAGCTAAATTTAAATTAACCGATAAATTAGTAGACCCAGAGGGCAGATTCCCTTTTTTAAAGGGGACTTGTCATGGGATCACCCTAACACTGGCCAATGTTTATTTCCCCAATACTGAACAATTTTAGTTTTGCCAAAAAATGATTAAAGAATTAACGAGTTTTCACTCAGGCCGTTTGATCCTGGGAGGGGATTTTAACGTCCCTCTAAACCCATTAGAGGACACCTCATCTGGAAAGACCTATACTACTTATAGAACCCTTAAGAAAATCAAAAATCTTCTAGACTCACTATCCCTGATGGATACATGGCATTTCTTACACCCAGATGACAAGGATTATACCTTTTACTCTATCCCACATGACCGCCATGCGAGAATAGACTTTCTATTTATATTACAGAGAGACCTACTCACACTGTCTGGGGCACACATAGAGCTGCAAACTATTTCAGATCATGCCCCAATTTCCATAGCTCTGAACCTCTCAGAACCCCCTGCTAAATCCAACATCTGGAGATTAAATTCCTCCCTATTGACAGATCCGACCTTGTTACCCAGTCTGACATCCTCATTGACAGAGTATTTCACACATAACGTTACCCCTGAGGCAGACCCTTTAATGGTATGGGAAGCACACAAGTGCTATATTAGAGGGGAACTGATCCAAATGGTATCACGTAGAAAAAAAGAAAACGACAAAGAAATTGCCAATTTGACCAACACAATCCGTAAACTAGAGACCCTCCATAAACAATCACTCACAACCCAATCAGCGACATTACTACTGGACTCTAGGAAAACCCTTAAACAGGTTCTAGAAACCAAATCCAAGAGATTTCTCTTCTTTAAAAAGAAGATATATTAAGAACACGGCGACAAAACTGGCAAGATTCTAGCAAGGGCACTGAGAAGTCAAATAAACCAACATAACATTCTAGGCATCCAAAATAAAAATGGTAAAATTGACAGAGCGACTGACAAAATTGCTCACCATTTTCATGAATACTACACTGCTCTATATAATCTCCCACCCCCACACAAACTGGCTGATATTTTAAAAAACAGGACACAAGTTATTGAAGACTATTTGACGGACTCTAAACTCCCATCCCTTACAGCAGAAGACGTTTCCCAGCTGGAAAATCCCATAGAAGCATCAGAAATTCAAATGGCCATTAAAGATTTGAAAACAGGCAAGAGTCCAGGCCCAGACGGCTTTAGCGCCATCTATTATAAGACATTTGTTGACTTACTGACCTCTCCTCTAAAAAACGCACTGAACTCACTGTCTAAACAGAGAACTATACTAACTTGTGTCCACGTTAGCCGACGCAACCGGAAGATATTGCCCTTGACCCAGTTGTTGTTGTCGCGGACCGGAAGTTTCATAGTAGGTGACGGCGGTACGCCGTCTGGTGCTGTGCTGTGCTATTTTGCAACGCTCTGTACAACGTTTTTTAGATAATAAACTTGGATTTTTTTACTACTACACGATTGGAGGCCCCCCTTTTTTCTCTTTCTTTCCACATGCATACCTGGACCTTAATGCGAGCCTGACTCGGCCCTACAATTGACATCCATCTGCTGGAGGTAATCATCAGTCTCTACTGCCATCTACCAATCCTGACTACTAAGGCTTTTACCCATGTCTTTTGAGGTAAGGGCTCTGTGAGCACATTCCTGTACAGATGCCATCTACTATTGCCCACATCACTTACCACATCCATGGAGCAAAAATATTTTTTGGACATATTTATTTATTGATTGATTTCTTTTATTACTCTTCACTGATATTTTTAACATTTTTACAATTTTTTAACCCATCATTTTTTGACACTCATTATTATCACCTTTATACTCTCATGTGGTAACACTGATTTTTAGTTTATCTACATGTAGCTATCTAGCACGGTGACCTTATTTTTACACATATGTACTCATTTCCACGTGTTTACTGTGAGCATTGCCATCATTGTATTGTTTTGCGTGAAATCACTTTGTTTTTTATACATCACCTATCCTTCCCTGCAGGGATTTATTGTCATATCTCTGGAGGTTTTACTCCCACATACTGTGACTTTTTTATTTTTGACAATGTATATTACCTTCAAAAGAAGCCGAAAAAGTTCTGAGAAAATAAGTCCTTTCCAGGTTAATCAGCGCTCAAAGAAAACATATATACATTTACAATAAATAAAAGTCAATAGGAAATGCATGTGAGAAAAAAATCACTTCTAAAATGATAAAAACTGTGCCAGTCCGGGTGTTCCAGTCCAGGTGCTCCAGTCCAGGTGCTCCAGTCCGGGTGCTCCAGTCCGGGTGTTCCAGTTCAGGTGCTCCAGTCCAGGTGTTCCAGTCCAGGTGTTCCAGTCCGGGTGCTCCAGTCAAGGTGTTGGGTAATTTCTCATATTCCTAAGACAGTTCATATCAAATGAAGTGATATTCCACAGTCACCACACCAAGTCATTCCACTCCCTATAGGAATTGTATTCACCGGACTAATAATCAATCGCTTTAGTGAATAAATCCAGCTTTAATATCAGCAATTAAAGGACATCAATGTTGGAATTCAGTAACGATCAACCTGACAGATGAATGTCGTCCTGATCCTGAACAATTCCAGACTGAACACACCCCAAATCCTCTTATTCCACCCAGAAGAAGCTTTTCCCCAGTCCTACACAGGAATCTGGTTCCAAGGTGGAGTCACATACCAGATTCCTGCAATATTCCTCATATCAAAATTGCCCCATCAAAATTGCCCCATGAAAACTGTCCCATCAATTTGCCCCATCAAAATTGCCCCATCATACTGCCCCTATCCAAATTGCCCCATCATATTGCCCCCATCAAAATTGCCCCATAAAAATTACCCCCATCAAAATTGCCCCATCATACTGCCCCATCAATTTGCCCCATCAAAATTGCCCCATCATACTGCCCCTATCCAAATTGCCCCATCATATTGCCCCCATCAAAATTGCCCCATAAAAATTACCCCCATCAAAATTGCCCCATCATACTGCCCCATCATACTGCCCCATCAAAATTGCCCCCATCAAAATTTCCCCCATCAGACTGTCCCTATCAAAATTGCCCCATCATAGTGCCCCCATCAAAATTGTCCCATCAAAACTGCCCCGTCAAACTGCCCCCATCAAAACTGACCCAATCAAAATTGCCCCATCATACTGCCACCAACAAAATTTGCACCATCAAAACTGCCCCATCATACTGCCCCCATCATACTGCCCTCATCAAAATTGCCCCATCAAAACTTTCCCATCAAAATTGCAACATCAAAATTTCCCCATCATACTGCCCCATCAAAAGTGCCCCCATCAAATTGCCCCATCATACTGCCCCCATCAAAATTGCCCCATCAAAATTACCCCCATCAAAATTGCCCCATCATACTGCCCCCATCAAAATTGCCCCATCATACTGCCCCCATCAAAATTGCCCCATCATACTGTCCCCATCAAAATTGCCCCATCAAACTGCCCCCATCAAAACTGACCCAATCAAAATTGCCCAATCAAAACTGCCCCATCATACTGCCCTTATCATACTGCCCCATCAAAATTGCCTCATCAAAACTGGTCCCATCAAAATTGCCCCATCAAAATTGACCCATCATACTGCCCCATCAAAAGTGTCCCCATCAAAAGTGCCCCATCATACTGCCCCTATCCAAATTGCCCCATCAAATTGCCCCATAATACTGCCCCCATCAAAATTGCCTCATCAAAATTACCCCCCTCAAAGCTGCCCCATCAAACTGCCCCCATCAAAACTGACCCAATCAAAATTGCCCCATCATACTGCCACCAACAAAATTGCCCCATCAAAACTGCCCCATCATACTGCCCCATCATACTGCCCTCATCAAAATTGCCCCATCAAAACTTTCCCATCAAAATTGCCCCATTAAAATTGCCCCATCATACTGCCCCATCAAAAGTGCCCCCATCAAATTGCCCCATCATACTGCCCTTATCATACTGCCCCCATCAAAATTGCCCCATCAAAATTACTCCCATCAAAATTGCCCCATCATACTGCCCCCATCAAAATTGCCCCATCATACTGCCCCCATCAAAACTGACCCAATCAAAATTGTCCCATCATACTGCCACCAACAAAATTGCCCCCATCAAAATTGCCCCATCAAAATTACCCCATCAAAATTGCCCCATCATACTGCCCCCATCAAAATTGCCCCATCAAAACTGCCCCCATCAAAATTGCCCTATCATACTGCCCCCATCAAAATTGGCCCCGTCATAACTGCCCCCATCAAACTGCCCCATCAAAACTGACCCAATCAAAATTGCCCCATCATACTGCCACCAACAAAATTGCACATCAAAATTGCCCCATCATACTGCCCCATCATACTGCCCCCATCAAAATTGCCCCATCAAAACTGTCCCATCAAAATTGCCCCATCAAAATTGCCCCATCATACTGCCCCATCAAAAGTGCCCCTATCAAAACTGCCCCATCATACTGCCCCTATCCAAATTGCCCCTATCAAATTGCCCCATCATACTGCCCCCTCAAAACTGCCCCATTAAAACTGCCCCCATCAAAATTGCCCCATCATACTGACCCATCAAAACTGCCCCCATCAAAACTGCCCCATCAAACTGCCCCCATCAAAACTGCCCCCATCAAAACTGCCCCCATCATACTGCCCCCTCAAAACTGCCCCATTAAAACTGCCCCCATCAAAATTGCCCCATCATACTGACCCATCAAAACTGCCCCCATCAAAACTGCCCCATTATACTGCCCCCATCAAAATTGGCCCATCATACTGCCCCCATCAAAACTGACCCAATCAAAATTGCCCCATCATACTGCCACCAACAAAATTGCCCCCATCAAATTGCCCCATCATACTGCCCCCATCAAAATTGCCCCATCAAAATTACCCCATCAAAATTGCCCCATCATACTGCCCTCATCAAAATTGCCCCATCAAAACTGCCCCCATCAAAATTGCCCTATCATACTGCCCCATCAAAATTGGCCCCGTCATAACTACCCCCATCAAACTGCCCCATCAAAACTGACCCAATCAAAATTGCCCCATCATACTGCCACCGACAAAATTGCCCATCAAAACTGCCCCATCATACTGCCCCCATCAATATTGCCCCATCAAAACTGTCCCATCAAAATTGCCCCATCATACTGCCTCATCAAAAGTGCCCTTATCAAAACTGCCCCATCATACTGCCCCTATCCAAATTGCCCCTATCAAATTGCCCCCTCAAAACTGCCCCCATTAAAACTGCCCCCATTAAAACTGCCCCCATCAAAATTGCCCCATCATACTGACCCATCAAAACTGCCCCCATCAAACTGCCCCCATCAAAACTGACCCAATCAAAATTTCCCCATCATACTACCACCAACAAAATTGCCCCATCAAAACTGCCCCATCATACTGTCCCCATCATACTGATCCCATTATACTGCCCCCATCAAAATTGCCCCATCAAAACTGTCCCATCAAAATTGCCCCCATCATACTGCCCCATCAAAAGTGCCCCCATCAAAACTGCCCCATCATACTGCCCCAATCCAAATTGCCCCCTTCAAAATTGCCCCATCATATTCCTGTATTATAAATGATTAGTATTGGTGTGTCCCCTCCCCCTGGGCTCTGTATGTAATCAGAGATGAGATGTTCCAGCCCTTCCCCCACCGCCCATCACTGTGTATAAGAAGCTTTGGTAACCATGGCAACAAAAGCCTGGATACCCTTTATATAAATGGCCGCCGCCTTGCATCGCATCATTTACGGTTTACAAATAACGGGATGGTACGGCCCGGCAATGCCGATTGGTTACACAAATCTCCCAGGAGGCATTGCAGAGCGGAAATGAGGAGCTCCGCCCCCGGGGAGGAGGAAGAGAAGATTTTAATCTTCATTATAACAAATATATCTATAAATGCCAAATTGCTTTCACCGCACACCGCGGCTCGGGATGGCGAGGACTTCAGAATTTGGGCGGGGCTCCAATTCACAATGTGGGAGGAGCTCCAATTTATCTGACATGATTTGCAGATCTAAGTTGATATCTGCAGATGAATGAACAGAAAGATACAGAAGTAATAATATGTTACATTGTATATTTGTATAATCACGTCTGAGTCAGACTGATATATGAAATCTACCCACCGCCGACACCTTCTGATTAACCACTAAACCTCCGGAAGGTTTTACCCCCTCATGACCAGGTCATTATTTTGCTATTTAGCATTGCGCTAATTTACCCGACAATTCCTCTTTCATGAAATTCTGAACCCAAAAGTCATTGATATCATTTTGTTCACACTAATAAAGTTTTGTTTTGGTGGTATTTGATCACCACAGGGTTTTTATTTCCTCTTATATCAATGAAAAAATACCGAAAATTTGGAACAAAAATCCAAAAACTATATTTTCTACTTTTTGTTATAAAAGTTCTCCAATAAAATACATTTTAATCATACATTTAGGCCAAAATGTATTCTGTTACACGTGAGAAGTGGTGGCAGTGATCGGGGGTGATCGGGGTGATCGAGGTGATCGGGGGTGATCATCATTTTTGGGGTCATTTAGAGTATTTGTAGTTCTGACCATGACCCGGGTATGGACCCGGACACACACTATTCTAGTAATGGGGGTGATCAGTGACTTATAGAGTGACTTTGATAGTGTGGCGGACAATCAGGGCCCGGCACTAACTGACACTCTCTAGGAGGGATGATAACTGACTCTACCTGGTGCTCTCTGACATCACTAGTGACACTAATACAGAGATCAGTGATAATACTCTGCACTGTCACTGTACTAATGACACTGGCTGGGTGATCGGGAGGACGAACAATGGGATAACTGTGTGTCTAACAAATGTCTGTGTGATGATTTTCCTCACTTACACTCTGGATGAGTTTTCTCCCTGATCTCAGCTCTGATTAGGGAAGTGAAATCCGGGAGAAGAAACAGCCAGGTCTGGGTTGTGTTTACTAACACACACAGATATATGCTGTGATTGGCCACAGAAATCAGCAGGTTCACAATCACAATCATTGGCTGCAAGCCTGCTGATGAACTTGTGCTGTGTCCACCCACATCATGAGAGGCAGGGTGTGCACACGCCTGTAAATCAGAAGCTGGGCACGACATACGTGTACATCGAGGTGTCCAGGGGAGACAATGGCCATCAGTAGAATTACTACTGACCAGAGACAAGTGGTTAATCAAAGATGACATCATAGTGTGTCCTGGGTGACATCATTGACCAAATATGGTCGTGTTCCCTAAATGACATTCAGCTGAGGGACCGGGAACTTTACTATGTAATGATCAGTAATTGGGAATGGGCGTGTCGGTGACTTGTATCTGTAGGGGGTTGGTGGTCACCGATCATCATGATGGACAGGACTCTACATCACATGTTGGAGGATTTTTTATCTTTTATAAAGTTCCTTTTTATGTCTTTCTATGTGCTCTGCCTATTGTTACATCTCCGCTACAGGTCCTCTACATTCAGAGAATCGATCATGTATAGAGGCAGATTTATCATTTTATCATGTGTAGAATTAAAGCCCAACTCCGCTCATTTTTCCCATGTAGTGGGCGGAGTCGGCACCACACGGGTTATTACATGTTATGTGTAGGAGGGAACACAGAGCCTATCCTCTGGAAAACAGAACTCCCCACATCCAGTGGTGGACTCTTCCTGAAGTCTTCACATCCAGATCCGGTCTATAGACATGATGACATCAGGAACATTCCACCACACAAGGTGGGGGGAGGGGACGCAGGAACCGGTCTGCACTGGGAGGATTACATGAGTATATCTCGGATGTCTAATCCCCTAGGCAAAAACTCTGATAACCCGTGCCATGCTGGCCCATATCCACTAAATGGGGAAACACATTGCCCAGAGTTCAGTTTTAATTTAAAGAATGGAAAGAGAAGATATCGGGATAAAATGCAGCAGAGAATTGTGAAGGAGTCTCCTCCATGTTCACTATGACATCACTGATAAGATTCCGTTCACCAATCACCTTTTAGTAAAAGAAATGCAAAGATTTTACAACCCAACCCGACCATTTTTATTTCTGGCGGAGGGAATGCCAGGTGAATGTGAAGGGAACGTTCACCTTTCTCACACATCGGGTGAAAGTTACAATAAAGACCTTTTGTATTGAAGAAGAAATGTGACCACATGCCGGGAAATCCGAATCTCACCAGGAGAATGTTGGGGGATGTCCACCATTTCTGATTGATTAATAAGGTGATCGATGATCAATGGATATTGGGCACATTTTGGGCCATTGTCAGATATATTGGATATCAAATCCCTTACAGATCCACTTCTGTGACTTTTTATTTAATAATCATCTGAAAAAATATATTTATTTCAATTTATTTTGCTTCTTTTGATTTCTAAACAAACAATCTTGTAAGACAATATCACAGAATGAAAGCATTCACCCCAATAACTAAATAATCGATCGCCTCACTTCTGTATGATAACGAATAAAAGTGATCGATGAATGGATCGGCCCGGAGCTGGAATGTAAAAATGGATCTGGAGCTGAACTGGTTAATAATAATGATATCAGATTGATCAGAAATGTCCTTTTCTGTAAACTTTCTCATGTAAAATCACAGAGGGACGTCTCCTGTCTGTCTATCTGTATAATCCAATCAGAGAATAGAATTGTCAGATTGCCCCTCCCCCATCCTCCCCCTCCCCCTCCCCCCATCCTCACCGGGATCATTCTATCACCGCACACCGCGGCTCGGGATGGCGAGGACTTCAGAATTTGGGCGGGGCTCCAATTCACAATGTGGGAGGAGCTCCAATTTATCTGACATGATTTGCAGATCTAAGTTGATATCTGCAGATGAATGAACAGAAAGATACAGAAGTAATAATATGTTACATTGTATATTTGTATAATCACGTCTGAGTCAGACTGATATATGAAATCTACCCACCGCCGACACCTTCTGATTAACCACTAAACCTCCGGAAGGTTTTACCCCCTCATGACCAGGTCATTATTTTGCTATTTAGCATTGCGCTAATTTACCCGACAATTCCTCTTTCATGAAATTCTGAACCCAAAAGTCATTGATATCATTTTGTTCACACTAATAAAGTTTTGTTTTGGTGGTATTTGATCACCACAGGGTTTTTATTTCCTCTTATATCAATGAAAAAATACCGAAAATTTGGAACAAAAATCCAAAAACTATATTTTCTACTTTTTGTTATAAAAGTTCTCCAATAAAATACATTTTAATCATACATTTAGGCCAAAATGTATTCTGTTACACGTGAGAAGTGGTGGCAGTGATCGGGGGTGATCGGGGTGATCGAGGTGATCGGGGGTGATCATCATTTTTGGGGTCATTTAGAGTATTTGTAGTTCTGACCATGACCCGGGTATGGACCCGGACACACACTATTCTAGTAATGGGGGTGATCAGTGACTTATAGAGTGACTTTGATAGTGTGGCGGACAATCAGGGCCCGGCACTAACTGACACTCTCTAGGAGGGATGATAACTGACTCTACCTGGTGCTCTCTGACATCACTAGTGACACTAATACAGAGATCAGTGATAATACTCTGCACTGTCACTGTACTAATGACACTGGCTGGGTGATCGGGAGGACGAACAATGGGATAACTGTGTGTCTAACAAATGTCTGTGTGATGATTTTCCTCACTTACACTCTGGATGAGTTTTCTCCCTGATCTCAGCTCTGATTAGGGAAGTGAAATCCGGGAGAAGAAACAGCCAGGTCTGGGTTGTGTTTACTAACACACACAGATATATGCTGTGATTGGCCACAGAAATCAGCAGGTTCACAATCACAATCATTGGCTGCAAGCCTGCTGATGAACTTGTGCTGTGTCCACCCACATCATGAGAGGCAGGGTGTGCACACGCCTGTAAATCAGAAGCTGGGCACGACATACGTGTACATCGAGGTGTCCAGGGGAGACAATGGCCATCAGTAGAATTACTACTGACCAGAGACAAGTGGTTAATCAAAGATGACATCATAGTGTGTCCTGGGTGACATCATTGACCAAATATGGTCGTGTTCCCTAAATGACATTCAGCTGAGGGACCGGGAACTTTACTATGTAATGATCAGTAATTGGGAATGGGCGTGTCGGTGACTTGTATCTGTAGGGGGTTGGTGGTCACCGATCATCATGATGGACAGGACTCTACATCACATGTTGGAGGATTTTTTATCTTTTATAAAGTTCCTTTTTATGTCTTTCTATGTGCTCTGCCTATTGTTACATCTCCGCTACAGGTCCTCTACATTCAGAGAATCGATCATGTATAGAGGCAGATTTATCATTTTATCATGTGTAGAATTAAAGCCCAACTCCGCTCATTTTTCCCATGTAGTGGGCGGAGTCGGCACCACACGGGTTATTACATGTTATGTGTAGGAGGGAACACAGAGCCTATCCTCTGGAAAACAGAACTCCCCACATCCAGTGGTGGACTCTTCCTGAAGTCTTCACATCCAGATCCGGTCTATAGACATGATGACATCAGGAACATTCCACCACACAAGGTGGGGGGAGGGGACGCAGGAACCGGTCTGCACTGGGAGGATTACATGAGTATATCTCGGATGTCTAATCCCCTAGGCAAAAACTCTGATAACCCGTGCCATGCTGGCCCATATCCACTAAATGGGGAAACACATTGCCCAGAGTTCAGTTTTAATTTAAAGAATGGAAAGAGAAGATATCGGGATAAAATGCAGCAGAGAATTGTGAAGGAGTCTCCTCCATGTTCACTATGACATCACTGATAAGATTCCGTTCACCAATCACCTTTTAGTAAAAGAAATGCAAAGATTTTACAACCCAACCCGACCATTTTTATTTCTGGCGGAGGGAATGCCAGGTGAATGTGAAGGGAACGTTCACCTTTCTCACACATCGGGTGAAAGTTACAATAAAGACCTTTTGTATTGAAGAAGAAATGTGACCACATGCCGGGAAATCCGAATCTCACCAGGAGAATGTTGGGGGATGTCCACCATTTCTGATTGATTAATATGGTGATCGATGATCAATGGATATTGGGCACATTTTGGGCCATTGTCAGATATATTGGATATCAAATCCCTTACAGATCCACTTCTGTGACTTTTTATTTAATAATCATCTGAAAAAATATATTTATTTCAATTTATTTTGCTTCTTTTGATTTCTAAACAAACAATCTTGTAAGACAATATCACAGAATGAAAGCATTCACCCCAATAACTAAATAATCGATCGCCTCACTTCTGTATGATAACGAATAAAAGTGATCGATGAATGGATCGGCCCGGAGCTGGAATGTAAAAATGGATCTGGAGCTGAACTGGTTAATAATAATGATATCAGATTGATCAGAAATGTCCTTTTCTGTAAACTTTCTCATGTAAAATCACAGAGGGACGTCTCCTGTCTGTCTATCTGTATAATCCAATCAGAGAATAGAATTGTCAGATTGCCCCTCCCCCATCCTCCCCCTCCCCCCATCCTCACCGGGATCATTCTATCAGTACACAGGAAGACAGATCACAGCTCCTCCTCCTTCCTCCCTGGGGCCCCTCCCACATAACTCATCATTATTCATTACAATCAATGGCAATGGGATTGTTTTTATTATAACTTTATCTGTACCTTCCTGGGGGACACTGAACAGAATCCCAGCACAGCGAGGAGCACATGAGAGACGAAAGAAAATACCTTCCACTACAGAAACCTTCTACACAACTTATGTCCCATCAAATCATTCAATATCATACATTCATTATAGATCGATAGATAGATAGATAGATCGATAGATCGATAGATCGATAGATAGATAGATAGATAGATAGATAGATAGATAGATAGATAGATAGATAGATAGATAGATAGATAGATAGATAGATAGATAGATAGATAGATAGATGGAGAGAGAGAGAGAGAGAGAGAGATAGATAGATAGATAGATAGATAGATAGATAGATAGATAGATAGATAGATAGATAGATAGATAGATAGATAGATAGATCGATAGATAGATAGATAGATCGATAGATCGATAGATAGATCGATAGATAGATAGATAGATAGATAGATAGATAGATAGATAGATAGATAGATAGATAGATAGATAGATAGATAGATAGATAGATAGATAGATAGATAGATAGATAGATAGATAGATAGATAGATAGATAGATAGATAGATAGATAGATAGATAGATAGATTTGACAAGCATTTGATCTAATATATTCTTTGTAAATAAAAAAAATAAATAAATCCCATACAAAATATGAATGGTAATAGATAATACAATATACTTCATCAATATCCATCAATCATTTATTTATTTAAATTATTTATTACATTTTTTCCCCATTGACTCCAGACCCCAAACCGTGCCTACTGGGTATTTTTCCAGACGCTGACAAATATACCAAAAATCTTATGCATGAGACACTATTTTCTCCCCGGAAAACAATCGCTAAACTTTGGATGAGGCTCCTCCCCCCAGACTGTCTGATTGGAAGACTGACGTAAACATCACATTGCCCTACAAAAAATCCATCTCCATTAATAGAGGGAGTCCTGCAAAATATAACAAAGTTTGGGAGCGCTGGCTTAATGCATCTGACACATGTATATAGCACTGCAGAATACGTCTGTCCCTCATTTGTCATGTGTCGGCCAGCTTGGCCCGAGTCATATATACCACTTTCCTCCAGCTAATATAATCGAAAAAAGTATGCTGATGCTTCAAAAAAAACAAACTACATAGCTACTACATAGCAACTGTAATCGACATAGCTACTACATAGCAACTGTAATCGATCAGGAAATTTATATGTTACCTACATATGTTATATGTGGAATGATCATACTGAACAAAGAAAAATGTTTGTGCATTGGATAATTGTATACTTTTGTGGGAAATAAAACCTTTAAATTAAAAAAAATATTTATTATTTTTTTTAATGCCCCCCTCCAAAGAAAAAAAAAATACTTACGATAAAGTGCATCAATTTTCAATAAATAAATAAATATAGATATGAAAATCTGTATATATGTTCTACTCAAACAACATCATACCCACTGCCTGACTAGCAGTGTACCGGTACGTTTCTGGAATTTGGGTGGTTATACCGGAATGATGACCACAGCTGCATTCATCACCCTGGTAGCATTTTTTGGAGCCGGTGGTCAGTTCTCTTGTAAAGGAAATCCTAGCAGCTAACTAGCCACTAGAATGCTTTTACAAGCAGTAAGATGGGACTACCTTCTGAGTAGACATGTGCACTGACAAAAAATGTGTTTGTTTTCATTTTCATTTCATTCTTTTTTTGCTTTTTTTGGAAATTTGTAAAATTGAAAATTCAGAAATCCGAAAATTCAGATTTTTGAATTTCTGAATTTCCGAATTTTTGAATTTGCAAATTTCAAATTTCCGAATTTCTGAATTTTCTAATTTCGAATTTTCGAACTTTTGAATTTCCAAAATTTCAAATTTCCAAATTTGAAATTTCGAATTTTCCAATTTCCGAAATTTTCAAATTTCCAAAATTTTCCAATTCCCAAAATTTTTAAATTTCCAAATTTCCAAATTTCCGAATTTTTGAATTTCGAATTTCTGATTTTAAATTTTCCAATTTACCAATTTCTGAAATTTTCCTATTTCCGAAATTTTCCAATTTCTGAAATTTCGAATTTCTGAATTGAATTTCTGAAATTTTACATTTCTGAAATTTCTAATTTTCCAATTTCCAAATCTTTTCCAATTTCCAAATCTTTTCCAATTTCCAAAATTCCAAATTTCCAAATTGAATTTCTGAAATTTTGAATTTCGAAAATATTAAATTTCCGAAATTTCAAATTTTCCAACTTCCGAATTTCCGAAATTTCAGAAATTCAGGAATTTTCAGAAATTGAAAAATTCAGAAATTTGGAAATTTCGGAATTAACAAATTTGTCAAAATTTGTTAAAAAACGAATTTATAACAAAACAAATTGCACATGTCTACTTCTGAGGATTGCTCGGGCTCTCCGCTATGGTAACCTGAAAGTGATAACGACATCACTTCTGGTTTACCTGAATGTCAATGGCGACAGTTAAAAAAAATCAAAGCATTTAAATACACCAATCTTGGTGTTTTTAATGCTTTTGAGGGCAGAGGAATAATGTGGGGTCTTGTGACCCCAGATTTTTCCATATAGAGTGCCTGTCACATGCCAATTGCTGACACAAGGATGTTTACATTCCTTTTCCCAGCAATAAAAGTGATAAATTGCAGCAAAATGGACACTGGGGGACATCTGACAACATACATTAATAAAAATGTCCACAACAATGTTTGGATAGTTTAGTAAGCCAGTCCACCACCTCCTCTGCATGCTGTGACTGAATGGCATGAGCAATATCACTAAACAGAGGAAATTATGCCCTGTCTGAGGACGGACCATGTCCACCTTTGTCTGTGGACACATATACTGCTGGCCCCCTCACAGTGCCATGAGAACATTTGCCTCTCCTTGTTGTCCTCCCAGACATGATGGGGAGGGGGGTGCTTATTAACAAAATGCAACAAATATGTGGAAATGTGTATGTTGATGCACTTTAATCAAAGGAAAGTGGTGTTTGGTGCACTTTAACTTGAATACTCACTACTAGGGATGAGCTTCGACTCAAACATCGGCTGTTCGCCAGTTCACTGAACAGCGAACAATTTTGTGTGGTCGCGGCAAATTCGAAAGCCGCGGAACACCCTTTAAAAGTCTATGGGAGAAATCAAAAGTGCTAATTTTAAAGGCTTATATACATGGTATTGTCATAAAAAGTGTTTGGGGACCCGGGTCCTGCCCCAGGGGACATGGATCAATGCAAAAAAAGTTTTAAAAATTGCCATTTTTTCAGGAGCAGTGATTTTAATAATGCTTAAAGTGAAACAATAAAAGTGTAATATTCCTTTAAATTTTGTACCTGGGGGGAGTCTATAGTATGCCTGTAAAGGGGCGCATGTTTCCCGTGTTTAGAACAGTCTGGCAGCAAAATGACATTTCAAAGGAAAAGAAGTCATTTAAAACTACTTGTGGCTATTAATGAATTGCCGGTCCAACAATACACATAAAAGTCATTGATAAAAACGGCATGGTAATTCCCCATGGGGAACCCCGAACCAAAATTTAAAAAAAAAATGGCGTGGGGTCCCCCTCAAAAATCCATACCAGACCCTTATCCGAGCACGCAACCTGGCAGGTCACAGGAAAAGAGGGAGGGACGAGAGAGCGCCCCCCCTCCTGAACCATACCAGGCCACATGCCCTCAACATGCCCCCCAAAACACCTTGTCCCCATGTTGATGGGGACAAGGGCCTCATCCCCACAACCCTTGCCCGGTGGTTGTGGGGGTCTGTGGGCGGGGGCTTATCGGAATCTGGAAGCCCCCTTTAACAAGGGGACCCCCAGATCCCGGCCCTCCTCCTGTGTGAAATGGTAAGGGCCTACGATTTCTCAAAAAAACTGTCAAAAATGTTAAAAATGACAAGAGACAGTTTTTGACAATTCCTTCATTTAAATGCTTCTTCTTTCTTCTGTCTTCCTTCGGTTTCTTCCTCCATCTTATTCTTCTTCTGGTTCTTCTGGTTCTTTCTCCGGTGTTCTTGTCTGGCATCTTCCTCCGCGGCGTCTTCTTCCCTTCTTCTCCTCTGGCTGCCCTGCATCCATGATGGCATGGAGGGAGGCTCCCGCTGTGTGACGCGTCTCCTCTTCTGATGGCTCTTAAACAATGGGGGGTGGGGCCACCCAGTGACCCCGTCCCCCTCTGACACATGGGGACTTGACGGGGACTTCCCTGTGGCATTTCCCATGACGTCAGAAGGGGCGAGGTTACATAACGGGTGACCCCCTCTGATGTCACGGGGAATGCCACAGGGAAGTCCCCGTCAAGTCCCCATGCGTCAGAGGGGGTGGGGTCACCGGGTGGCCCCACCCCCCCATTAATTAAGAACCGTCAGAAGAGGAGAAGCGGCACACAGCGGGAGCCTCCCATCATGCCATCATGTATGCGGAGTGGCCAGAGGAGAAGAAGGGAAGAAGACACCATGGAGGAAGATGCTGGACGAGAACACTGGAGGAAGAACCAGAAGAACAAGAAGAAGAAGAAGATGGAGGAAGAAACCGAAGGAAGATAGAAGATAGAAGAAAGAAGATAGAAGACAGAAGAAAGAAGAAAGCATTTAAATAAAGGAGTTGTCAAAAACTGTCTCTTGTCATTTTTAACATTTTTGACAGTGTTTTTGTGAAAAGGTAGGGGTACTTTTGTACCCCCTTACCATTTCACATAGGGGGAGGGCCGGGATCTGGAGTTCCCCTTGTTAAAGCCCCCTGCCCGCAGACCCCCACAACCACCGGGCAAGGGTTGTGGTGATGAGGCCCTTGTCCCCATCAACATGGGGGCAAGGTGTTTTGGGGGGCTAACCCAAAGCACCCTCCCAATGTTGAGGTCATGTGGCCTGGTACTGCTCAGGAGGGGGGGCGCTCTCTCGTCCCCCCTCTTTTCCTGCAGCCTGCCAGGTTGCGTGTTTGGATAAGGGTCTGGTATAGATTTTGAGCGGGACCTCACACCATTTTTTTTATTTGGGCTGGGGTTCCCCTTAATATCCATACCAGACCGGAAGGGCCTGGTATGGAATTTAGGGGGGCCCTCCACATCATTTTTTTTTTTTTTTTTGGTTCAGGGTTCCCCTGTGGGGAATTCTCATGCCGTTTTTATCAATGAACTTCTATGTGTATTCAAGTAAATGAGTGGCCTCTATAATAAAATGTTAAGGTAGCAGCAATAGTAAATATGTACCATCATCCAGAAATCAATAATTAATGAGGTTGGAAGCCTGATCCCCAGTCAGGCGACCAAAAAAATGGGGGCATGTTGGACTATTACGGTACAGTAAATGTTGGTAGCAATATAAAGCATATAACAGCAATAGTAAAAATTACAATTGATTTTATTGATGCAAAGGACAAAACAGTGGTAATGCGATAAAACATAATAAAAGTACAAGTATATCACCAATGGGAACATTAGTATACAGTACAACACATGATCTCAGATATCATATTCCTCGACTAGTTTCGCGGACATAAGCCGCTTCGTCAGGAGGGAATCTGAAGATGGTTTATTCTGACTAAACAGTCTGAACCTAACAAATAAGGAAACATAGAATGAGGTTTACACAACACTTTAAATTCCTATTGTTCTCATCTTCGTTGTTCACCACATGTATTCCCTCTTATTCTTTGCACTCTGCAACTTAATCAATTTTTCACTTTTCACATCCTTCACTATTCACTCTCCCTTCATTATTATTATCATTACTATCATTATCATTATTATTATATGCTTCACTTCCCGTGTGTGGTAATTTAGGTTACCTTACTTCTCCATAATATACATTTTATCCCCAACATCCCCGTCATCTCGTTAGCTCCCCCAGGTCGCCGTGGGAGATCATCTTCTGGTGGAGGGGCCTTGCGCCTGGGGTCTGTTGGGACATGGGTAAGCAGATTCGCCCCCTTTTCCCCTGCAATTTTTTATTACCCCTTTGTTAATTTTGATGCTGGAACATAATTTGTATTGTTCACGTATTTTGGTAAACCTCATTGTATGTTTCCTTATTTGTTCAGACTGTTTAGTCAGAATAAACCATCTTCAGATTCCCTCCTGACGAAGCGGCTTATGTCCGCGAAACTAGTCGAGGAATAAGATATCTGAGATCATGTGTTGTACTGTATACTAATGTTCCCATTGGTGATATACTTGTACTTTTATTATGTTTTATCGCATTACCACTGTTTTGTCCTTTGCATCAATAAAATCAATTATAATTTTTACTATTGCTGTTATATGCTTTACATTGCTACCAACATTTACTGTACCGTAATAGTCCAACATGCCCCCATTTTTTGGGTCGCATGACTGCGGATCAGGCTTCCAACCTCATTAATTCTATGTGTATTGTCGGACCAACAATTCATTAATAGCCGCGAGTAGTTTTAAATGACTTTTTTCCTTTGAAATGTAATTTTGCTGTCAGACTGTTCTAAACACGAGAAACATGCGCCCCTTTACAGGCATACTATAGACACCCCCCAGGTACAAAATTTAAAGGAATATTACACTTTTATTGTTTGACTTTAAGCATTATTAAAATCACTGCTCCTGAAAAAACGTTTGTCTTTAAAACTTTTTTTGCAATGGTCCATGTCCCCTGGGGCAGGACCCGGGTCCCCAAACACTTTTTATGACAATAACTTGCATATAAGCCTTTAAAATTAGCACTTTTGATTATTCATGTTCATGTCCCATAGACTTTAACTGTATTTGCGTGTTCGAACAAATTTTTTGCCTGTTCGCAAGTTCTGTGCGAACCGAACAGGGGGGTGTTTGGCTCATCCCTACTCACTACACAGACACACTCCACTGACACGATACAACATACTGCAGTAGACATGTGCACTGACAAAAAAGTTGTTTGTTTTAATTTTCGTTTCATTTGTTTTTTTGCTTTTTCGGAACTTCGGAAATTGGGAAATTCGAAAATTCGGATTTTCAAATTTTCGAATTTCAAATGTTTTAATTTTCGAATTTCGAATTTTCGGATTTCCGAATTTTCAAATTTTCAAATTTTTAAATTTCGAATTTCGAATTTCTGAATTTTAAAATTTCCGAATTTTAACTTTTCGAACTTCAAATTTCCAAATTTTTGAATTTCCGAATTTCGAATGACCAAATTTTCAAATTTCCGAATTTTGAATTTTTTAATTTTTCAAGTTCCGAATTTACGAATTTTCGGAAACTCAAAAATTTGGAAATCCGAAAATCTGAAAAAAAGAAAGAGAATCAGTAAATTTTGAAATAATAACTAACTAATAATAACTTACTATTAAATTATAGGTATTGGAATTTCCTTTCAAATTTGGCTGTTTGTGAACGTAAGAAATAAAAGTTTATCTGAAGTTACGAATTATCTCAAATAATGAATGCCGCATCTAAACAAATGGAATGGAACAACTTAATAATAAATAATAATAATAAAAAAGGTTTTATTATTGTTATTTATTTTTATTAGATCATTATGCTCCATTCGTTTAGATGCAGCATTTTTTATTTCAGATCGTTCGTAAGTTCAGATAAATTTGTATTTGTTAGGTTCAATAGCAGCCAAATTTGAAAGGAAATTCCAATACCTATAATTTAATATTTATTATTTCAGATTTTTGGGTTTTCAAATTTTCAGATTTTCATTCTTTTGAATTTTAATTCTTATTTTTGGATTTTCAAATTTCCAAATTTTTGAATTTTCAAATGTATGAGATTTTGAATATTCAAATTTCCTGTTTTCAAATTTCCTAATTTCGGTTTTTCAAATTTCTGAAATTTTAAATTTCCAAAATATCTAATTTCTGAAATGTCGAATTTCCGAATTCAAATTTTTGAATTTTGAATTTCTGAATTTCGAATTTCTGAAATCTCAATTTTCAAATTTCCAAAATCTCAAATTTCCAAAATTCTAAACTTCTGAAATTTTGAAATTTCGAATTTTCAAAAATTCGGAAATTTGGAAATTCTAAATTTCTGAAGTTTCCAATTTTTGAAATTTTGAATTTCTGATTTTCCAATTTCTGGAATTTCGTATTTCTGAATTTTCCGAAATTCCGAATTTTTAAAAATTTGGATATTTGAAAACTCTGAAATATGCAATTTGGAATTTCATAAATTCAGAAATTTGAAGTTCGGAAATTCGGAATTTCAGAAATTGAAAAATTCGGAAATTTCGGAAAAAACTAATTAAGAACTAAACAAATTGCACATGTCTATACTGCAGTAAAACTGTACTGACACACTGCAATATACTGTGGTAAACGTGCACTAGAGCATGGAAATATACTGCTTTAAACATGCAGTAGAGCACAGAAATATACTGCCCTGACAAAATAAAATGACACTAAACAGTCACACTACACTCACACATCACTAGATTCACACTAAACTCATATTCTACACTGACAATACAATCACAATAGCACACAATCTCACTAGTAGCACTGAACAGAGTCCTGTTCTATCTCTCTCCATGCCAATATCACACTGCAAATGGCGGCTATGAGGAGAATATTTTTATACTGTGGGGTTTCCATTGCTAACATATATTCAATATAAAATGATGGTCAAAGGCAGTGATTTTACCCCCCCCCGGAATGGAATGGAATATCTAACAACCTTTCCTCACATGTCATCCATGCACTTACATGCCCAAACAATCTTTTCTATGTTTGAGAAATGACCCAAAAATGTAAGAACCGTATCACCCACCATGGATATTCCATGAGAACCAATCCCCTTCTCTGCCAGTATCTGGGGATTTTGCAGAACTTGGACATTCAGAGTTTGATCTTCGATTTATAGCCCTGGATGATGTCCCCACACACGGGGGAGGGGAGGGGATATAATGTTGGCTCTATAAAAACCATGAAGTTTGGTGAATTACCAAGTTCGGGTCATTACACCGCAGTGGTCCTAACTGGGATTCTGAGCTCTGTTTATGTAACAATACATGTCTTTTTATTTTCACCAGACAGAATAGTGCTGAGTGACTCAAACATAGATAAGATTTGTTCTCCAGGACCCCTTGTACGCCCCCTACAGTCTCCTGTGGGTAGGAGAGAGTCTCTTCTTCATGGAGTAATTGGTGGATACTGTATGGAATATTCTACATATGATAATGTGTCTCAAGTTTGTAAATCATTTCTATGACATTGTTATGTCAGTATTTCTATAATATTGGAGGCTCTCCTCCTCCTATATCTCCTGATGAAGAAGATCTATGAACTGAGAATCTGCTGCAGAAATCATCATCAGATGAATGTTAAAAATCATTCTGTATTTCACTGTAGAGACCCCTTAGACTGCTGTGTGGGGGAGGGGCAGGTGATGGGACATATGGAAGAGATGGGTTGGAATATTTAATACATAAAAGAACATTACAATGTGGTCCAAACTATTCCTCTATATGTGGCCACCTTCAATTCCCATCCCCCACCTATGTCCTCCGACAAATCCCTTTCTAGTGGCCACACACTATATGGTAAGTGGTTTTTAGACATCACACCTATCAGAGATTACTGGACATCTCATTTCATATGATCATTAATACAGAGCCCCCTCCCCCTCTTTGCAATCTCTACTCTTTTGAAAGGTTGGTTACATGATTTTGTGATGTTTGTAGGAAATTAGGAGCCCCCTTTATGACTTCCCCAATGTCACACAATAAAGTCATTGATGGGGGACAATTGTTTTGTAGATTTGAACTTTTATTGTATTTTTGGAATTTGTCTCTTTGTGGTGACCATGGTAACCATTTGATCCTCCAGACCTTTTCTCCCCAAATCCCAAAAGTTTCCACAATGTCTCAATTCCGTACATTAAATCTTTCAATTCTTGTCTTCCCTATTGTATTATAGAAACATTTTTTGGGACAGAGATTTATTATGGTAGAAAATCTGAATACACATCTTTTATCTATTTATATTTATTATATCTATATTTATACTATATTTTATATATATATATATATTATATATTTAATTTAATAATTAAATTTAATAAATCTCTGTCCCAAAAAATGATTCTATAATACAATAGGGAAGACAAGAATTGCAAGATTTAATGAACAGAATTGAGACATTGTGGAAACTTTTTATCCATATTATATTTCTATCTATTTCATCTTTTATTTATTGGGGTGTGAATTCAGCCCCCTGAGCCATGATTGGCCACCTGCCTTTGGCCAATCATGGCTCTCACAGCAGAGCGCACTGTGATTGGCCAAAGCATGCAGGTAATTTGCATGCTTTGGCCAATCAGCATCTTCAATGGACTGCGATCTCGCAGTGCATTGATGGTCTCACCGTGCATTATGGGGCATTCCGCGGGTACTCAAATTTCCCGCAAACGCCCCATAATGTTCAGTATTCGATGAATGGGCAAACACCCAATGTTCGAGTCAAACTTATGTTTGACTCGAACATCGGGCTGATCCCCATTAGTGAGGTCAGGTACTGATGTTGGATGAGAAGACCTGACTCACAATCAGGCTGAGGTCAGGACTATGTTCATGACATTTGAGTTCCTCCACACCAAACTTATCAATCCATGTCTTATGTAGCTGGATTGATTTGTGCCCAGGGGGACAGTCATGTTGGAACAGAAACGGTTGAAAGAAAACAATGGCCTACAGATACTGTAGAGCAGGGATGTCAAACTCAATTTCATTCAGCAGTATGGTTGCCTTTAAATGGACAATTGTTTCTGGGGTGTGCTACGTACAGAGTTCAGGGTTAAAGAGTGTGTCACATAGAGAATTCAGAGTTCAGGATTACACAATGTACAGAGTGTAGAATTCAGGAGTGCACTATGTACAGAGCGCAGGGTTCAGGGGAACACTATGCACAGTGTGCAACCTCACCCCCTCTCCAAAGCTTCCTCACATCTCTCTCTTCTACCTGGCCTGACTCTAGTACCTCCCTGTGTAGGTGGCTCTGCCTCACCCTGCAGAGAGATCATTTTCTCTCTCAGATTCTGGAGATCTGTCCCCGCTGTGCCCCACTGTGAGTGTGTACAGGGATCTGTTAGTTCCAGGAACCACTGAGAGCAAAGATGACCCTTGTAATCATAGAAGGCTTCTGTGTTTACAAGTGACATTGAGAAGCGGAGGGTGAGAGCTAGAATGGAGTTCCACATTCCGGCTGCAAAACTGGGTTAGAGGATCACATGTCAAGGCCTGGTGAGCCGTATTCAGCCCATGTGCCTTGTGTTTGATGTCTGTGCTGTAGAGGGATGAATGATAATAGAAGGAAGACTGAAGCTGGTTTTGGTACTGCTGGTACTGGATTGTACTTGTACTGGCTGGTGATCTTGAATCTTTCTTTTCTATCACTCCAATCAGTATGTGAGGGCAAAGTGGGGGCAAGCTGCTAACTTCAGGTGTTGGTTACATTGTGTGATGCTTTGATTGGTCACAGCATTTTTCTGTGATCAGCACTCTCCAATGGACAGTGCAGTCACAGTACTTTGCTTGTGCATGCTAGGGGGCATGGAAGAGCAAGAAAAGAATTGAAGCTCTAAAATAGCATCCAATTCTGTAACTTCTACCTTCCATCCACTTATGTACAATAGGCAGACAGAAGACAGTCAATGTACCCCAAAAAATCATAAAAATCATAATGCTGATGATAATGTCATTCATAATGATGACAACAATGATGGTAGCAATCTTACTTAGCTTGTTTAATCTGGTCTACAGCATTATACATTGAATCAATGTGTTACATTTACAACATTCTTTTCCCCAGCATTGTCCCTTTCGTGTTCAGCTCAGGTTTTAAAAGCAAAATGTAGAGTTTTGGGGAAAATATACACAATAATATTCCAGCACTGGAGGTCAGTATGGCGAATATCTCCACAGCCACCATGTATTTCCCTCTGGTGCTCAGATAGGCCGGGATCATGGCAATCCAGACACTGCAGAACACCAGCATGCTGAAGGTGATGTACTTGGCCTCATTAAAACTGTCCGGTAATGTCCTCACCATGAAAGCCAGAACAAAACTCACAGCTGCCAGAAACCCCATATAACCCAACATAGAGTAGAACCCAATAACTGACCCTTCATTACACTGAATGAGGATCTTCCCAGGATAGGAGTCCATGTCATACTCCTGAAATGGTGGAGAGATGGACAACCAGAGAATGCAATTCATAACCTGAATGGATGAGCAGAATAACATGACTGTATTGGGAAGTTTGACTCCCACCCATTTTCTACAAGAGCTTCCAGGTCTGGTAGCTTTAAAGGCAATGAAGACCATGAAGGTTTTGGCTAGGATAGAAGATGCTGAGATGGTGAAGGGAATTCCAAAAGTGACTTGTTGCAGCATACAGGTAATATCCACAGGACGGCCAAGGAACAGGAATACAGAAAGGAAGCTCAGTATGAGGGAAAGGAGCAGAATGAAGCTGAGGTTCCGGTTATTGGCTCTGACTATGGGAGTTCTCCGAAACCAAACAAATAGTCCAAGTATAAAGAGAGATGTTGTAGCAAATATGAGTGAAGTTATGGAAATAAATAAAACTAGAATGTCCTCCTCGTATGATAAATACTCATTGACTTTGTCAATACAAATAGTTTTAGCTTTGTTAGGCCATTCATTTTCAGGACACTTCTTGCAGAGTTCACTGTCTGTAGAGTAATAATAAGTGAAAATATCATTAGGCACGGTAGCTATTTGACAGTATTAAATATTTTTTCCATATTTTTCCTTAACCACTTGACCTCCAAAAGATTCACCCCCCTTCATGACCAGGCCATTTTTTGATCACCTCTGTACTTTTTGTTTTTTGCGCTATAAACAAAAAAGACCAAAATTCTTGAAAAGAAAAACTTTCTGCTATAAAACACATTCGATAAAAAATGTTTAAAGAAATCAAATTTCTTCATAAATGTAAGCCAAAATGTATTCTGCTACATGTTTTTGGTAAGAAAAATTATATCCCAATAAGCGTATTTACTGACTCATCATGGCAGCACACACATTGGGTTGTGACTCCGCCTCCACAACCTGATAGGACTGGTTAGCTATAAGTTTTGAAGAGGAGTCCACCGCTGTATTCTCCTTTTTTCCTCACCTAGATGGATGGACCAGTAAAAGCTCGGAAACCCCTTACCACTTCGCCCCAGCTAGGTTCAGCTTCTCCTAGTTGGAAGCCCTGACTGTACAGTCTCTAAATGAGCTCTATGCAGGGAACCTCACTCTGGTGGTCTCAGGGGTATGTAAAGAATCATTTGTACCTTACAAACCTTAAAGAGGTTTTTGTGACATTTGCAGCAGTCTCCATGCTTTTCTCTCTTTCCTTTCTCTGCCAGCAGACACATCTTTCTTGCCTGATATCCCCTGTACATATTTTAGCCTGTGTATTGTTATTCCAGGCACGCTGGGTGCTGTAGTCCCTCGGCATCCACTTTCCCATCATGGCACCGGCTCTAGGGCGCACAGGATCTGACTCAGGCAGTATCCTGTTTGCGCCAGGTTCCAAGATGGCACCGGGTGCCGCAAATTGCTACTGCGCATGCGTGGGCGTAACGTCAGAGCCACCGCGATGGCGGTCTATTTAAAAAATTTAATTTCTGTCTTTTAGCCCCTGTGAAGGCAAGAGCTTCATACCACTCAGTTTCTCTCTTCTCCACAGTGCTGCCTTGTGACCTTACCTTATCTCTGACACTGGTGAGTTTTTGCCACCACCCCCCTCCCCCTTTTTTCTTCTAGCACTGCATGACTTGACACACTCTTATTTAAAAAAAAAAAAAAAACCCTTCTTTTCAGGTACACTCTATCTCCTTCCATGGAGGCCGCTGCTCCAGCAGACCATCCACGAGCTGCAAGGTAAGGGGGCATACACTGGGTAAGTAGTGAGAAGGAGGTAGTAAGAGGAGAAAAAGAGATCCTCGCCACTAATGCTATCTCATTCTGGTAGCTCCGGCAGATCATCAAGGTCAGCGCACTCCAAACGCAAGGACCGCTCACCTTCAAGACACTCCCAGTCCAGAAGAAGTAGGTCAAGAACCTCCTCCCATCACCACAGAGATGAGGCTTCATCCCGTTAACCTCGTCATGACCAGCGTACCCAGCCTGCGGCCAACGCCTGCTGGGTCTGCGGGCAAGTAGCATTGCCTAGTAAATTAGTCTGCCAAATCTGTTTTGACAAAGCAACTCATTATAAGGAAATGGATGCTAGGGAAACGTCCAAAATAATAAGGGAGTCAGTAAAAGAATCTATCATGCAAGTGGCACAGGAACCCATCAGACAACCTTCAGTGGCCTCAACTTCCTATACACCCCAAGATCTTTCCCCGTCAGCCTCTCAGATTCTACAAGAGGAGTCCCCAGAAGAGGATGAAAATCTAATGCCCACTTCATAGATCCTTTTGCAAAATCCGTAAAAGAGGCAACTGGTTGGGAGGAGAAGGACGCCCCACGCAAGTTAAGAAAGTATTTTCCTAACCTGAAAAAGGACCCTGAAACTTTCCCTTTTATCGAAGAGCTCGACTAATTAATAAAGGATGAATGGTAGAAAGCGGATAAGAAATCAGGCCTAAATAACAGGATAGCTAAACTCTACCCATTAAGAGAACCAATGGTAAATCCTCTAATCTCAGCTCCTGTGGTGGATTCCTCATTAATGCGCTTGGCGCGACATGTAACGCTTCCGATTGTTGATGCCGTGACCTTCAGGGATGTAATGGATCGGAAAATAGATCTCGGTCTTAAAAAGGCCTATTTAGCAGCAGGAGGAGCATGCAGGCCAGCAATCACTTTGGCTGCGGTCGGCAGAGCGATTACATGCTGGGCATCCAACATTGAAAAACTGTTGCTGGAAGCAGCGGACAAAGAAAAACTCATTTCAGCTACGCAAGAACTCAGCCTAGCAGGAGACTTTGTGGCGGAAGCCGCGGTTGATATAATAAGATAATCGGCAAGGGCGATGTTGGCATCAGTAATGTCTAGGAGAGCACTGTGATTAAAACCCTGGGTCGCAGATGCAACTTCTAAATCAACTTGGTGCAGAATCCCCTACGACGGCACCAACTTATTCGGTCCTAAGCTTGATACAGCAATCTCAAAAGGTTACGGGAGGAAAATCGGGTCTCATTCCTTCCGATAGAAGACGCACACAGCAAAGAAATCCACCTTTTAGACACCACCTGCCGGAAAGATACCGAGAGGCAAGATCTTACAGACCCGGGAAGGAATTCAAGCGAAATTGATGAAATCCCCAACCGTCCTTTATGAGGGTGCAGAAACAGAAAATCCCCAATTCAGGAGACCAGCAGAAATCTTTTTGATGGCATGCACGCCCAGCCCGCAATAGTAGGAGCGAGGTTGAGGCTATTTGCTCATGTATGGTCAAACCAAATAAAAGACCCTTGGACGATTTCCACCATCCAAGAAGGTCACAGATGGATGTTCAAGCACAAACCTCCCAAGGATCACTACAGACCTACCAGGCCCCCATCTTCTCTTCCAAAGAAAAAAATTCTAGCCAGTTATATTCTGGAACTGTTACAGAAACAAGCAATTATAGAAGTTCCACAGGGACAAAGAGGCATGGGATTCTATTCTCCGCTTTATCTAGTAGCAAAGAAGACGGGAGATTTGAGACCGGTACTAGATTTAAAAAAACTAAACAAAACAATTTCAGTCGAGTCCTTCAAGATGGAGAGCCTCCAGTCCATATTACTAGCTATCGGAACAAGGGACTGGATGCTCTCGGTCGATTTGTCCGACACCTATCTCAATATTCCGGTACATCAAACCTTCCAGAAATGCCTATGCTTTGCAATAGGTCGCCAGCACTTTCAGTTCAAAAGCCTCCCTTTGGAATATCTACGGCCCCCAGAACCTTTACAAAGGTCTTGCTACCGGTAATAGCGCATCTGAGAGAAATAGGACTAAGAGTCCTCCACTATCTCGATGACATTATCCTTCTGGCCGACAGCCAACAAACTCTCCTCAAACATTGAGTGATTCTAATTTCCACACTTCAACAGTTCGGATGGATAATAAACTGGAAAAAGAGCAGCCTGATCCCAGCGCAAAGAATGATCTTCTTAGACGCCGAATTGGACACCAACTCAAATACGGTCCGACTTCAGGAGAAGATAGGACCATTGGTTCACAAAATAAAGAACCTCTTGGCGGCGGAACACCTTTCTGCCAGAATGTGTCTGAGCATCCTAGGCTCAATGTCTTCCACCTTCCTAATGGTCCAGTGGTCCCGGTGGAACTCAAGGATCTTCCAAAACTTGTTCCTGTCACAATGGAATGGGTCCTCAATGAGCCAGCGAATAGTCATCAGCCAGGCAGTAAAAAGATCCGCATGGTGGTGGACATGAGTCAGCAAACTAACACGCCATCAACCCATACTTCCTCCATTACCAGAAATAGTTACAACAGATGCCAGCCTCCAGGGATGGGGAGCACATTACCAGCATCAGGAAGCACAGGGACGTTCGTCCTTTCGCCCACAGGGAATAGTCTCAAATGTCCAGGAGCTCAGGGCTGCCTGGCAGGCCATCCTAGCATTCGGGCCTTTACTAGCAGGAAAGACCGTACTCCTACGTATGGACAACACTGTGGTGGTGAACTACATCCACAAACAAGGGGGTACCAAGAGCAAAAAGCTCATGGAAGAGGTCCGACCCATACTCGAGTGGGCTCAGGTCCACCTGGTGGACTTGAAGGCGATCTATGTTCCGGGAATACAAAATCAACTAGCGGACGACTTGAGCAGAATGTTTATATCAAACAACGAGTGGTCTCTCAGTCCACAAGCCTTCACCCTCCTTACTCGCAGATGGGGAATCCCCGATATAGATCTAGCGGCAACCCCGGAGAACAACAAATGTCCCACGATTCCTAGCGAGGGCCGACTATCCGACAGCAGCAGGGATCGACTGCCTTCACCACCCATGGAAATTTCACCTCGGTTACATTTTTCCCCCAATACCACTAATAGCCAGATTTCTAGCCAGACTGAGGAGTGTGACATCCACGGTCATAGCAGTATTGCCATTCTGGCCAAGAAGACCTTGGTTCATGACCATATTACAGTTGAACACAGGGGAACCGCTTCCGCTTCCAGTGAGCACGGATTTGCTCTCACAAGGTCGATTCCTACACCCGGCACCCGAGCGTATACACCTAACTGCAAAAGATCAACAAACAGCACGTATAACAGGATCTGGGAGCCTTTCACCGCTTTTGCTCAGCAGCAGTCTTGGGATCCACTATCTCTGTCAGTTTCTCATATTCTAGAGTTCCTGCAACTAGGCCTAGAAAGGGGCCTAGGTTCGAGCACTCTCAAGGTACAAGTCTCTGCCCTGTCCGCAATGATGGGAATCAGATGGGCATTAGACCCCCTCAAAATTCAGTTCTTAAAGGCATGCCTGAAGATAAAGCCACCCAGGAAACCAGTCTTTCCGACCTGGGACTTATCCATCGTTCCAGAAGCTCTGTCAAAAGAACCGTTCTTTCCTCTTGATTTAATATCCTTATGGGATTTAACGCTCAAGCTGTCATTCCTGATCGCAATAACATCTGCCAAGAGAGTCTCAGAGCTGCAAGCTCTGCTAATCAAGGAACAGCATTTAGTCTTTTATCCGGATAGAGTCGTCCTCAGACCATCGGAGCAGTTTATACATTACATAGTTACATAGTTACATAGTAGGTGAGGTTGAAAAAAGACACAAGTCCATCAAGTCCAACCTATGTGTGTAATTATGTGTCAGTATTACATTACATATCCCTGTATATTGCGGTCATTCAGGTGATTATCTAATAGTTTCTTGAAGCTATCAATGCTCCCCGCTGAGACCACCGCCTGTGGAAGGGAATTCCACATCCTTGCCGCTCTTACAGTAAAGAACCCTCTACGTAGTTTAAGGTTAAACCTCTTTTCTTCTAATTGTAATGAGTGGCCACGAGTCTTATTAAACTCTCTTCTGCAAAAAAGTTTTATCCCTATTGTGGGGTCACCAGTACAGTATTTGTAAATTGAAATCATAACCCCTCTCAAGCGTCTCTTCTCCAGAGAGAATAAGTTCAGTGCTCGCAACCTTTCCTCATAACTAAGATCCTCCAGACCCTTTATTAGCTTTGTTGCCCTTCTTTGTACTCGCTCCATTTCCAGTACGTCCCTCCTGAGGACTGGTGCCCAGAACTGGACAGCATACTCCAGATGCGGCCGGACCAGAGTCTTGTAGAGCGGGAGAATTATCGTTTTATCTCTGCAGTTGATCCCCCTTTTAATGCGTGCCAATATTCTGTTTGCTTTATTAGCAGCAGCTTGGCATTGCATGCCATTGCTGAGCCTATCATCCACTAGGACCCCCAAGTCCTTTTCCATCCTAGATTCCCCCAGAGGTTCTCCCCCCAGTGTATAGATTGCATTCATATTTTTGCCACCCAAATGCATTATTTTACATTTTTCTACATTGAACCTCATTTGCCATGTAGTCGCCCACCCCATTAATTTGTTCAGGTCTTTTTGCAAGATTTCCACATCCTGCGGAGAAGTTATTGCCCTGCTTAGCTTAGTATCGTCTGCAAATACAGAGATGGAACTGTTTATCCCATCCTCCAGGTCGTTTATGAACAAATTAAATAGGATTGGTCCCAGCACAGACCCCTGGGGGACCCCACTACCCACCCCTGACCATTCTGAGTACTCCCCATTTATCACCACCCTCTGAACACGCCCTTGTAGCCAGTTTTCAATCCATGTACTCACCCTATGGTCCATGCCAACGCACCTTATTTTGTACAGTAAACGTTTATGGGGAACTGTGTCAAATGCTTTTGCAAAATCCAGATACACCACGTCTACGGGCCTTCCTTTATCTAGATGGCAACTCACCTCCTCATAGAAGGTTAATAGATTGGTTTGGCAAGAACGATTCTTCATGAATCCATGCTGATTACTGCTAATGATATCATTCTTATTACTAAAATCTTGTATAAAGTCCCTTATCATCCCCTCCAAGAGTTTACATACTATTGATGTTAGGCTAACTGGTCTGTAATTCCCAGGGATGTTTTTTGGGCCCTTTTTAAATATTGGTGCTACATTGGCTTTTCTCCAATCAGCTGGTACCATTCCAGTCAATAGACTGTCTGTAAAAATTAGGAACAACGGTCTGGCAATCACCTGACTGAGTTCCCTAAGTACCCTCGGATGCAAGCCATCTGGTCCCGGTGATTTATTAATGTTAAGTTTCTCAAGTCTAATTTTAATTCCGTCCTCTGTTAACCATGTAGGTGCTTCCTGTGTTGTGTCATGAGGATAAACACTGCAGTTTTGGTTACTGAAGCCCCCCGATTCACTCGTGAAGACTGAGGAGAAGAATAAATTCAATACCTCTGCCATCTCCCCATCCTTTGTAACCAGATGTCCTTCCTCATTCTTTATGGGGCCAATATGGTCTGTCCTCCCTTTTTTACTGTTTACATACTTAAAGAATTTCTTGGGATTTTTTTTGCTCTCCTCCGCTATGTGTCTTTCATGTTCTATCTTAGCCATCCTAATTGCACCCTTACATTTCTTATTGCATTCTTTATAAATTCTGAATGCTGTGGATGATCCCTCAACCTTGTATTTTTTGAAGGCCTTCTCCTTTGCTTTTATATGCATTTTTATATTGGAGTTAAGCCATCCAGGATGTTTGTTCGCTCTTTTAAATTTATTACCCAATGGGATACATTGGCTAATGCCCTTATTTAATATGCTCTTAAAGCAAACCCATCTCTCCTCCGTATTCTTTGTTCCTAATATTTTATCCCAATTTATGCCTTTTAGCAAGGTTTGTAGTTTAGGGAAGTTGGCTCTTTTGAAATTCAGTGTCTTTGTGTTCCCTTCATGTCTCCTATTTGTGTGATTTATACTGAAACTAATTGACCTGTGATCGCTGTTACCTAAATTGCCCCGTATTTCCACATCTGTTATCAGGTCTGTATTGTTGGTAATCAGTAGATCTAGTAATGTTTTATTTCTAGTTGGTGCGTCTACCATCTGACCCATAAAATTGTCCTGCAAGACATTAAGGAACTGGCGAGCCTTAAATGAATGCGCGGTTCCCTCCGCCCAGTCTATGTCTGGATAATCAAAATCCCCCATTATGATAACACTTCCCATCCTTGCTGCTAATCCAATTTGTGATAGGAGATCCGTCTCCACTTCCTCCCTCAGGTTAGGGGGCCTATAGCATACTCCCAGTATTATTTTCCCCTTAGCTTCATCCCTTTGGAGCTCTACCCATAAAGATTCCACCTCCTCCCTAGCCCCCTCAGTGATGTCATCTCTCACATTCACTTGTACATTATTCTTGATATATAGGCATACCCCTCCCCCTTTTTTACCCTCTCTATCCTTGCGGTATAGGGTATACCCTTGAATGTTTGCCAGCCAATCATGAGAGCTGTTGAACCAGGTCTCTGAAATTCCCACTAAATCCAAATCCTCCTTGTACAACAGTATCTCTAGTTCACCCATCTTGTCCGCCAGGCTCCTGGCATTGGTGAACATGCCACATAGTTTAGACCGGTCGCATATTGTCCTCGTATTGGGTGTTTCAAGATTGCAACTTGGACTTGCTACTATACTCACCTTGTGTTTTTGTGCTTTGGTTAACCTACCACTAATGCCCCCAATACTACCCTCTGGAATATCTTCCGCGCTGGCTATCACTGTCTCTGGACCCTCCCCCCCATCGCCTAGTTTAAAAACCCCTCTAACTTTTTGGCCATCTTCATTCCCAGCAGATCTGCACCCTCCTCATTTAGGTGCAGTCCGTCCCTTCTATAATACCGGTTACCGACTGAGAAGTCGGCCCATTAAAGTCGCATCTGCCTTCCACTTTAACTCAGAAATCAATCTTCCAGTCTTCCTCTTTAATGAGGGACATCCACACCCCTTGGACATTAAATCTATCATTTCTTCCTACCTAGAAGCTACTAGACCGTTCCGGAAGACCGAAAACCTGCTAGTCATTCTGCACGGCCCCAAAATGGGGCAAGCAGCTTCCTCAAGAACAATAGCGACTTGGCTAATTAAAATTATCAAAAGGACATACCTTATACAATCACTCCCAATCCCGGATGGATTGAAGGCCCACTCGACCAGAGCAGTGGCCACCTCCTGGGCAGCATACTGTAGAGTGTCAGCAGAAACCATTTGCAAGGCAGCAACTTGGTCTTCCAAAACTACGTTCATGTCACATTACAGAATAGATCCGGCTCAACTAACTACGATTGAGTTCGGGAGATCAATCATCCAATCTAACTCTTCTATACCTTGCATTTGAGTAAATAAAATATTCTGAAAGCACCCACCCATGTAGCGAGTTATTTCCCAATGTGTGTGCTGCCATGATGCATCAGGAAAACGGAAAATTGTATACTTACCTTCCGTAATTTTCCTTTCCTGACGCATTCCAAGGCAGCACACAAAAATCCCACCCTTCTAAGGTGATAGTTACTAAGAATACAGAGGTGGACTCCTCTTCAAAACCTATAGCTAACCAGTCCTATTAGGTTGTGGAGGCGGAGTCACAACCCAATGTGTGTGCTGCCATGGGATGTGTCAGGAAAGGAAAATGACTGAAGGTAAGTATACAATTTACCGTTATTTATTTGTTTATGTGAACTGTGGTATACAAACTACGGTATATATTTATGGAATTTTTATTTAATTTAATGTATTTTTTTAATAATAGTAATTGCAGTGATCGGTAACTTATAGAGGGACTGTGATTGTGGCAGACAATCTGACACTAACTGACACTTTTGACACTTTCTGGGAACCAGTGACACTAATACAGTAATCAGTGCTAAAAATATGTAATGTAATAATGACACTGTCTGGCAAGGGGTTAAACATCAGGGGCGATAAAAGGGTTAACCATGTGCCTAGCCAGTGTTTTTGTGTACTGGGTGTACTGCTTTTACTAGGGGAAGAGATGGATTTTTTTCTGTGCTTTGCAGAGACACAGAATCCATCCCTTCCCCCTTGTTAGAACAGAGATCTGCCTTGTTTACATAGGCAGATCTTGGTTCTGTGTTTTTTACTGATGATCAATGGGTGCCAGCAGACATCCAGTACCCAACACCCACAGATCGGCTTCTGCTGTGATTAATCACAGCAGAAGGAGCCTGTTGGGGCACATGCACCCCCTGCAGGTGGTAGTGCAGAATCATGTATATATATACGAGATCCTGCGCTGGAGGGCCGCTCTATGGCAGTAAACCTGCTAAAGGGCAGTCCGGAAGTGGTTTGCCTTAAAGTTTTTTGTAGTTAAGATGGTAATAATAAATATGACTTAAAAGCCATACAAAACAAAAAAATTGGAACAATATACAGTATATGTTGAATATCTCAAGAAAGTTTTAGTCATAAATAAAGTGTAATGATGCCCTACTGAAAATGTAGGAACCTTCAGCCTCAGTGATGGCCATGACACAGTCTATCTGTAACTTTAACATGTATGTAACAATGACATTCCTGTATTTTACCACTTTTGGTCTCTTCAGTGAAATCATTTACTAGATCTTTTCTTTTAGATAAATGCAAACATGTCAGAGGCTTTGTCAGACATACAGGAGGAGGAAGGAGCTTCCAGTTGCTTGCTTGAGAAAGCCTCCAACACTCCCAGCAGGGTCAGAGGTAGAAGAAAAGTGCAGAAAGGCACCATTTTTTATATTTGTTTTGTGTCTAACCATCCTTTGAAATAATAATAAAAAATCAGTGATTTTTTTTTTTTACAAAATATTTGACTCCTATTTGCTGCTAAAAAGACCTGTGGGGAACTTTCCACTCTTTTCCTTTCCAAGATTGTAATTGGGGTGTGCAGCCCTCTCAGACTCTCATATATGTGTCGCTCTATGATATAATTCCATCAGTAATCATTAATTTCATACTATTTAGGGAGATGTTCAGCCTGAAAAGTGTAAAGTGTGTACAGAATCACTTTAAAGGACTTTAAATGCTTTAATTTTCTAATTCAATATCGGAGTTTGTACTTAAAGAAACTTAAAGCTTACCAGAATGGTTTGATATTTCTCCTTCTGAACATGGAGCACAATTATAACAACAATGGTGATATCCTTCTCTTACAGATTTTCGGAACCCTGGAAGACATTCCTCGGAGCATTGACCTCTTGGGACCTGAGATAATATAGAGCTATATGATCTATTCAAGAGCAAAAGTACAGATATAATAGTGTAGGTAAGCCAAGCTTCTGATGTTTAAAATGATGCAGCATGCACAGTATACCTTGGTGGAAAGACATGGACCATTCCAGAAGGTGGCCATTTATTAGTCTGGAAACCACAGCATATCCTCTGAGCCAGAAGTCAGAAATAGACATCTAGGAGTACTAGCAGAATCCGTTCATTAGAAAGGTTACAGCTAAGGATGAGCCGAACACCCCCCAGTTCGCACTGGAACCTGCAAACGGGCCGAAAATTTGCGCGAACTTTAGAACCCCATTGAAGTCTATTGGACTCAAACCGTCAAAATCAAAAGTGCTAAATTTAAAGGCTAATTTGCATGGTATTGTCCTAAAAAGGGTTTGGGGACCTGGGTCCTGCTTGGGGACCCGGGTCTTGCCCCAAGGGACATGTATCAATGCAAAAAAAAGTTTTAAAAATGGCCGTTGTTTCGGGAGCAGTGATTTTAATGATGCTTAAAGTGAAAAAAAAAGTGAAATATTCTTTTAAATATCGTACCTGGGGGGTGTCTATAGTATGCCTGTAAAGTGGCGCATGTTTCCCGTGCTTAGAACAGTCCCTGCGCAAAATTACATTTTTAAAGGAATAAAAGTCATTTAAAACTGCTTGGGGCTTTAATGTAATGTCGGGTCCCAGCAATTTGGATGAAAATCAGTGAAACAAACAGCATGGGTACCCCCTCAGTCCATTACCAGGCCCTTTGGGTCTTGTATGGCTATTAAGGGGAACCCCGCACCCAAATTAAAAAAAGGAAAGGCGTGGGGCCCCCAGGCCCTATACGTATACTCTGAACAGCAGTATACAGGCGGTGCAAACAAGAAAGGGACTATAGATTTGTTGTTAAGTAGAATCTGTTTGTAATTTTGAACTGGTACATTTTTAAAGTGTAGCTCCAGCCAAAAAATCTATTTTTAAGCTTTTTGGAAAACATAGGGAAGGGTTATCACCCCTGTAACATTTGTTTTGCTGTCTGTGCTCCTCTTCAGAAGATTTCACCTCACTTTCTGTCCCAATGACAAATGTTTTTTGACAATTTGGGGTTTTTAGTGAAACAAGGATTGGTGATAAAGCATCAGTGGAGAGGAGACACGTTTTTCCCATATTAACTCTTACAGGAGAGAATTTCCATTCCTAGGGGTAGATTTCATCTCACTTCCTGTTGTCTCCTTCCGTTTCCAAGTAGGAGTCATTTGTAGGTTGGATGTTTGAAAGTAGGGGCCTGCCCTATATACTCTGCAGAAATTGCCTTAGGTGTTGGTGTTGCCACAACACTGTAAGCTCTCACGGTTACTCTTGGTGGGTGCAGGAACGGGCTCTGCTGTGAAATATTATATCAAGAATTGTAATTACATGCCCCTGTTGAACAGGGTCAGAAATATCAAGGAGGGTTTCCAGCCAGTATTGATCCCACTCCTTGATACCACGAATACGAGGATCCTTCCACAGGCTTTGTAGGATCAGGGAGGCCATGCAGCGTAGGTTTGCTGAGGCATTCGGCCCGGAGTCCTCTGAGTCACTAAGGACGACATGATCCGCAGCCACCTCCTCCCAGCCACGTACAAGTTCATGTGTTTCTTGGGACTGTAAATGATACTTTAAAGACTGCTGCTGATGCTGAGTGCCAGGCTCCACCTCCATGCTGACACAATCCTCCTCTTCCTCCTCCTCCTCGTCCTCTTCCTGTGTGATCGGTGGGCACACAGGAACACTGTCTGAATAAAGGGGGCCTTGAGAGCTAAGGAAGTCCTCCTCTTCCTGCCTCTGTTCTGCCTCAAGTGCCCTGTCCATTATTCCACACAACGTGTGCTCCAACAGGTGGACAAGGGGGATAGTGTCACTGATGCATGCACTGTCACTGCTCACCATCCTCATGGCCTCCTCAAATGGTGACAGGACAGTGCATGCATCCCTGATCATGGCCCACTGGCGTGGGGAAAAAAAAAAGCTCCCCTGACCCTGTCCTGGTGCGATAGTCGCACAGGTACTCATTAATGGCCCTCTGCTGCATGTGCAGCCGCTGCAGCATGGCCAACGTTGAGTTCCACCTGGTGGGCATGTCGCAGGTGGGCATGTCGCCCATTAGGCGGTTCTTGGGCAGGTTAAATTCCTTTTGGAGGTCAGCCAGCCAAGCACTGGCATTATATGACCTGCAGAAATGCACACAGACTTTCCTGGCCTGCATCAGGACATCCTGTAAGCCCAGGTACCTGCCCAAGAACCGCTGCACCACCAATTTAAGAACGTGAGCCAAACAGGGCATATGGGTCATGTTGTCCCTGTCGGAGGGCGGAGAGGAGGTTGGTGCCATTGTCGCAAACCACCATTCCTGCCTTAAGCTGGTGTGGCGTCAACCACCTCTGAACCTGCCCCTGCAGAGCTGACAGAATCTCTGCCCCAGTGTGGCTCCTGTCCCCCAAGCACACCAGCTCAAGCACCGCATGGCATCTTTTGGCCTGCGTACATGCGCAGCCCCTTCAACACCTACAGAGCACCACTAGTTCTGAAGACAAATCAGCACAGGAAGAGGCCATGGAGGAAGAAGAAGAGGAGGGGGTGGAGGAGAGAGGTGTGGCAGAATCACCACTGGTAGTATTTTGGAGGCGTGGTGGTGGAACAACCTCCAACACTACTGCACCCTGTCCTGCATCCTTCCCATCTGCCAGAAGAGTCACCCAGTGCGCGGTGAAAGATAGGTAACCTCCCTGTCCATGCATGCTGGACCAAGAGTCAGTGGTAATATGCACCTTACCGCTGACCGCCCTGTCCAGCGAGGCCAAGACATTGCCTTCCACATGCGGGTAGAGAGCTGGAATCACCTTCCGTGAGAAAAAGTGGCGTTTGGGAACCTGCCACTGAGGAACTGCACATTCCACAAACTCACGGAAGGGGGCAGAGTCTAATAACTGAAAAGGCAGCAGTTGAAGTGCTAGCAATTTAGCCAAGCTAGCATTCAACCGTTGGGCATGTGGACGGCTGGGAGTGAACTTCTTTCGGCGGTGCAGCAGCGGGGGCAGGGAAATTTGCCTGGTACAATATGACATTGGTGTACCGATAGCAGATTGCCCGCAAGTACTTGGCTGTGACACACCTAATTCTACACCTTCATTCCTCTCAGTGCAGGTCTCAGAGAGGACTGAAGATATAGTGGGGTTGGAGATCCCAGCTGATGGGGAGCAAGGAGAGGTCCTTTTTGTTCTTTGGTGTGGGTCTTTTAGATACGCTTGCCAACGAACTGCATGGCAGGTCAATATATGTCTGGTCAAGCATGTGGTGCCCAAGCGGGAGATGTTTTGGCCACGCGAGATACGCTTGAGACATACGTTGCAAATAGCAGCGGTGAGATCTGATGCACTCGTCTCAAAAAAGGCCCATACCAAAGAACTTTTGGAATAACGAGCAGAGACATCAGCACCCTGCACATGTGGAGCTCTGTGGTGTGATGCAGTCGGTGTGCTCCCCCTAAGCTTGCCCCTGGAGGGCATCCTGCCTCGTTGGTGATGTGCCTCCTTCTCCTCCTCTCTCCTATCAGGCACCCACGTGGAGTCAGTGACCTCATCATCCCCTCCCTCCTCATCACTGGAGAATAACTGGCAGTATGCTGCAGCTGGGGGAACATGACTGCCAGATTGCTGTCCTTCCTGGGCACTCCCTCTCTCTGGGCTCATGTTACTGCCTTCCTCTAGCTGGGTACCATCAGTGGAGCCTTAAAAACACTGGGCATCCTCCTGGAGCATGTACCCCACACTGTGGTCAAACAGTTCGGGGGACTCCTCAGGAGGACATGGTGGGGCTAGGGAAGGAGTGACTGATGCCTTTGAGCAGAGGGAAGAGGCTGGGTTGGCAGCTGCTTTGCCAAAGTACCCTGAGCATGGGTGAGAGAGGATGAGGAGGATGAGGACAACTTGGTCATCCACTCAGCCAAGTCTTCCGCATGTTGTGGCTCAACATGGCCAGCTGCCGAAAAAAATGGCCAAGAATGTCCCACGGCCACGTGCTAATGAGGATGCACCGTTCCATGACCAGCACTGTTGCCTCTAGACACATAGCCTGCTTGCCCTCTTTTATTGGCTTGTGACTGTCTGCCTCTCCTTGTTGGCCTTCCAGACATACTAAAGGCCTGCAGTGAGTTGTAGCTGCACAAAGCTGGGATGTATATATATAATGATACTGCAGCTAGCAGAATCAACTGCCTGCCTGTAGTATTATTAGTATGAGAACAACAGCAATTTTCTTCAGGTAGCTTTAGGTGCACACTGTGCAGAGGACGCACTACACTAACTTGTAAATACTGCAGCTGCCTGCGGTACTGTACTAATAGGATCAGAAGAACACCACCAATTTTCTTCAGGTAGCTTTAGGTGCACACTGTGCAGAGGATGCACTACACTAACTTGTAAATACTACAGCTGCCTGCCATACTAATAGGATCAGAAGAACACCACCAATTTTCTTCAGGTAGCTTTAGGTGCACACTGTGCAGAGGATGCACTACACTAATTTGTAAATTCTGCAGCTGCCTGCAGTACTGTACTAATAGGATCAGAAGAACACCACTAATTTTCTTCAGGTAACTTTAGGTGCGCACTGTGCAGAGGATGCTCTACACTAACTTGTAAATACTGCAGCTGCCTGCGGTACTGTACTAATAGGATCAGAAGAACACTAATTTTCTTCAGGTAGCTTTAGGTGCACACTGTGCAGAGGACGCACTACACTAACTGTAAATACTGTAGCTAATAGGACTAATAGGATCAGAAGAACACCAGCAATTTTCTTCAGGTAGCTGTAAATACTGTAAAAACACCTGTCTGCCTGTCAGTAGGAAGAGAATAACAGGAGCGGATCAGGCTAAACTGACTACAGTATATATATATATATATATATATATATATATATATATATATATATACACACAACACCTAGGATGTATATATATATATACACAATACACTGTAAGTGCAGCTAACTGACTCTATCTAACTTAAATCAAATGACACTGTCTCTCTTTCTATCTATCTCTCACTCAACGCCGGAACACACTACACAGGGCCGCTGTGCAGTCGGCCTTATATAGTATGGGGTGTGTACTAAACCCCCTGAGCCATAATTGGCCAAAGCCACCCTGGCTTTGGCCAATTACGGCTCTCTGTACAGACGGCGCTGTGATTGGCCAAGCATGTGGGTCATACTGCATGCTTGGCCAATCATCAGCCAGCAATGCACTGCGATGCCGCAGTGAATTATGAGCCGTGACGCCGTGCGAACGGCCCATATCGTTTGTAATTCGGTGAATGGCCGAACACACAATGTTCGAGTCGAACATGGGTTCGACTCGAACACGAAGCTCATCCCTAGTTACAGCAACAAAACTATCAGTACAAGCATAAACGTTGCTTTAAAAATCCAAAGAGAAAATCAACCACATTTTAGGAGTCACTCATACAGAAATCCAGGTAGTTCCATTTTTTTTGTTTTTTAATGTATATACAGTAACTGCAAATTTCTGATCGGGAGAATTACTACTCTAAACAGTTTTTTTTTTCTTCTTTTTACAGTCAGATGAATTCAGAAGGCCTGGGTAGAATCTGGCCATGGATTATATATACTGTCCGTCATTACAATCCAGAGTCTTTTATCTTCTTCTGTGCACAGGAGTTGGGGTCCTTCTCTGAGTGTCTATGTCCCGGGTCGGTGTGATGAGGAGGAGTGGAGGTAATAGTAGTCAGTCATGTTCAGCTGGACTTGCTCTGTAACGTAGAAGATGTTTTGTAGTTTATCCACTTCTTCAGTTATATAGAGTAATGAGAACATATTCCGCCACTTATATCCACACAGCCAGCACTGTCACCTTCATCTAATCACCATGGAATGAGTCAGGGAAAATGTTGGCCGTCTATGAAGAGGATGGGGGGAGGGGGTTAGGTTTTGTCTGGAGATGGGCTTTACGGTCAAAACTAGTATGTTTCCTGTATAAGTTCTGGATCAGCTTCCCCAGTGTAACTCACCTTGTCTCCTTTCCATGATATTCGCCCTGGTTCTAGTGTAAGTTGCTGACCCTCTGAAAGGGACCCATCAAAGTGACCCACAATTATCCAATCAGTGATATTTCTACCTTTAATTCTTGTAATCCAATTTAAAATGCCCATTGGGCTGGGAAGTTCTCCTTTATCATTAAAAATCATGATCTTGCCATTCTGATCCTTGTACTGGACTTCTTTTACATAGCGGGACAGCTTAAAAAATTACAAAAATAATTATAGGTAACAAGTATATAGAATGTTTTGTACTTTTTTTGACTATAGATTGTTTATCTAGTCATATCTCAATCACAGAAGGTCATTGGGATGAGATTACCTATATGCTGAGAATTTATAATCAGATACATTTTAAAGGGACTATTTATAAACAATTTGCTTTGCGAATAGTGAACGTTCCAGAGATAAATCAATAATTCTACCCCTTTACAATACACTGGCTCAGCTTCATCTTGAATATACAATTCAGTTTTGGTCACCAATCCTCAGGAAAAATGTCAATGAATTAGAAAGAGTTCAGCAAATGGCAACAAAATGAACAAGGAGGACAGAGGATCTCAGCTATGAGGACTGATAGATTACAGGTATACCCTCCAGAGAAGAGGCACTTAACCCTTTCGCCTCCAGGTCCATACCTCATATAGACCTGAGAGTGGGGGGTATTGCGCACACAATCCGGTGGCTGCAGCCACCAGGATTGTGTGTGAAACTGCCCGGCAGCCTCCTGCCTGTCAGGTGGGAGCATTCGGGTAGCACCGTTGCAGCCCGATCGCTCTCTCACACCCCTGGTACCGGCGCCCCCCTACACCACCATGCCCCGCCATGCTTACAGGGCTCTGCTTGCCCATCTGTGGGCCCAGAAGCTCCATGGTGGGTGCTGGTGGCTGGAGGGGAAGGAGAAGAATGGACACACATCTGCTCCCCCTTGTGACCCAGAAAGCGACATCTCCGACATCACTTCTGGGTCAAGTTCTTAGTGTCTTGGCTCGCTAGGCCAGGAAATAATGTAGATCGCATTTAGTGGAGCACAGAGGAGAACCTGTCACCAAAAAAAATCACATGATGGAAAAACGTTAAGCAAAAAAAAATTCTTTTTTTTTTCGATAAAATAAAGATATACAAAGAACTGGAACTAACTGGAATCCATTCACAGAGTTCATATGGTATCATCACACCAATCCTTCCTAATACAAAACAAGATCTAGTTTATACATGCATCATCAGTATCTGCAATAAAAAGTTACATATAGGATCATATCCATAAATGGAGGAACATATTTTATACAGTGGTGCATATGAGAAAAAGGCAAAGCAACATATGAAATATTGTGCAATGTAACAGAGATTCAGGAGACCTGGCTACACGCATACTTTGGGTAACTCTGTCTAGGACCTTTATAATCTCCATACACAATTGTACATTCCTGTATTGCTATTATTTTTATATATGTAATTTCTCAACAGTGCATGCATTTCCTCTGAAGAAGACCCGATGGGGTCGAAACGCGTTAGTACTATCCAAGCACCTGTTCTGTGTAACATTCATATGTAGCCTTGTACATGTATCTGCGCTTTTTATAATGTGCTATACACAGTTCATGTTTTTTACTCTATTGTCCTATACTTAAATAAAATTACTACTTTTTTATATCTTGATACGAGTATTGTGCTGCCTAAAAACCCTTTTTGTCCTTGGGGGACAAATTCCCTTTTTGCAATTGTTTTTTGGGGTGTGCAGCCTTCTTCCTCTCCCAAGTGTCTCTCCCTTTTTACAGAGATAGAAGGAAAACCGCAGAGGAAAACTCAAATACCTTTTTAGTAAGATTCTTGACAAATGTCCTTCGGGGTTAGATACTTCAGTAGAATGCACTCCCGTGGTGGGACACACTCCTTGTACGCCTGAATAGGCCTACTTGCCTAGCAGCCAGTATGTAGCATGAACAAAAGTCTCTGCCACAGACTTGTTTGGGATGAACCCGGACGATCCTCTGCCACAGGATGTATTGTTTTTTTTCTGCTAGGAATGTCAGTCACAGTGCTTGAACCTTTAAGCCAAACCCGGCAACACTATGCTGTATAATTACTTTAGGATAAGTCCTCCAACCGAGTCACCAGGACCCTCTCCAGACCAGCATGCTGCATGATCCTTCCATGACGGGTCCTCCCCTGGGATCTCCTCGGTTGTCAAACTTCTTCACTCTGGATAGACAGCTCAGGACCATTCCTCGGCCGCTGTGGTAGGCCCCAGACAAGCTTCTGGGCACACCCCTGTGCTGCAGCAACGTGCGCCTCTGGAACAGAGGACCACGAAATAGCTCTCTAATGCATACCTGTCAGCCAGGAGGGCCAGCAGGTGGCTGTAAAACGAACCCCAAAATATGGCGTCTGTCCCATAAATACCCTCGCCCAGAATGCAACTCGGAGGACCACCTCCACCGAGTTGTCTCCGGGACAGAAGAGCATCCATACGCTTAGACACGCTGCCCTTCCAACATTAGCCAGCGGCAACAGCGACACCCATGGCTCAGTATGGAAACACACGCAACATCAGCCAAGCTGAAACAGAGGCAAATCTAACCTTCCTAACGAACAAGTTACTAAATTTACCAGATGGTAGATCGCAAATCTACCAGCGCTACATACTCCCCCCACTACAGTAGACGTTGTCCCCAACGTCTGTCCAAAAACAATGACAGTAACTCCCAAGCCTGGGAGTAGGTATTTGAGCTTTTAATAACTTAAATAGACAAAGAGAGAAAGAAAGACAGTGGAAAGATATTATAAGACTTACATCTATAAAACATTATGTTCACATCCGCAAACAAAACCATCCTATGACTGTACATAACCTCACTATCTATCTAGCTGAAAAGCCTACCAGCTTGATAGGAGTTCCAATAGTTCCTGAAAAGGAAAACTTATTAAACACACACATATACTGTACAATATGAGGAGCAAAGCCTCATTTTTTTTAAAGAAAATTAGCCTTTCTTCCCATCATCTAGTATCAAAAAAAAATCTTAAAGGAGTCCATCCCTGTATAATAATCTCATTAATTGAAGAAAATCCAGCTAGCAAAAAGAAGTCCTTGCATTTAAAACATTGAACAGAATATATAGATCTTGACCACGAAGATCTCTTTACACTGACACTAACTATCTAACTTCAAAGTACTTTTGTCCATAGTTACCAATAAAACCGGGGATCTGGCAAGGTCAGTGTCTTTCCAGTTTTATCCACTGTGGTAATGAAATAGACGTCATCTTTTCCGGGCCTGCAGATGACCGTTTTGTCAGCATAAACATGCCAACCGAAGTTCCAGTGCATAAAACATCCATTAAAACGTTCATCCATTTTAACAGAACATTCAGTCTTTCGGAAAGGCTTAGGCACAGACAAGTAGTCCCAAACAGCTTCATTGTACTAAAGTTCCCGATTAAGTTCAATCACCTGCATTATGTCCTTGGGCACATAAGGGAACTCCAAACCATACTCCGCAGCCACACGCTTGTTTAACATTCTCTGCAAACGTGGGCAAAGATCTGTCCTTCCCCATACCAGGCGGCACACAGGAATCCAATGATTTGCTCACCATAGACCCAGCTGGTGCCTGTAGTGAACTAGCAACATTCGATAAAGTCTCGGTAACAGTACTGTGTGGCTCCACACAGGGTGACATCTTCCCAGAACTCAGGGCTGTCCATTCAGGGAAAGTCATAGCAGAGGCGACATCTTCACCTTGTGACCATAACAGCTCTTGTGACATAGTCTCAAATAGGTCATCATCACCGGAAAGATCCGGCATGGATTCTATTTCCGAATCTCCCAACTCTTCCGCTGACAGATATTTATTTACAGTCCCAGATACATTCCCCATCAGTGGCTTACCTGTTCCTGACGTGGACTTTGGTAGCTCCAGTTCAGGTAACCTCTGGGGTAGGCCTCTACCACGACCGCGGGAAGCCTTCACATATCCCACCTTCCTTTGAACAGGTACAACAGGAGTAGGTGTAGTGGACGCAGAAATCAAAGTAATGTCCCCTGATGAGACAACAGCAGCAGTGTCTCTCTCCGGAACATTGTTAGTGACAACAGGCAAAGTGACGGCCTGCCGTTCTCTCTCTGTAGTAGTGGCAGCTTCTACTGTGGCGATACCTGTTTCCCAATCTATCCGAAAAGCACGGGGCGATGTGGTAGGTTGCTCCACCACAAACAAGTACTCTCCACATTGCGGACATCGGCCAAATGGACAGAGATGCACGGCCAGTCCTTCACATCTGTGGCAGATCATGCCCAGTCCCTCAATATCTCCTGAGGTATACAGAACAAACCTCCCCTGCGGCTTCAAATGAACTCCAGTATCCGCAAGCAGGGTTCCGGTCAATTTGTGTCTATTCAACACAGTGCTTGCAGGAAACATTCTCGGTCCCATAATTGGCTGCATCGCCGGAAAAGACATGGCCACACTCTGATCTTCTCAGCATGATCACGAGGCTTCTCTTTTCCTCTGGCGCCAAACACATACACACATCCCACGCGGTATCAAGTAGGGTAGGCTCCTCCCACTTGTTCTTCCGATCACGTAGTTCCCGGGCCTTCACTGGTGCCCGCCGTCTACACACTCAGAAATAAAGTCCTGCAGTTTAACCCCTTCTCTTCCTGTAAGATTTTTTTTCAAAGTCCAGCTCTCACCATAAACTCCCGATGAAACACTTCTTTGGGTTGCGAGAATTGACGGTCAACAAATCCCGGACGATGCCCCCACATGTAGCACTAACTCTCCGCTGAGCTGCTGGTTTAAACGGTCTTATTACCTTCACTCTCCTTCCCTCTGTTTCACCATCACCAGGTCTAGGGTTCCGTTGAGTTTACCTCTGGACGACACATGCACCAACACTTGAGTACGTTTTCAATGCTTTATTAAACCATCAAGGAAGGAAGTAGCAGGAAAGAGGTAAAGGGAAAAACGCAGAGGAAAATTCAAATACCTTTTTAGTAAGATTCTTGACAAATGCCCTTCGGGGTTAGATATTTCAGTAGAATGCACTCCCGTGGTGGGACACACTCCTTGTAGGCCTGGATAGGCCTACTCTCACTTGCCTAGCAGCCAGTATGTAGCACAAACAAAAGTCTCTGCCACAAACTTGTTTGGGATGAACCCGTATGATCCTCTGCCACAGATTGTATTACATACATATAGTTACATAGTAGGTGAGGTTGAAAAAAGACACACGTCCATCAAGTCCAACCTATGTGTGTGATTATGTGTCAGTATTACCTTACATATCCCTGTATGTTACGGTCATTCAGGTGATTATCTAATAGTTTCTTGAAGCTATCAATGCTCCCCGCTGAGACCACCGCCTGTGGAAGGAAATTCCACATCCTTACCGCTCTTACAGTAAAGAACCCTCTACGTAGTTTAAGGTTAAACCTCTTTTCTTCTAATTGTAATGAGTGGCCCCGAGTCTTATTAAACTCTCTTCTGAGAAAAAGTTTTATCCCTAGTGTGGGGTCACCAGTACAGTATTTGTAAATTGAAATCATATCCCCTCTCAAGCGTCTCTTCTCCAGAGAGAATAAGTTCAACGCTCGCAACCTTTCCTCATAACTAAGATCCTCCAGACCCTTTATTAGCTTTGTTGCCCTTCTTTGTACTCGCTCCATTTCCAGTACATCCTTCCTGAGGACTGGTGCCCAGAACTGGACAGCATACTCCAGGTGCAGCCGGACCAGAGTCTTGTAGAGCGGGAGAATTATCGTTTTATCTCTGGAGTTGATCCCCCTTTTAATACATGCCAATATTCTGTTTGCCTTATTAGCAGCAGCTTGGCATTGCATGCCATTGTTGAGCCTATCATCTATCAGGATCCCCAGGTCCTTTTCCATCCTAGATTCCCCCAGAGGTTCTCCCCCCAGTGTATAGATTGCATTCATATTTTTGCCACCCAAATGCATTATTTTACATTTTTCTACATTGAACCTCATTTGCCATGTAGTCGCCCACCCCATTTATTTGTTCAGGTCTTTTTGCAAGGTTTCCACATCCTGCGGAGAAGTTATTGCCCTGCTTAGCTTAGTATCGTCTGCAAATACAGAGATTGAACTGTTTATCCCATCCTCCAGATCGTTTATAAACAAATTAAATAGGATTGGTCCCAGCACAGAACCCTGGGGAACCCCACTACCCACCCCTGACCATTCTGAGTACTCCCCATTTATCACCACCCTCTGAACACGCCCTTGTAGCCAGTTTTCAATCCAGGTACTCACCCTATGGTCCAAGCCAACGGACCCTATTTTGTACAGTAAACGTTTATGGGGAACTGTGTCAAATGCTTTTGCAAAATCCAGATACACCACGTCTACGGGCCTTCCTTTATCTAGATGACAACTCACCTCCTCATAGAAGGTTAATAGATTGGTTTGGCAAGAACGATTCTTCATGAATCCATGCTGATTACTGCTAATGATATCGTTCTTATTACTAAAATCTTGTATATAGTCCTTTATCATCCCCTCCAAGATTTTACATACTATTAATGTTAGGCTAACTGGTCTGTAAGGCTCGATTCACACCTATGCATGTTGCTTTTGAGCGTTTTTGGAGGTTTTTTTTTCATGCTTGCCACGTTTTTGAGCAGCGTTTTTGCTGCGATTTTGCCGCGATTTTGCCGCGATTTGCGTTTTGCATTTTTTTTTTTTTTTTACAGTTTTTTTTTACAGTCTAAAAAAAAATGTAAAAAAAAAAAAAAAAAAAAAACGGCAAAAACGCATCAAAAACGCTGCAAAAACGCTGCAAAAACGGTGCACTTGCGTTTTTGATGCTTGTCCATTGAATTCTATTACATGCAAAACGCTGCATTTTGCATGAAAAAAGTCCCTGACCCTTTCCAAAAATGCAGAGAAACAAAAAGGCATTGATGTGAACATGTTCCATAGGAACCCATGTTAAAAAATTCCCGTGCATTTCTGCAAAATGCAAAATGCATCAAAAAACACGCTAGTGTGAATGGAGCCTAATTCCCAGGGATGTTTTTTGGGCCCTTTTTAAATATTGGTGCTACATTGGCTTTTCTCCAATCAGCTGGTACCATTCCAGTCAATAGACTGTCTGTAAAAATTAGGAACAACGGTCTGGCAATCACCTGATTGAGTTCCCTAAGTACCCTCGGATGCAAGCCATCTGGTCCCGGTGATTTATTAATGTTAAGTTTCTCAAGTTCTCTAATTTTAATTCCGTCCTCTGTTAACCATGGAGGTGCTTCCTGTGTTGTGTCATGAGGATAAACACTGCAGTTTTGGTTACTGAAGCCCCCCGATTCACTCGTGAAGACTGAGGAGAAGAATAAATTCAATACCTTTGCCATCTCCCCATCCTTTGTAACCAGATGTCCTTCCTCGTTCCTTATAGGGCCAATATGGTCTGTCCTCCTTTTTTACTGTTTCTGCTATGAATGTCAGTCACAGTGCTTGAACCTTTAAGCCAAACCCGGCAACACTATGCTGTATAATTACTTTAGGATATGTCCTCCAACCGAGTCACCAGGCCCCTCTCCAGACCAGCACGCTGCATGATCCTTCCATGATGGGTCCTCCCCTGGAATCTCCTCGGTTGTCCAGCTTCTTCACTCTGAATAGACAGCTCAGGACCATTCCTCGGCCACTGTGGTAGGCCCGAGACAAGCTTCTGGGCCCACCCCTGCACCGCAGCAATGTGGGCCTCCAGAACAGAGGACCACAAAATAGCTCTCTAATGCATACCTGTCGGCCAGGAGGGCCAGCAAGTGGCTGTAAAACGAACTCCAAAATATGACGTCTGTACCATAAATACCCTCGCCCAGAATGCAACTCGGAGGACCACCTCCACCGAGTTGTCTCCGGGACAGAAGAGCATCCATACGCTTAGACACGCTGCCCTTCCAACACTAGCCAGTGGCAACAGCGACACCCATGGCTCAGTATGGAAACACACGCAACGCCAACCAAGCTGAAACAGAGGTAAATCTAACCTTCCTAACGAACAAGTTACTAAATTTACCTATCAGATTGTAGATCGCAAATCTACCAGTGCTACATTCATAATAGACTGAAGGGGTATAGCATGCATAAGGGTAGGCCATTAGGGTGAGAGTTGCAGTTGTCAAGGTGGGAAATAAACAAGGAGTGAATAAGTTGCTTTGTGGTGTCAATAGTCAGGAAGGGTCGAATTCTGGAGATGTTGCAGAGTTTAACTGGCCCAGGGAAGAGGTATAGAGTGAGAATAGCAGGGGGCCAAGGACAGAGCCTTGGGGTACCCCAACAGAGAGAGGAAGAGGAGTAGAGGAGATGGAGTTGTAAGTGACACTGAAAGTGCGCTGAGCTAGGTAGGAGGAGAACCAGGATAAAGCAGAATCACAAAGGCCAAGGGAGTGTAGCAGAGGAGGAGCAGGTGGTCAACTGTGTCGAAGGCAGCAGAGAGGTCTAAGAGTATGAGTATGGAGTAATGGCCATTGGTTTTAGCAGTTAGTAAGTCATTGGTGAGTTTTAGTAGGGCAGTTTCAGTAGAATGTTGTGAACGGAACCCGGACTGTAGGGGGTCGAGAAGGTTGTTGTCTGTGAGGCAGCAACTCATTCGGTCATGGACAAGGCGTTTGATGAGCTTGGAGGCAAATGGGAGCAGGGAGATGGGTCTTAAGTTATTCAAACAGGGTTTTTTTAATTATGGGGGTAACCGGTGCATGTTTGAGCAGGGAAGGAAAGGTGCCGGAGGAGAGGGAGAGGTTGAAGATGTGGGTAAAGGAGTTTAGGATACAGTGGGAAGGTGGTCGCAGTAATTGTGAGGGGACAGGGTCCAGGGGACAGGTGGTGAGGTGGGCCATGAAGAAGAGTTTATCAACTTTATCAGTGTTAAATGGGCAGAAGCAGGAGAGTATTGAGTGTGGTGTTGGACCTGATGTGTTAGGTAGAGGAGGAAGTTGAATGCTGGATATCTCTTTGCGAATGGTGTCGATTTTGCTTTTGAAATGGTTGGCAATCTGTTGAGCGGTAAGCAAGTTGGTGGGTGGGGGCAGTGGGGGGTGAAGTAAGGAATTAAGGGTAGAAAAGAGTTGAAGAGGTTTGGATGAGAGGGTTTTGATGAGAGTGTTATAGCAGATTTGTTTAGCAGTGTGGAGGTGGGAGTTGTATTTGAGAAGGGCAGATTTGTAGAGAGTAAAGTCTTGCAGGGACTTAGATTTATGCCATGCTCGCTCAAGAGCTGCATCTCTTGAAAATTCTGGTGTTGTTTGTTTGCCAGTGTTGTGGCAGATGGGGCCTGGTTCTGCGTGTAGAAAGAGGAGCAAGTACAGTGGGGATAGAAAGTATTCAGACCCCCTTAAATGTTTCACTCTTTGTTATATTGCAGCCATTTGCTAAAATCATTTAAGTTCATTTTTAATGTACACACAGCACCCCATATTGAAAAAAAAAACAAAATTGTTGACATTTTTGCAGATTTATTAAAAAGAAAAACTGAAATATCACATGGTCCTAAGTATTCAGACCCTTTGCTGTGACACTCATATATTTAACTCAGGTGCTGTCCATTTCTTCTGATCATCCTCTACACCTTCATTTGAGTCCAGCTGTGTTTGATTATACTGATTGGACTTGATTAGGAAAGCCACATACCTGTCTATATAAGACCTTACAGCTCACAGTGCATGTTAGAGCAAATGAGAATCATGAGGTCAAAGGAACTGCCTGAAGAGCTCAGAGACAGAATTGTGGCAAGGCACAGATATGGCCAAGGATACAAAAAAAAATTCTGCTGCACTTAAGGTTCCTAAGAGCACAGTGGCCTCCATAATCCTTAAATGGAAGATGTTTGGGACAACCAGAACCCTTCTTAGAGCTGGCCGTCCGGCCAAACTGAGCTATCGGAGAAGAGCCTTGGTGAGAGAGGTAAAGACGAACCCAAAGATCACTGTGGCTGAGCTCCAGAGATGCAGTCGGGAGATGGGAGAAAGTTGTAGAAAGTCAACCATCACTGCAGCCCTCCACCAGTCAGGGCTTTATGGCAGAGTGGCCCGACGGAAGCCTCTCCTCAGTGCAAGACACATGAAAGCCTGCATGGAGTTTGCTAAAAAAAAATCTGAAGGACTCCAAGATGGTGAGAAATAAGATTCTCTGGTCTGATGAGACCAAGATAGAACTTTTTGGCCTTAATTCTAAGTGGTATGTGTGGAGAAAACCAGGCACTGCTCATCACCAGTCCAATACAGTCCCAACAGTGAAGCATGGTGGTGGCAGCATCATGCTGTGGGGGTGTTTTTCAACTGCAGGGACAGGACGACTGGTTGCAATCAAGGGAAAGATGAGTGCTGCCAAGTACAGGGATATCCTGGATGAAAACCTTCTCCATAGTGCTCAGGACCTCAGACTGGGCTGAGGGTTTACCTTCCAAAAAGACAATGACCCTAAGCACACAGCTAAAATAATGAAAAAGTGGCTCCACAACAACTCTGTGACTGTTCTTGAATGGCTCAGCCAGAGCCCTGACTTAAACCTAATTGAGCATCTCTGGAGAGACCTAAAAATGGCCGTCCACCAACGTTTACCATCCAACCTGACAGGACTGGGGAGGATCTGCAAGGAGGAATGGCAGAGGATCCCCAAATCCAGGTGTGGAAAACTTTTTGCATCTTTCCCAAAAAGACTCATGGCTGTATTAGATCAAAAGGGTGCTTCTACTAAATACTGAACAAAGGGTCTGAAGACTTAGGACCATGTGATATTTCAGGGTTTTTTTTTTAAATAATTCTGCAAAAATGTCAACAATTCTGTGTTTTTCTTTCAATATGGGGTGCTGTGTGTACATTAATGAGGAAAAAAATTAACTTAAATGATTTTAGCAATTGGCTGCAATATAACAAAGAGTGAAAAATTTAAGGGGGTCTGAATACTTTCTGTCCCCACTGTACGTCTAGGGAGGATGACAGCGTGTTGTTGTAGATGGAAGTGGTTAGGTCTGGGCAGGACAGGGTTGTGATTTTGTCGTAAAGGCCATCAGTATCAGAATTAAGAAGGGAAGGGTTGATGTTGCGAAAGTTTCTGCGGGTAGTGGTTTGTGGGTTGGCAGCTTGGGAGGTAGGAGACAAGGAGAGTGTGAAACCGATAAGGTTGTGATCAAAGAGAGGAAAGGGGGTGTTAGAGAGGTTGCTGGGAGTGCAGCGATGGGAGAATACGAGGCTGAGAGTATTGCCGTTGGAATGAGTGGTGGTTTGTGTCCATTGTGTTAGGTTAAAAGAGGAGGTTAGGTTGAGCAGTTGAGAAGTGGTTGCAGTATTAACATTGATTGGAATGTTAAAGTCACCTAGGATGATGGCAGGTACTTCAGAGTAGAGAAAGTAGGGTAGCCATGCAGAGAAGTCATCTAGAAAGCATGACACTGGTCCAGGAGGCCAATAAATGACTGCGACCCTCAGACAAGCTGGAGAGAAAAGACGAATGCAGTGCACTTCGAAAGAGTAGGGGGAAAAGAGAGGGAGGTGTGGGAAGAACCTGGAAGGTGCATTGTGGGGAGAGGAGAAGTCCAACACCACCTCGTTTTCGTCCACTGGGTCTAGTGGAGTGAGTCCAGAGGAGGCCACTGTGGGACAGGGCAGCTGGAGAGGTAGTGTCAGCTTCCTGGAGCCAGGTTTCGGTAATAGCAAATAGATTAAGGGATTTGGAGAGGAAAGGGTCATTGACAGAAGCTATTTTGTTGATGACCAAGCGGGCATTCCAGAAGGCACATGAAAAAGGGGGGCTGACTTGTGGACATATCACAATATACACAATGCATACATACTGAAGTTTGATGCCATTTCACGCACACACAATAATATAAGGTTTGGCATGTTGGGTATCTATTTAGAGAAAGTAGGGTAGCCATGCAGAGAAGTCATCTAGAAAGCGTGACACTGGTCCAGGAGGCCAATAAATGACTGTGACCCTCAGACAAGCTGGAGAGAAAAGACGAATGCAGTGCACTTCGAAAGAGCAGGGGGAAAAGAGAGGGAGGTGTGGGAAGAACCTGGAAGGTGCATTGTGGGGAGAGGAGAAGTCCAACACCACCTCGTTTTCGTCCACTGGGTCTAGTGGAGTGAGTCCAGAGGAGGCCACTGTGGGACAGGGCAGCTGGAGAGGTAGTGTCAGCTTCCTGGAGCCAGGTTTCGGTAATAGCAAATAGATTAAGGGATTTGGAGAGGAAAGGGTCATTGACAGAAGCTATTTTGTTGATGACCAAGCGGGCATTCCAGAAGGCACATGAAAAAGGGGGGCTGACTTGTGGACATATCACAATATACACAATGCATACATACTGAAGTTTGATGCCATTTCACGCACACACAATAATATAAGGTTTGGCATGTTGGGTATCTATTTACTGACATGAAACCTCGATTTTTAGATTAACGAGGAGGTGAAGATGCAATGAGCGGCCCGGGTTCTGGAACCAAGCTGGAATGCATGCGGCCGATGTAACATCAGGTGAAGGCGGTGGGCGGTAATGCATTTTGGAGAATGCATGGCTCTTTCATTAGACCTGCATCCATGCTTGCCCGGCAGGCTTATGATAGGTGAGGGGAGGGGGAGGAAAAGAGAGGGGTTGGTGTCTGCTGATAGGCTGGGGGAAAAAGGGCGGAGTTTAGACCTGTGGATTGTATGGATATGGAGCCAGGGATATCTGGCAAGGGCAGATACGTATAGATCACATTTTAGGAATGAGAGAGATTGGTGATACAAGTCTGGGTGCAGCTCCGGGGCATTGGAAGGTGGTGGAATATAGTATTAATATTAAAGTGCAGCATGCTGAACATGTGAGGGTTAAGTTTAAATTGATGGATGTTGGTTACATAAAGGGCCAGAATCATGTCACTGGACATGTAACATATTAAGCACACATTAAGCACCGGAAGGGACAGACAGGGTTAGAGCAAAATTAGCACAATGTAAAAGCATAATGAGATGGAGGCGTTCGTATTAGGGTTGCCACATCATCCCTTTAATCCAGGACACACATTAATTACACAGGTTCTGTGGCTGATTAAGGTGGTAATTAACCACTTCACATCCGCTCTATGGCCGAATGATGGCCACAGCGCGGACCTGAATTCCCGGGAGGCCGTCATACGATGGCCTCCCCTGTGTACGCGCCCTACAGGGCGCACGCAGAGCGGGCTGTGATCACTGAGTCACTGAGACTCGGGTGATCACCAATCCAAGTAAGGGACCGGTCCTGGCCCCTTACCACGTGATCAGCTGTCAGCCAATGACAGCTGATCACATGATGTAAACAAAAGATCGGTAATTGTTTTTTTTCCTACTCACTACTTTTCTAGAAAAAAAATCCGATCACTGGCTCGGATGTGAGGGACATCGCTCCCGAAGTGGAAGATTCACATCTGCCTCATTAGTGCCACCTAATAGTGCCACCTAACAGTGCCCACAGTGCCACCTAACAGTGCCCACAAGTGCCACCTATCAATGCTCACAAGTGCCAGATATCAATGCCCACAAGTGCCACCTATCAATGCTTACAAGTGCCAGCTATCAATGCCCACAAGTGCCAGCTATCAATGCCCACCTGTAGTGCCAATCAGTGCCACCTAGCAGTGCTGCCCATCACTGCCACCCATCAGTGCCCATCACTGCCGCCTCATCAGCATACATCAATGAAGGAGAAAAATGACCTGTTTTAAATTTTTTATAACAAAATATACATTTTTTTTTAATTCAGTTTTTTACATTTTTTTAACAAAAAGTAAAAATTTGTGGTGAAAAAATGATAAAAATTTCATTTGGGTACAGTGTTGTATGACCGCGCAATTGTCATTCAAAGTGCGTCAGCGCTGAAAGCTGAAAATTGGTCTGGATAGGAGGGGGGTTTAAATGCCCGGTTAGCAAGTGGTTAAACTCACTTGGTGCCTTATCTGCATTAAATAAGCCTCAGAACCTGTGTAATTCATATGTGTCCTGGCTTAAAGGGATGATGTTGCAATCCTAATTTGTATATATATATGACAGACACGAGTAGAGGAGAGCCAACCAGCTGCTATGATGGTTGTTTATCAGCGCAGCCCCCTCAGATGCCCACCCAGGACCACCAGGATGCCCCCAGGACTACTAGGGATGGCCACCACATTGGACCACCAGGTATGCCACCCTAGACCACCAGGGAAATGCCCAGGCAGCTGCCAATCAGTGTCCAGGCACCTGCCAATCAGTGCCCATCCCCAATGCCTGACTGTGCCAGTGCCATCAGTGACGCCTATCATTGCTATCTATCAGTGCTGCATATCAGTGCCCAATAGTGCCACATATCAGTGCCCATCAGTGCCCATTAGTGCCCAGCAGCGCTGCCTATCAGTGCCCAGCAGTGCCGCCTATCAGTACCACCCATAAGTACCCATCAGTGCAGCCTTTCAGTGCCTATCAGTGTTGCCTATCAATGCCCACCGGTGCCACCCATGAGTGCCCATCAGTACCGCCTGTCAATGTCCATCAGTGCTGCATATGAGGGCCACCCATCAGTGCTGCCTACCAGTGCCCATCAATGCCGCCTATCAGTGCCCATCATCAGTGCCCGTCAGTGTCCATCAGTGCCACATTGGTGCCCATCAGTGAAGAAAAAAACTTACTTATTTACAAAATTGTATCACAGAAACAAAAAGAAAAACTTTTTTTTTCTAAATGTTAGGACTTTTTTATTTGTTAAGCAAAAAACAAAAAACGCAGAAGTGATAAAATACCACCAAAAGAAAGCTCTATTTGTGGGAACAAAATTATAAAAATTCTGTTTGGGTACAGTGTAGCATGACCGCGCAATTGTCATTCAAACAGAGACTGCGCTGAAAGCTGAAAATTGGCCTGCGCAGGAAGGGGGTGTAAGTGCCCAGTATTGAGTTGGTTAAGGATAGTGATCACATGAAGCCATTTATTATTACATAGTTTTTTGGATCCTTTTTAAATCATAATGATAACAGAAATCACCCAAATGGCCCTGATAAAAAGTTTACATACCCTGGAATGTTTGGCCTTGGCACAGACACAGAAGGTGGCACATACAGCTTAAAATGACAATTAAAGGTTAATTTCTCACTTTTGTGGCTTTTTAAATTACAATTACTGTGTATAAATAATCAATGAGTTTTTTTAGCTCTCACATGGATGCACTAAGCAGGCTGGACACTGAGCCATGAGGAGGTAGAAAATAACAGTCAAAAGACCTGCGTAACAAAGTAATGGAACGTTGCAAAGATGGAAAAGGATATACAAAGATGCCCAAAGCCTTGAATATGCCAGTCAGTACTGCCTAATCCCTTATTAAGAAGTTAAAGATTAGGGGCTCTTTTGATACCAAGCCAAGGTTAGGTAGACCAAGAAAGATAGCAACAACTGGCAGAAGAATTGCCCAATATACAAAGAAAAACCCACAGGTAACCTCAGGAGAAATACAAGCTGCTCTCCAAAAAGATGGTGTGGTTGTTTTTAAGGAGCACAATTCAATGATACTCGAACAAAAAAGAGCTGCAAGGTTGAGCTGCCAGAAGGAAGCCTTTACTGCGCCAATGCCACAAAAAAGTCCAATGAGGCATGTCAAGGTGTTGTTGGGATTATTGTAACCAGGCTTTTTTGTGGAACTTGTGCAGTAAAGACTTCTTTCTGGCAACTCAGTTTCTGGAAATTCAAGGTGTGCCACACCCCCTCCTGTGTCCCCACTCACCGGATGGAATGGAACCCTAGTTTTTCAGTCTAGGAGTCATACAGGCTTATGCCTTGTACACATGATCGGACATTGATCGGACATTCCGACAACAAAATCCATGGATTTTCTCTGACGGATGTTGGCTCAAACTTGTCTTGCATACGCTCGGTTGCACAAAGTTGTCAGAAAATCTGATCGCACTGAACGCGGTGACGTAAAACACGTACGTCTGGACTATAAACGGGGCAGTAGCCAATAGCTTTCGTCTCTTAATTTATTTTGAGCTTGCGTGGAAATTTGTGTGTCGGATTTGTGTACACATGATCGGAATTTCTGACAATGGATTTTGTTGTTGGAAAATTTTATAGCAAGCTCTCAAACTTTGTGTGTCGGAAATTCCTATGGAAAATGTGTGATGGAGCCTATACAATTTCCGACAACAAGGTCCTATCACACATTTTCCATCGGAAAATCCTATCATGTGTACGGGGTATTAGAGTTTTGGGCAGGGATGGCAGATTCACTTCAGGATACAGAGAAGATCTCCCATATCATTATTGTTATGCATGGTTAATAGTGCAAAAAAGAGATAAAAGAGGGGTTTGATAGTGAAATACTGTTTGGCAAATAGTTTATTGCGCAGATTAAAAATGTGTACTTACAAAAAGGTAGGAAATATCAAGCATGTAATGGCAAGAGATTACAATATTAAACGCCGCTGGTGGCGTGCGTTCCACCGACAGGAAATAAAGTCGTTTGGACTCAAAACTGGAAATTGCCTCAACGCCTTTCTCCCTCCCACAGGGCGTCCTCAAGGACCTCTTAAACTTTCCTTCCAGCCCACTGCATATATACATCCTGGTGAGACAAGTGTCGTTCTGGGATGATGTACCCACATGGCCTCCTAGATTGGGGATACCTAGCAATCACAGTCAGCAGTAGTAAACAATGTCTGTCAGTCATGATTGGTCACAACAAGTACATGGATCAAGGCAAATCACAGCAACAATGTACTAATTGATAGCCAATCAGAGCTATCACAGTAGTAAACAATAGGATCATGAATGATGCCAAACACAATTAGAAATGATTGCTTATACAGTGTACATGATTATATAAGCAATCATAATGTAGTTTTTTTTTAAATCCCTATCCCCCTCCAGTAGTACAGCATTACTATATTTTTTTACACACTGTCACCATAGCATGTGCAATGTTATTATGGCAAAAAAAGAACTTTTCAAAACACTAACCATGCCTCTTACAAAATCCCTTTGAAAACTGTATCACAAATGTGGTATCCCCATACTCAGGAGGTATAGCAGAATGTGTTGTGGGGTATAATTGTAAGTATGCCTATGCTGTGTGTGAGAAATGACACCTTTGTAAAAAAAATATTATACATTTTTCAAAAAATTTTAACTAAAAATACAACTTCAAAATCTTGCCATGCCTCGTAATAAATACATTGGGGTGTCTAATTTCAAAAAGGTGTCATTTGGGGGGTATTGTCCTGTCATTTTAGGAACTCAAGAAATTAGACCATCAGTACATCAGGACTGATCAATTTGCAGATCTATATCCCTTATGCCCCGTACACATGGTCGGACATTGCTCGGACATTCCGACAACAAAATCCTAGGATTTTTTCCGACGGATGTTGGCTCAAACTTGTTTTGCGTACACACGGTCACACAAAGTTGTCGGCATTTCCGATCGCCAACAACGCGGTGATGTCAACCAGGTACGACGAGACAAGAAAAGGCCAGTTCAGAACCAAGCGCGGCACCCTTTGGGCTCCTTTTGCTAATCTCGTGTTAGTAAAAGTTTGGTGAGAGACGATTCGCGCTTTTTCAGACTCGTGGCTTTCAGATCGTTTTATGCCGTTCAGTTTGTGCTTGTGGGTTTGTATCTGCTCTTCAGTGCGTGCAAGCAAGTTCCGCGTGACTTAGTCATTGTATTCTTGTTCATTCGTTACTGTTTTTCAGGTCGCTCTTCACAGGCTTTGCTGTTCTTCAGTGCGTTCTGTTACTTCATTCTGAGCAGCCGACCGTTTTCTAGCCATGTTGTGTATGTGTACTCCTCGTAGAGTTCATGCTGTGCGGGGGCTTGGTGTTGGGGTCCTGACCTTGACACAAGTCCAGTCCATGAACAGGGTGGGGAGGAGTTCATGGACCAAGAATTGGTTGCTTCAGCGTGACCAGTTCTCTCATATGCCTTTGCTCCGTAAGATCCATGAGAATAATCCTGATGATTTCAGGAACTTTCTCAGGATGACGGACCCCGTGTTTCACCGTCTGTTGGCTTCGCTGACCCCTTATATTAGCAGGCAGGATACCTGCATGAGGCAAGCCATCACTCCGGAGCAGAGGCTGGTCGCTACCCTGCGGTACTTGGCAACAGGGAGAAGCCTGCAGGACCTCAAGTTCTCAACAGGCATCTCCCCCCAGGCTCTGGGGATCATTATCCCAGAGACCTGTTCTGCCATCATCCAGGTCCTGCAGAAGGAGTATATGAAGGTAAGATTTTTATCTTTTAATATCACATTTTATTGTATTTAATGTTTGCGAATATATTGTATTTCTTTCCTCATTCCCTAATTACCATGATTGTAATATGCTGTGAATGTCCCCTTTGTCCTCATGCATGCTGGATTTTTATGTAATGAATTTTTTAGGTCCTTCATACAGATTGTCCATCACTTACCTCCCCAGCATGCCCTACGGGCCCTATATTCACCGCATGTAGTCAATTAACAATGTATTTTATCAGCTCCATAGTAGTGCTTTACCCCAAACACCCCCTAAAATGTTTTGAAATGTTATTTTAGCTTTAAATTCTGGAAGAGTGGCAGAGGCTTATTTTTTGTGGTGTCCCTCCCTCCCCCAACTGCTAAGTCAGCTGATCCCAATTCTCTACCCTCAATCATCTATCTGCTGACTTTGCCAAACCCATACACACTATACCCATCTCTTTTGTGCTCAGATTTATGGATGAATTCCCCAAAGCATGTAGTGCAAGGGCCTGCCTGTATACTTTCAAATGGTACTGTTTGAATTTTTAAGATACTATTATTATCTTCAGTCAGGTAATCGCAGAATGTTTAAATGTCCTCAAATGTGTACAATGTGTATTTATATCTTTGTATTCGGACACTTGTTACCTGTCCAGTGGGCTGCCAATAGTGTAACTAAGGAGGGGCTGTTCCAAGTAATACCCTGTATTTAGGCATTCATCTCTCAATGAAGTGAAGAGGGTTACCTGTCCAAGATTTCCACACCCCCCATAATGTTCGAAATGGCCCATAAGGGGGGGGGGGGGATATGATAGGTGTACCTTATACTTTGGTGTTGTTAAATTCCCCTTAATAAATGCTATCTGGAGGTTGCCCCAGAATGTTTGTGCCTAATCTGCTTACCATGTTTATGAGCAAAAATAGTAATTGTTTTTTTTTTTTTACTCAACAGTTTCCTTCCACGCCACAGGAATGGCAGACTGTGGCCTCCCACTTTGCCCAGCGGTTGGACTTTCCTAACTGCGGAGGGGCAATTGATGGGAAACATGTCCACATCATCCCACCACCCAACTTGGGGTCGTACTATTTCAACTATAAGGGGTTCAATAGTATTGTGATGTTGGCGGTGGTGTCGGCTAATTACGACTTCTTGTATGTGGACGTAGGGAAGAATGGCCGGATGTCCGAAGGTGGAGTCGTCGCCCAAACGGAATTCTACAGGCGTCTCCAGAATGGCAGCTTGGACTTGCCAGCTCCAGAGGACAATGTGGAAGGACTCCCATTCGTGTTCGTTGCTGATGAAGCGTTGCGCCACCTGATGCGGACATTCCTGATGAGGACCCTCACCCCGGAACAGAGGGTTTTTAATTACCGGCTGGCCAGAGCCCGAAGAGTGGTGGAGAACACATTTGGAATCCTGGGCAGCCGGTTCCTGACACCTATCCATATGGCGGAGTATAAACTGAACCATATTATACTGGCGTGCTGTATTCTCCATAACTTTTTAAGGAAACATTCGGCCAACTATGCTGGCTCAGTTGGGCCTGAGGCCGGAGTGATACCTGAAACACTGATGGCGCTTGAAAGCGGCCGTCCTGGCTTGCCTTCCCTGAGTGCCCGTGATGTCCGGCTACGATACCTGGAGTTCTTTGCGGGTAGGGGGGCCATCAATATGCCTTCAAATTTGGAAGCCTTTTTCCAATTAAAAAAAAAAAAAAAATTCTTTGTGGACATTTACTGCTTGTGTTTGTTTTAGCTGACCCTGACAGCAATGTGTGGAGTCCTGAAAATGGCGTGATTGCGCAACCTTATACAAAGCACTGTTGGCTGTTATTTACTAAAGGCGTATACACTATTTATACTACAAGTGCTCTTGAAACTGCAATGAAAATGCTCTTGTAGTGCAAAGAGGATTTGCCCTTAGGAAATAACCACCATTTTCTATGAAAACAGCAATGACATCACCCCAAAAGTGTTGTAGCGTTGAGACAATAATCCACACATTCTTGATTAACAAACTTTTTTATATCTGCACAATCACATGTGCATTTACCAAAGGTTTTTCAAACAAACCAACATGTTTGTTGTCTACCCATTTTTGGGGTGGCATTATCAAAAATAGAAATATCCATTTACAATAAAACAGGCATGTGTAAAACCAACAAGAAAGCGAAAAAATTTGAACTTACAAAGTTCACATATGGTAAAACTTGAAGGCAATATCAGACATGAGTATTTAGGAACTGTGTTTGATATTGCATTCAGATGGGGTGAAGTCACCCCTTGAAAAGCCAAATTTACGAATGTCAACATGTGCTAGCTGCCATCACGGGGGATCAAGGGACGTGTTTTGTGGGAGCAACCCCTTCATCACCGCTACTTTATTATTGAGGAAGGTGTTGCACCCCCAAAACGAGTCCATTGATCTCCCGTGATGGCAGATAGCACATGTTGGCACACTGTGTGCATCCTCCAAATTAGGCTTTTCGAAACATTGCTAAAAGATTAAAAACATTGTACCACACCAAAAAAAAGTGATTTTGTGGGGGTTTTAAATTTGTCCCAAAACATCAATGATGTTATTATTTTTTTTTATCACATCATTTATTTTTTTCTGGATGTTTTCCGATTCTAAATTACACCCCATGATCTCCCCGATCAGGATCTGGGCACTTTCAGATGTGAAAGGATCTCGATCCCTAACATCACGATCACCTAAAAAGAGAGAAACCAAACAAAAACAGGTAACAAAAATCTGCGGACATCCATCTCTTACCTGAGCCTGTGGTCGCAGACACTCACCTGTTGTGGTGCCAATCTCCACCACATCTTCTTCCTCCTCCTGCTCCGCTTGTGTTTGGGGTATTTCACCTTCTTCCATAGGTGGGGGGGTCTCTGGTCTTCTCGGATGAGGGGTGTCCTCCGAGTCTTTTCTCCCCTATGTAAAACAAAAATGGTAGAATTAGCACACAGATAATTGATGGCAGAACTATAAATAGGAAACATTGCTTGGAAGTGGGGTACAATTGTCAATTTTAGCAGAGTTCCAAGATGTCGTTTTTTTATTGGCCTTTGTCAAGCTGCAATACTTTACCTGTTTAGTACAAGCTTCACAGATGTAGCCCCCCCCCCTATAGTATACACTGGTGCACCTGTGTGGCCCCCCTAATAAAAATGGTGTTCTGGTGTCCCACACTAGTGCTCCAGTGTCCAGATGTGAAAACAGCTGCTCAGTGTCCTCTCCTTACACAGAATCTAGTTTGCATTTCATTCTAGTAACAAACCCATCTACACAACCAAATATTTGGCATCCAAGTAGGCCTTAAAAAAGGTAGGAAAATGCATATGGCCTAAACAATGGGGTTTTAGAGGGGAACAAAAATGTTGGATACGAACGAATAATGGGCCCATGAACATTAAAATTGACATTTGAAACTGTAAAATTACGAAAAGCATATGGAGCAGCACGAACGTAAGAAAGCCAAAAAGAATAGGAACACAGCACAACTACTTACTTTTTTGCAGCGTTCTCCAGATCTTTCTGTACTGCTCTGGCTCTCGTAATTTGAGGTCCGACCACCGCTTCCTGAGATGATCTTTCGATCGTCGTACCCCGAAATTCCTGTGCAGACTTTTGACCACTTTCGCCATGATCTTGGCCTTTCTGATATTGGGGTTGGGGTAAGGTTCATACTTTCCATCATAGTCGGCCCTCTTCAGGATGTCCACCATCTCCAACATCTCCCCAAAGGACATATTTGTGGCCTTAAATCTTCTCCTTCTGGATCGGGACATTTCTGTCTCCGGGCTTTCCTCCACCTCCTCCTCGTTGCTATAATTAGCACGCACCTGCTGTGATTCCGCCATGTGCTCTTCACCCACTGCGCCGAACGAAAAGGGGCGGAGAATAGACTAGAAAGAACATTAAGGGCGGGCGGAGTTACACGCATGCGCAGTGTATATAAAGCGTGACACACGTGCGTATTACGTACGATCTGTGAGCGGAGGAGGGAGCATTGGACGTGCCGATCGTAAGAACGAAGGTAAGAGACAAACTTGTGCCTATACTGCTTCTAGATTGAGGCCTATATTGTAACAAGATTAGGAGAGTTTTGTCTGACATTAGGCTTTGTCTTGCAGTGAACATGGATATCTTAGTTAAAGATAATGACTTCATGTCACTATTCATTGATATGTTAAGGGAGCTGCCATGTCTGTGGGAGATTAACCACCCACATTACAAGAACCAAGCAAAGAGGAAGGCAGCACTGGAGCAATTGTGGGAAATTGTGAAGCAGGTGATCCCCACGGCAGACATCACCTATTTGAAAATCTTAATTGGTGGCCTGAGGAGTACATATGTAAGGGAGCACCAGAAAGTCCTGGATTCACAGAGATCCGGAGCAGCAGATGACATCTATGTCCCCAGGATGTGGTACTACGACAGGCTGCAATTTCTGGCAGGCCAGACTGAACCCAGGCCATCCCTCTCCAGTCTTCCTTCCACGCTTCCTTCCCTCCCGGCTGAGGTTTTGACACCCCAACCTGGGCCTTCCAGGCAACATGTGGAGGAGCCCAGATTGAGCCAGGTATAGCATTCCTCTAAATATTTCTGCTTGTCCAATCAATGATGTTAACTAGATGTTAGTTTGGAGTACTAATTTAGGAGTGTGATTGATGAAGCAAAAACTAAAACCATGTCCCTTTTTCATACACAGGGAAGTCTCAGCCAGGAGGTGGCCGGGCCTAGCCGGCTGCCTGATATGCCGGTCCCTCCACTCCCCCTGGAAAGAGAAAGTGGCAGGAGGAGGAGTGCCCTAGAGGAGTCTGGCAGAGGACTCTTTTGGAGGGCTACAGAGGTCCTGGGAGCACCACACACCGTGGAGGAGGACATTGCTGCCACCATTGCCTATAAAATGCAGAGGATGGAGGAGGGACAACAAGTCATGTGTGAGTCGCTCATATTGGAGGCTCTTAATAAAGGTATGAGGGGCCAAATTACAGCTCAGACACACCTTTGTGAACTCACAGATGGTCCTCCTCCTCCTCCTGCAGGTCCTCCTCCTCCTCCTCCTTCTCCTCCAGGTCCTCCCAGTCCTCCTCCTCCTCCAGGTCCTACTCCTCCTCCTGCCACATCTCCAACAGCACAGCCACAGCCCGGAAGGAAGCGTGGAAGGAAGACCAGAAAGTGAGGACCCTGGATCCAGTCTGGTCGGCCAAAAGATGCAGCCTCTTGTGGTACCACAGCCTGGGGACACAGATGTCATCTGCTGCTTTCCGGATCTCTGCAAATTCTGGACCAGACTGCCCTCCCTTACATATGGACTCCTCAGGCCACCAATTTAGATGTTCAAGAATTGATGTCTGCCGTGGAGGGTCCCAGGCTTCACTAATTTCTCCTGTTGATCCAGTGTTGCCTAACTCTTTGTTTGGTTCTGAGCCCTTAATAAAGGATTTTTTGTTTGAATTATACTTGCCTATGTGTGTTTTACTTCAAAAAGGACAGTTGGTTTGTGAGGATTCAGGTACATTTCAAAAATACAATGTGAAATTAACAGGGGACACCAACAACAAACAATCTCCTTGAGATTAAATAATAAAAGATATCAATGGTGTTGTGGTAACTTGACACACAAAACACACACAAAAATATTCTGGAGTCAAACTAAAAACAACATTAAACAAAGATCAGCCTTGGAAAAAATACAAACATAAAATCAAAACCAAAAATGGCTTAAAATCCAAAAAAAAAAAAAAAAAAAAACATTCTGTCAGATGTGACAAATAACAATATATTAAGGGAATCCCAATAAAAAAACAAAAAAAAAGTTTGTAAGAAGTGTGTGTGAATATGAGCAGCAAAACTACTTAATTCTTGTCACATTATAAAGAAGAAGAGAGTGCGCTGTATTAAACCATTTTTAACATTGCAGCGTGATGAAAGTGCTGTATCCATTGCGAACGCTAAGTTTACCAGACCGAGCTGTACCGTGTCGGAATTTCTTCTGAGCATGTGTGGCACTTTGTGCGTTGGAACAGGCCACACACGGTCGAAATTGACACGATCGGATTTTGTTGTCGGAAAATTTTATCTCCTGCTGTCCAACTTTGTGTGTCGGAAAATCCGATGGAAAATGTCCGATGGAGCCCACACACGGTCGGAATTTCCAACAACACGTTCCGATCGGACATATTCCATTGGAAAATAAAAGACTCTATCCATGCCAACATATTCTGAAAATGTCAGCTCATTTAGTAAATCACACCAAAAGTTATTCACATTAAGCTATATTTTACAATGCTAAAACGTTTAATGTAAAGAGCTTAACGCACCATAATGTGCATTAACCTCAATCAATTGTCTTGAAACTTTGCACAGCCTAAGTTTTCAACTTCCCAAACTTATCCAAGAAGTTTCATGCGATTCGGTGTACCACAAGGCAAACTATGGACATTACGGTTGTTTTTTGGAGAACTTAATGTGGCTTAACGTACAAAAAAGACCTTAAATGTTAACCAATTTCCCCCAACCTTCACACAATAAAAGACTCTATCCATGCCAACATATTCTAAAATTTCAGCTCATTTGGTTCATCACATCAAAAGTTATTCACATTAAGGGATATTTTACTATACTAAAACATTTAATATGAAAATGGCTTAATGTAGCTTAACGTGTAATAAAGTACCCATGCCAACATATTCTGAAAATGTCAGCTCATTTAGTAAATCACACCAAAAGTTATTCACATTAAGCTATATTTTACAATGCTAAAACATTTAATGTGAAAATGGCTTAAAGTGGAGTTCCACCCATTTTACACAGTTTCTCACGCTGGTATCCCCTGTAAAAATCCTTTTCGCCATGGAAATTCTTTTTTTTTTTTTTTAAAGGAAATACCTTAATTATCTTTTTTTCTCCAGCATTTCCAGTAGTCCCCGCCAAGGCGATTACGTCACTAGGCGATTTGCAAGGGCCCCTGGGATAATGGCGTCATGTATCCCAGGAGCCTAGTGACGAAATCTCACGATGATTGACGGAACGTCTGCCGACATCGCTATGGCAACATTTCAGGACTCAAGAGGAAGGAGCACCGTGCAGTGGCATTACTGCGCAGGCATGAGATGTGGAGGTGCCTGCTGCACCGATTCCCAGAAATGGATAGAAGAGGGCTTCAGAAGCCCACAGTGGAGATGGACACTACCAGCTTCCAAGATCCAGATCTTTTTATTTATGTTTGAATAGAAAAAAAGTGAGTACTAGAATAACACTATCTAAAGATTGCATATAAAGTGGATCAAGTTGAAGTGGAGTCTTACAAAAAAATTGAACTGGGGGACTGGAACTCCGCTTTAATGTAGCTTAATGTAGATAAACGTGTAATAAAGTGACTGCACTTCAATCAGTTGCCCTGAAACTTTGCACGGAGTAAGATCTCAACTTCCCAAACATATCCTATAAGTTATATGTGATTTGATGTTCCACAAGGCAAACTAGGGACATTAAGCTTGTTTTTGCGGAGCTTAATGTGGCTTAATGTTCAGTTCCTTCCCTGGCGCTCCTGGCTGCTTCCTCCTGCCAAGTCTCCTCACAGCAAGAGGCTTGCTATGGGGCACTCGAGCTGAGCCGCAGCTTTGGGTGGCCATGTAGACACTGAGCCATGGTTTGGCCCGCCCCCTCTCTCCTGATTGGCTACCTGACTTTGATTGACAGCAGTGGGAGTCAATGGCAACACTGCTGTCTCAGCCTCTTCAAAACAAGCTTAACCACTTGCCAACCAGCCGCCACAGTTTTACTGTGGCAGCATGGCCTGGCTGAGCAAAATGATGTTATGTTACGTCGCTTCGCCCTGTGGCCACTAGGGGCGTGCCCACAGAGTCTATGCGAGTGCCCGGTGGGCGCGATGTCCGCCGGGCACCCGTGATCGCTTGTGACACAGCTAGAACCGGGATCTGTGTGTGTAAAAAGCGATCTGTCATTTTCTCTAGTAAGTCCCATTCCCCCTTCAGTTAGAACATGCAGAGGGAACACAATTAACCCCTTGCTCGCCCCTAGTGTTAACCCCTTCCCTGCCAATGACATTTTTACAGTAATTAGTGCATTTTTCTAGCACTGATCGCTGTAAAAAATGCAATGGTCCCAAAAATGTGTCAAAAGTGTTCGATGTGTCTCCATAATGTTGCAGTCCAGATAAAAATCGCAGATCGCCGCCATTACTAGTAAAAAAAAAATAATAATAAAAATGCCATAATTCTATCCCCTATTTTATAGACGCTTTAACTTTTGCGCAAACCAATCAATATACACTTATTGCAAATTTTTTTTACCAAAAATATGTAGAAGAATACATAATGGCCTTAACTGTGGAAAAAATGTGTTTTTTTTTTATATATTTTTGGGGGGTATTTATTATAGCAAAAAGTGAAAAATATTGCTTTTTTTTCAAAATTGTCACGCTTTTTTTGTTTATAACGCAAAAAATAAAAATTGAAGAAGTGATCAAATGCCACCAAAAGAAAGCTCTATTTGTGGGAAAAAAGGATGCAAATTTAGTTTGTTTACAACGTCGCATGACCGTGTAATTGTCAGTTAAAGTGGCGCAGTGCCGAATTGTAAAAAGTGCTCTGGTCAGGAAGGGGGTAAAATCTTTTCCAGGCCTGAAGCGGTTCAAGGGATTTTAAAGTCAGAAGGTTTATTTATCTTAATGCATTCTATGCATTAAGATAAAAAGCATTCTGTGTGCAGCAGCTCCCCTAACATTACCCTGAGTCCCATCTAGATCCAACGATGACATTGAAAGATCCTGACAATCACAGGCATGACTCCTAGAGGCCGAGGCATGATGGGATTTGTAGTTTCACCACAGCTGGAGTGCCGAGCTTGCCTAACCCCTGACTTAAGATAACAACATAATACATGCATTTTTTTTAAGGACAAACAAGGCTTTCTTTTTGTGAATATTGTCCTGCAACGATAATTATTTTTTAGCAATCCTTATACAATTAAATGTAATAAAACTAAACAAAAGGCATTTTTTTTCTTTCTTTCGGCATATATATGTAAACAGGTGTCAAAAATATTAATAAGCAAAGCAAACAAAAAACATTTAAAAAGTTTAACTATTAGTTAATAAAATAGAAAAGAAAAAATCACCAGGAAAATTACAATTGAATAAAAAGGAGAACATAGAGTTAATCAGTGCTTATTAGAGAAAACTAAAGGGTTAATAAGGAGTTCAACAGAGGAATATTTAATTAGAAAAAACATTTTTTTTTTTACTTGTCAAGCTTGCTTTAACTCTCTTCACCTGCAAATCCAAGTTCATCCCAATCTGTGAATGCAAAACACAGAAAGTTACAATTGATTGAATTGTTTCAATGTAACTTTCTGTGATGTGGTTGTTGATAAACATTGCCAGCCTGCTTCTTTTTTTTGACAGCTCCTGCTGAATTGTAGGGATGAGCTTCATGTTCGAGTCGAACCCTTGTTCGAGTCGAACATCGTCTGTTCGATCGTTCGCCGAATTGCGAACGTTATGGGCCCATAATTCACTGCGGCATCGCAGTGCATTGCTGGCTGATGATTGGCAAAGCATGCACTATGACCCGCATGCTTGGCCAATCACAGCACCGTCTGAACAAAGAGCAGTAATTGGCCAAAGCCAAGGAGGCTTTGGCCAATTATGGCTCAGGGGATTTGGTACACACCCTACACTATATAAGGCCGCCTACACGGCGGCCCTGAGTAGTGTGTGTTCCGGCAATTGAAAGAGATAGACAGAGAGACAGTGTCATTTGATTTAAGTTAGATAGATTAGGCAGGACAGTCAGTGAGTTAGCTGCACTTACAGTGTATTGTGTATATATATGCATCCCAGGTGTTGTGTATATATATATATATATATATATATATATATATATATATATATATACACTGTATTCAGTTTAGTTAGATCTGTTCCTGCTATCTTCCTACTGACAGGCAGGCTTGTCTTGTTACAGTATTTACAGCTACCTGAAGAAAATTACTGATGTTCTTTTGATCCTATTAGTACCACAGTCAGGCAGCTAGACTATTTACAGTTAGTGTAGTGCGTCCTCCTCACAGTGTTCAGTTAAAGCTACAAGTTAGTTTAGTGTGACCTCTGCACAGTGTTCAGCTAGAACTACAAGTTAGTGTAGTGCAACTTCTGCACAGTGTTCAGCTAAAGCTACAAGTTAGTGTAGTGCAATCTCTGAACAGTGTTCAGCTAAAACTACAAGTTAGCGTAGTGCGACCTCTGCACAGTGTTCAGCTAAAGCTACAAGTTAGTGTAGTGCAATCTCTGAACAGTGTTCAGCTAAAACTACAAGTTAGTGTAGTGCGACCTCTGCACAGTGTTCAGCTAAAGCTACAAGTTAGTGTAGTGCGTCCTCCTCACAGTGTTCAGATAAAGCTAAGAGTTAGTGTAGTGTGACATCTGCACAGTGTTCAGCTAAAGCTACAAGTTAGTGTAGTGCGTCCTCTGAACAGTGTTCAGCTAAAACTACAAGTTAGTGTAGTGCGTCCTCTGAACAGTGTTCAGCTAAAGCTACAAGTTAGGGGAGTGCGTCCTCCTCACAGAGTTCAGATAAAGCTACAAGTTAGTGTAGTGTGACCTCTACACAGTGTTCAGCTAAAGCTACAAGTTAGTGTAGTGCATCCTCTGAACAGTGTTCAGCTAAAACTACAAGTTAGTGTAGTGCATCCTCTGAACAGTGTTCAGCTAAAACTACAAGTTAGTGTAGTGCAACCTCTGCACAGTGTTCAGCTAAAGCTACAAGTTAGTGTAGTGCAATCTCTGAACAGTGTTCAGCTAAAACTACAAGTTAGTGTAGTGCGACCTCTGCACAGTGTTCAGCTAAAGCTACAAGTTAGTGTAGTGCGTCCTCCTCACAGTGTTCAGCTAAAGCTAAGAGTTAGTGTAGTGAGACCTCTGCACAGTGTTCAGCTAAAGCTACAAGTTAGTGTAGTGCGTCCTCTGAACAGTGTTCAGCTAAAACTACAAGTTAGTGTAGTGTGTCCTCTGAACAGTGTTCAGCTAAAGCTACAAGTTAGGGGAGTGCGTCCTCCTCACAGTGTTCAGCTAAAGCTTCAAGTTAGTGTAGTGTGACCTCTACACAGTGTTCAGCTAAAGCTACAAGTTAGTGTAGTGCTTCCTCTGAACAGTGTTCAGCTAAAACTACAAGTTAGTGTAGTGCGACCTCTGCACAGTGTTCAGCTAAAGCTACCTGTAGAAGGTTGGTGGTGTTTTCCTGATCCTATCACTACCGCAGGCAGCTAAATAAGCTACAAGTTAGTTTTTTATGAGCTCTGCACAGTGTTGACCTAAAGCTACCATTGGTGGTGTTTTCCTGATCCTATCACTACCATAGGCAGCTAAATAATAAGCTACAAGTTAGTGTAGTGCGTCTTCCTCACAGTGTTCAGCTAAAACTACAAGTTAATGTAGTGCACAGTGTTCAGCTAAAGCTACAAGTTAGGGTAGTGCGTCCTCCTTACAGTGTTCAGCTAAAGCTAGTGTAGTGCGACCTCTGCACAGTGTTCAGCTAAAACTACAAGTTAGTTTAGTGTGACCTCTGCACAGTGTTCAGCTAAAGCTACAAGTTAGGTTAGTGCATCCTTCTCACAGTGTTCAGCTAAAGGTACAAGTTAGTGTAGTGCGTCCTCCTCACAGTGTTCAGCTAAAACTACAAGTTAGTGTAGTGCGACCTCTGCACAGTGTTCAGCTAAAGCTAAAAGTTAGTGTAGTGCGTCCTCTGAACAGTGTTCAGCTAAAACTACAAGTTAGTTTTTTTGCGAGCTCTGCACAGTGTTCAGCTAAAACTACAAGTTAGTGTAGTGCGAGCTCTGCACAGTGTTCAACTAAAGCTACCTGTAGAAGGTTGGTGGTGTTTTCCTGATCCTATCACTACCGCAGGCAGCTAAACAAGCTACAAGTTAGTTTTTTGTGAGCTCTGCACAGTGTTCAGCTAAAGCTACCCATAGAAGGTTGGTGGTGTTCTCATACTACAGGCAGGCAGTTGATTTTGCTAGCTGCAGTATCAGTATGTATATATATATATATATATATATATATATATATATATATATATATATTTATTTATTTATCCCAGCTTAGTGCAGCTACAGGCCATTAGTATGTCTGGAAGGCCAACAAGGAGAGGCAGACAGTCACAAGCCAATAAAAGAGGGCAAGCAGGCTCTGTGTCTAGAGGCAACAGTGCTGGTCATGGAGACGGTGCATCCTCATCAGCACGTGGCCCTGGGACATGCTTGGCCTTTTTTTGGCAACTGGCCGTGTTGAGCCGCAACATGCGGAAAACTTGGTCGAGTGGATGACCAAGCCGTCCTCATCCTCATCATCCTCTCTCACCCATGCTCAGGGTACTTTGTCTGGCAAAGCAGCTGCCAACGCGGCCTCTTCCCTCGGCTCAATGGCATCAGGGACTCCTTCCCTAGCCCCACCATGTCCTCCTGAGGAGTCCCTCGAACTGTTTGACCACAGTGTTGGGTACATGCTCCAGGAGGATGCCCAGCGTTTAGAAGGCTCTGATGATGATACTGAGCTAGATGAAGGCAGTAACGTGAGCATGGGCAGAGGGGGTGCCGAAGAAGGACAGCAATCTGGCAGTCATGTTCCCCCCGCTGCAGCATACTGCCATTTGCTTCAGTGATGAGGAGGGAGCGGATGATGAGGTCACTGGCTCAACGTGGGTGCCTGATAGGAGAGAGGAGGAGGAGGAGGAGGAGGCACATCACTAACGAGGAAGGATTCCCTCCAGGGGCCAGCCTAAGGGCAGCACACTGACTGCATCACACCCCAAAGCTCCGCATGTGCAGGGTGCTGCTGTCTCTGCACGTTATTCCAAACGATCTTTGGTGTGGGACTTTTTTGAGACGAGTGCATCAGATCGCACCGCTGCTATTTACAACATATGTCTCAAGCGTATCTCGCGTGGCCAAAACATCTCCCGCTTGGGCACCACATGCTTGACCAGACATATGTTGACCTGCCATGCAGTTCGTTGGCAAGCGTATCTAAAAGACCCACACCAAAGAACAAAGAGGACCTCTCCTTGCTCCTCATCAGCTGAGATCTCCAACCCTACTATACCTTCAGTCCTCTCTAAGACCTGCACTGAGAGGAATGAAGGTGTAGAATTAGGTGTGTAACAGCCAAGTACTTGTGGGCAATCTGCTTTCGGTACACCGACGTCAGATTGTACCAAGCAAATTTCCCTGCCCCAGCTGCTGCACCGCCGAAAGAAGTTCGCTCCCAGCCATCCACATGCCCAGCGGTTGAATGCTAGCTTGGCAAAATTGCTAGCACTTCAACTGCTGCCTTTTCAGTTGGTAGACACTGCCCCCTTCTGTGAGATTGTGGAATGTGCGGTTCCTCAGTGGCAGGTACCCAAACGCCACTTTTTCTCACGGAAGGCGATTCCAGCTCTCTACCGGCATGTGGAAGGCAATATCTTGGCCTCACTGGACAGGGCGGTCAGCGGTAAGGTGCATATTACCGCTGACTCATGGTTCAGCAGACATGGACAGGGACATTACTTAAGTTTCACGGCACATTGGGTGACTCTGCTGGCAGCTGGGAAGGATGCAGGACAAGGTGCAGTAGTGTTGGAGGTTGTTCCGCCACCACGCCTCCAAAATGCCACTACTAATGATTGTGACACACCTCTCTCCTCCACCCCCTCCTCTTCTTCTTCCTTCATGGCCTCTTCCTGTGCTTTGTCCTCGGAACCAGTGGTGCTCCGTAGCTGTTCAAGGGGCTACGAAGTATGTAGGCCAAAAGATGCCATGCGGTGCTTGAGCTGGTGTGCTTGGGGGACAGGAGCCACACTGGGGCAGAGGTTCTGTCAGCTCTGCAGGGGCAGGTTCAGGGGTGGTTGATGCCATGCCAACTTAAGGCAGGAATGGTGGTTTGTGACAATGGCACCAACCTCCTCTCTGCCCTCCGACAGGGACAAATGACCCATGTGCCCTGTTTGGCTCACATCCTTAACTTGGTGGTGCAGTGGTTCTTGGGCAGGTACCCGGGCTTACAGGATGTCCTGAGGCAGGCCAGGAAAGTCTGTGTGCATTTCTGCCGGTCATATAATGCCAGTGCTCAGCTGGCAGACCTCCAAAAGGAGTTTAACCTGCCCAAGAACCGCCTAATCTGTTACATGCCCACCAGGTGGAACTCAATGTTGGCCATGCTGCAGCGGCTGCACATGCAGCAGAGGGCCATCAATGAGTACCTGTTCGACTATGGCACCAGGACAGGGTCAGGGGAGCTTGTTTTTTTTCCCCACGCCAGTGGGCAGGAATGGTGGTTTGTGACAATGGCACCAACCTCCTCTCTGCCCTCCGACAGGGACAAATGACCCATGTGCCCTGTTTGGCTCACATCCTTAACTTGGTGTTGCAGTGGTTCTTGTGCAGGTACCCGGGCTTACAGGATGTCCTGAGGCAGGCCAGGAAAGTCTGTGTGCATTTCTGCCGGTCATATAATGCCAGTGCTCAGCTGGCAGACCTCCAAAAGGAGTTTAACCTGCCCAAGAACTGCCTAATCTGTTACATGCCCACCAGGTGGAACTCAATGTTGGTCATGCTGCAGCGGCTGCACATGCAGCAGAGGGCCATCAATGAGTACCTGTTCGACTATGGCACCAGGACAGGGTCAGAGGAGCTTGTTTTTTTTCCCCATGCCAGTGGGCCATGATCAGGGATGTATGCACTGTCCTGTCACCATTTGAGGAGGCCACGAGGATGGTGAGCAATGACAGTGCATGCATCATGACACTGTCCCCCTTGTCCACCTGTTGGAGCACACACTGTGTGGAATAATGGACAGGGCACTTGAGGCAGAACAGAGGCAGGAAGAGGAGGACTTCCTTAGCTCTCAAGGTCCCCTTTATCCAGACAGTGTTCCTGCGTGCCTGCCGATCACACAGGAAGAGGACGAGGAGGAGGATTGTGTCAGTATGGAGGTGGAGCCTGGCACTCAGCATCAGCAGCAGTCTTTAAGGGATCAGTCCCAAGAAACACATGGACTTGTACGTGGCTGGGAGGAGGTGGCTGCGGACCATGTCGTCCTTAGTGACCCAGAGGACTCCGGACCGAATGCCTCAGCAAACCTACGCTGCATGGCCTCCCTGATCCTGCAAAGCCTGCGGAAGGATTCTCGTATTCGTGCTATCAAGGAGAAGGACCAATACTGGCCTCCTTGATCCACATTATAAGGGTAAGGTTGTGGACCTTATCTTGCCATCGCAGAGGGAGCAGAGGATGAAACATCTTCAGGAGGCCTTGCAGAAAGGTCTGTGCAACTCGTTCCTAGAGACTGGGAGGTTACAAACTCCTGTTTCTGGACAACGTGTTGCTGAGGCTTCGGTCAGTCAAAGAAGGAGTGGTGGAGAAGGTGGCCATCTGACTGATGCGTTCAGACAATTTTTTAGTCCGTAGCCCCAAGGTATAATCAGTTCCAGCAACCATCGCCAGCGTCTGTTTTACATGGTGCAGGAATACCTAGGGGCAAGATCTGACTTTCTCACCTTTCCCACTGAAAATCCTCTGGGTTACTGGGTCTTGAGGATGGATCACTAGCCAGAGCTTGCACAGTATGCAATTGAGCTACTGACCTGTCCTGCATCCAGCGTTCTTTCGGAACGCACATTCAGTGCTGCTGGAGGCTTTGTAACCGATCACAGGGTGCATCTGTCCACCGACTCGGTCGATCGACTGACCTTCATAAAAATGAATCAGTCTTGGATCACCACCAGCTACCAAGCACCTGATGCTGATGTAACCAAATGATTTTTTTTGAAATCTCAGATCCCTTCAAAGACTGCCTATGCTGATGCTGAGTGACTATCCTAAGTAATTATACTCTTCCTCCTCAATGATCACGCTGATAGCTTGTAAGAACATTTTTGGTTCTGGGCGCCGACACCAGTGCCTAAGGCCCAATTTTTCAGCCCCTGTTTAACAGGGGCGTGTAATTACAATTTTTGATGCAATGCTTTGCAGCAGGGCTAGTTCCTGCGTTCCAAATAGAGTATCTGTGAGGGGTTGCAGTATTGTGGCACCAGCACCAGTGCCTAAGGCCCAATTTTTCAGCCCCTGTTTAACAGGGGCGTGTAATTACAATTTTTGATGCAATACTTTGCAGCAGGGCTCGTTCCTGCATTCCAATTAGAGTATCTGTGAGGGGTTGCAGTGTTGTGGCACCAGCACCAGTGCCTAAGGCCCAATTTTTCAGCCCCTGTTCAACAGGGGCATGTAATTACAATTCTTGATCTAATATTTCACAGCAGGGCCGTTTCTGCGCCCACTAAGAGCGAGTGAGGACTTACAGTGTTGTGGCACCAGCACCACCACCACCAAAGGCCCAATTTTTCTGACCCTGTTCAACAGGGGCATGTAATTACAATTCTTGATCTAATATTTCACAGCAGGGCCCTATGAGGGCTTACAGTGTTGTGGCCACAACAACACCTAAGGCCCAAATTTCTGCTGAGTATATAGGGCAGGCCCCTACTTTCAAACATCCAACTTACAAACGACTCCTACCTGCAAACGGAAGGAGACAACAGGAAGTGAGATGAAATCTACCCCTAGGAAGGGAAATTCTCTCCTGTAAGAGTTAATATGGGAAAAACATTTCTCCTTTCCACTGATGCTTTATCACCAATCCTTGTTTCACAAAAAAACCCAAATTTTCAAAAAACATTTGTCATTGGGACAAAAAGTGAGGTGAAATCTTCTGAAGAGGAGCACAGACAGCAAAACAAATGTCACAGGGGTGATAACCCTTCCCTATGTTTTCCAAAAAGTTTAAAATAGATTTTTTGGCTGTAGCTAAACACGTTAAAAATGTACCAGTTCAAAATTACAAACAGATTTTACTTAACAACAAACCTACAGTCCCTGTCTTGTTTGCACCGCCTGTACACTGCTGTTCAGAGTACAGTGCCTGTATACTGCTGTTCAGAGTATATAGGGCCTGGGGGCCCCATGCCTTTCCTTTTTTAATTTGGGTGTGGGGTTCCCCTTAATAACCATACAAGACCCAAAGGGCCTGGTAATGGACTGGAGGGTACCCATGCCATTTGTCTCACTGATTTTCATCCATACTGCCAGGACCCGACATTACATTAAAGCTGCAAGCAGTTTTAAATGACTTTTTTCCTTTCAAAATGACATTTTGTGCAGGGACTGTTCTAAGCACGGGAAACACGCGCCACTTTACAGGCATACTATAGACACCCCCCCAGGTACAATATTTAAAGGAATATTTCACTTTTTTTTTTTTACTTTAAGCATCATTAAAATCACTGCTCCCGAAAAAACGTCAGTTTTTAAAAGTTTTTTTTGCATTGATACATGTCCCCTGGGGCAGGACCCTGGTCCCCAAACCCTTTTTAGGACAATACCATGCAAATTATCCTTTAAAATGAGCACTTTTGATTTCGAACGTTCGAGTCCCATAGATGTCAATTGGGTTCTAATGTTTGTGCGAATTTTCGGTCCGTTCGCAGGTTCTGGTGTGAACTGAACCGGGGGGTGTTCGGCTCATCCCTACTGAATTGTTGGGTACTGAGACAGGGAAGTGTTCTGGCAGCAGAGCAGAAGAACTAGATGCACTAGACATGACCTGTGTACACTGATGACATATTTTTGGGCGTGTCTAGTGCGCCCAAAGTCTGCAACTGGTTAAGGATTGTAAAAAAATGGTTAAATGTGAATAACTTTTGGGGTAATTTACCAAACGATCTGGAATTCTTAAATAGGTTTGGGAAGTTGAGAACTTAGGCTGTGCAAAGTTTCAAGACAATTGATTGAGGTTAAGGGACATTGTGGTACGTTAAGCTCTTTCCTTTAAATGTTTTAGCATTGTAAAATATAGCTTAATGTGAATAACTTTTGGTGTGATCAACCAAATGAGCTGAAATTTTCAGAATTTGTTGGCATGGATGGTGTCTTTTATTGTGTGAAGTTTGGGGGAAATTGGTTAACATTTAAGGTCTTTTTTGTATGTTAAGCCACATAAGCTCTCCAAAAAACAAACTTAATGTCCATAGTTTGCCCTGTGGTACTCCGAATCACATGCAACTTCTTGGATAGGTTTGGGAAGTTGAGATCTTTGGCTGTGCAACGTTTCAGGGCAACTGATTGAGGTGTAGGCATTTTATTACACATTTATTTACATTAAGCTACATTAAAGAGGAGTTCCAGTCCCCCAGTTTAATTTTTTTTTTCAGGGCAATTGATTGAAGTTTAGGCATTTTATTACACGTTAAGCTACATTAAGCCATTTTCACATTAAATGTTTTAGTAAATCCCTGAAACACTACCAAAACAAATCTCTATCTGTTTAAATAAAAAATGCTAAAAATTTAATTTGGGTACATTGTTGCAGTAATTATCATTCAAAGTGTTACAGCGATGAAAACTGAAAATGGCCTAGGCAGGAGGGGGGGCAGCCTGTTCTTGAGGTGGTTAAGACGGAATAACTAATAGAACAAAAAATGAATACCAAAACAGAGCACCACTCCTGGTCAGATCCCTCAAGATGACTTCAATCCCCCCCAAGTGTACTCGGAATTAATATATTAGCTTAATTTTTTTAAATAATCCTCCAGCTTGCTGGTTGAGCACTTTTTAAAGTGAAGAGTGCATGACCGCTATTACACATTTACCCCAAAACCTGCCGTGGATATATGCCGCGATGGGATCACGCTGGAAATCACCTCTGTGAGGCTGTGCTTCTCGCGCTCGCCGCCCCCACGAGATGCCGCGCATCCATAAGAATCCATTGGGGATGGGGAGCGGGAAGGGAGGAGCGACAGAGCCCATAGGAATCCATTGGGGGGCGGCGAGCGGGAGGAGCGACAGAGCCCATAGGAATCCATTGGGGGGCGGCGAGCGGGAGGAGCGACAGAGCTCATAGGAATCCATTGGGGACGGTGAGCGGGAGGAGCGACAGAGCTCATAGGAATCCATTGGGGTGGGGAGCGGGGGGAGCAACATAGCTCAGTGCTGGCTCCTGCGATGGGGCTCACAGGTGTCAATCTCACCGCTAACAGCAGCGAGATTGACACAATATTGGCGGCACCTACTGTACTTTGCTTTGTGTGACATCAGTGCCAGAAATATTTACTGTATAACTAGAGTCAGACAACTCTGATATGAAAGAAGCTGAACAGCCACAGAACTAGCATTCTCCAAGGAGAGTTCAGCAATGGCAGCCTCCATTAGGGAGACCAGTGATTGTCTGTTTGTTGATCTCCTCTATCTATTTGTTACACAGTAGTGATCGGTAAAATGTCACTTCGGGGCCCTGCTGCCACTGGGAAGAAGTTAATGAAGCGTGATCTTCACTCCATTAGTTTTGGAATTATCGAAGAACTATTTATGCCTGTTCTCCTTCTTATAGGCTTAATTAAGGGCACTTAAGAAGTATTGCAAGATGGTGATTATTCCCTGTACACACCCAAGCGTTGTTTTTCTTTTCTATAACTATATATGGTAGTGTTCTAAGATTGTAAGGTTTGCTGACGCAGAGAATAAAGTTAAGTCCAAATGAGCTGCCAGCATACACCCAGAGACTTATGACTCCTGTAACTTCCTCTTTTTACTACTATTAAAAGCTAAGTCTGTGGTCACTGGGTGTGATTCCTCACTTGAATCTATGCATGTAAGGACCTCACCCATATATAGTGATACCTATGAACAAAGCTTCTTCCTTGCTGTGGACCGGGAGTCTTGATTGATCTAAGGTGAACAGGAGATTTTCCTGACATTGTGGGGGCTCGTCCGGAATCTGACCATTGGGTGCCATTGTCCGTGGACCTCCTGTTGATCAGCGAGTAATTTAAAAATATTCACCAATAAAAGACCCCCTGTCTCTGATTGCCCCAAAACAGGGGCCAATCGGAGACCGGATATTTGGTCCGAGGTCCAGATCCATAACCCGTAGATCTTGTTCTCCGAGTAAGGTAAGAATCTTTCTTTTGGCTTATGATTGTAAGGGAAATAGTGTTATCTTGTGGTCTTTGTATTGTGGTGATTTTTCCTTTGTATGATAGTGATAGATTAGTCAAGTTGTCACAAGAGAGGAGATATTATGAGTCAGCGCTGTATTATTAGAATTGTCCGGACATCTAAGTGCACTTTCTCTTTTGTACGTGCACAATGTGTGTATGTGAGTGATTTTTGATCAGATGACTAATTTTACTGTTTTTGCTTTAACCAATTGTACTTTGTGGTGAAAAAGGAAAAGGTATAAATAGTTTTTTTTTAATATTTCCTGTTGTTTGGGGAGTTTTCACTTTCTGTTTGTTGTTATATAGATTTTGGCAGGGTCCAAGAGTAGAATTACCAGTCTTGTATTTTAAACCCAAAACTGAAGCAAAAGAAAGAAAGACATGGGGAACAACATCTGTAAAGGGGGATGTGCCTGTCTCTGCTGCAGCTGCATCCCCTCAACTCCCTTAGAGGGAGACAAAAAGTTTATGCATAAAAAGGACCCAGCAGGAAGGGCGTGGCTTGGCACTGGAAGAGAATGGCTGCCTGAACTCTCAGCTCCCACTAACGGAGGACACAGCACCCTTGATAAGCGAAGAAAGAGCCGGCCACAATGGGTAAGGGTGACAGAAACAACTCAGCAACCAGGTCCCGCTTATCACGGGATAACGAGACCCAGCAGAGCCACAATATCCCCGCTATCTTCAGATCCCAACAGCGGGACACACAGCCCTCATCACAGGCCTCACATGCTCAGCTAGTTACAGCCCTGACCATGACCGTGACAGGCATAATCTCCCCACATAAGCTCCAGCAACCAGCCAGGTGCAACCGCTCTGCTTAGGGGACATGCAAGCCATAGCACTGGACATTAAAAACACACTGTCAGTCGCTATAGCTGACCTCCGCTTTGACATCCAGTCAGTAGCTATACGGTTAGAGGGGGTAGAAGCTGCTACGAACAGGCAAGAAGCTGCCATTACACAAATCCAGCAGATCTCTGACACACACTCTCTCCAATTGAGAGAAATGCACAGGCACCTGGAAGATCGGGACAATAGGGGATGCAGGCATAATATAAGAGTGATGGGGGCTCACTGAAGCTGTGGAACCTCCACCAATGTGTCCAGTCTGTATTCAATAGCCTGCTTGATAGACCCCATGATTCCCCTATAGACATGGAATGGAAGAGACTCTGATCCACCACGCAACATCATCTGCTGCCTAGTAAACTTTCCCTTGAAAGATGATATTCTCAAGCGTACCACAGAGAGACGTCAAGTTCTCCATGAGGGAATAGAAATCAAACTTTTCCAAGATTTATCACCCATCACACTACAACACAGAAGGGATCTTCGCCCCCTCCTGGATCTACTTCGCTCACGTAACATCTCCTACAGGTGGAAATTTCCCTTCAGTCTCTGAGCATCAACAATGGGGCACTTTGCTATGCTACGAGTTCCAGAAGACCTTCCACAGTTCTGTGCTGCCATGGATATCCCACCACCATGGTACAGTGACCAACGCATCTTGGCGCCATGGTAACCAGACCACTGAGAAGATCCCATGGAATGGAATGCACAAATGACAAAAATCCCCTCCTGTAATCTCTCCGCCCCAGGTCCGTCGCCAACCACCAGGCGGGAACACCTTGGCCTCACCAGCTCACAGGAGACCCCATCAGGATTCCTAAGCTGTCTCCCAAGCTTCAGACCAGCATCCTACAGAAGTCCTCTTCCTACCGTTTCTACCAAGGTTATGTGAGTTCTTTACATGTTACATGCAGTTCTCAATTTTTTTGCCTCTATAGATACTGTTACTATATCATGTCTGACTAAAAGGAAGACGTTCACCTCCTTTAATCTCTGGCATGGATTCCAAGCGGAGCCCCTAAAATTCCCCCCTCCCCATATTACGCCTTGACAGTACTTGCAGTGACCCATATGGCAACATATCACCCTCTCATCTGCCTGCTTGAAAACTCATCACCTATCACACTGGAATGATTAACAGAAAGTCATATGCCAGGTACTTCATTTACCTTATGTCTTCCAACCTCCTAGCAGCTCTCCCACAGCTTCCTCTATACTCCCGGCTTACATCTGGAGCATAAGGAGCTACAAGGAGCTACTTAAAGGCAGTGAGGAGGCAAAAGCAGCCATATCAACAGCCTACCAGAATACCATGCCACACCATTCTGCCAGAAGCTATCCTCATCCTCTCCCCTGTCCAGAAGCATCTGGTACAGATGTTGCATGGACACGATCCCTCCCCTCAGGTTGAATGTCATGACAATAAACTGGCCCCATTTGGGGCCTTATGAACCAGGGCCTAAAATCCACCCCAACCTAAACGCACCCTCGAAATTATCCAGAGGGGTCTCCACCTGACTGTTCTAATGCGTTTAATTGCAATAAGTTTTTATTGAGATTTTTCAAAGTAGTAACAAAGGAGTAATAAGACAGTCATATACATTACCATCAATAGTACTTTCATGTTAGATACCTATGAGGCAGAGATACGTACATTCTTTTACTTATAATTTACATCAACATCTGTAGTCTCTTGCTAAGATTGCTATTCAGAAGGTACCTCTACTCCACTCCTACACCCCACATGGGAACTAACTGTGCCTGGAGAGAGGAGAGGGCCCCCCCCCAACCGCATCCTACATAATTTATTTATTTATTCTGGCTACAGACAATGGTTCTAATGCGTTTAAACATCCACAACCCACACAGACCTCACAAACTGCCGACTACAAGCCCTATGGAACACTACATCCCCCAGTCATAGGAAGGAATCCATCACTTACCTGTGCTTTACAACCGTCCACTTGGATCAGCCATCCATCTTTCCCTAGAAATCCCCATAATTGTGTGCCCCATTGCTCACCCACTCTAACTCCTGTTAGAGGACATACCTCACCATATATAACAATAAGGCGCCTTTTTGCCGCAGCATCTAGCTCCACTGATGCCAACAGGAATGAACCTAGGTCATAGTGGACTTAAATGACAACAGCCTTAATAGTATTATAGTCAATAGGATTGAACAAATGTACCAACTTGAGTTTTTTTTTTATCTTGTATATGACAAAGACATGTTATTATTGGTTGTATGCCCAAACAGAATACAAGAGAGAGTTTTCGGTTTAACACCTGAATGAGCAAATGAGCCCAACAAATGGTGCGCCATACCCCTGACCCAGAAATGACATCCACTTACAACCATACAAGCACCTAACAGGGGGGGTGCATCCAACTCTACCATTATGTCTAACTCACCAATCAATGCCCAGGTTTGCAAACTCCTGCAACTTTTTCTAGAACCGCAGGCCCGGACATAACTCCCTCGTGTCCTGTTTATCCTGTTCACCTTACATCTTTTCATGTTGCTTTGTGTTATCATACCTCATCTTATCCTATTTATTATACTTCACCTAACATTTTCAGCCTCATTAAACTTCCCATCAGATAGTACCCTATAACATCTCACCAACACCTATGCTCAATACACCCTCCGATACTTAACTCTACACTCTCCCAATCAAACGGCACATCCATATTCTCAACTACCCAACTAGTCCACCTCCCCCCACACTCCTATTATGGAATCACTAAGCACCTCATTATCCTTTATATCCTTTCAACGCTACTCACTCATTGGCGCTGAACAGTATTTTGAAGACATCATGACCATACACATGTTGAAAGTTTTCTCTAGTGTTCTCTTTATTGAAGATATATAATGGTTGCACTAAAACAATCAGCCCTGAACTGCATTCCTATACTGAGTTTACTGAATATAAGCCATCCTGTCTCCCCCCATCTTTCCCATGGTGACTTGTTCTCTCTTTCATGATACAACATATAAGTCCTCCACAGCGGGACCACGCTAGTCTCAACCGGTCCTCCTACCTCCCCAACCAGCAGGTTCTTAGAATCTCTGCGAACCATAACCAGACTCCATTTGTCCTTATAGGCAAGGTAGCTGGTTTACCTTCACCTCCAGTTTCACACCCATACTCCCACCCGACATAGTCTCACCCTCATCACTAAGCAATCCACCTCCCCTGTCACCTTTTCCCCCCTCTGCCCTCATCCCCTCTCTTCCATCCCCCTCCCCCTTCCTTTTTTTCTCTCTACCTTCCCCTTCACCTTCACACAAAACCAGTGCTCTATCAACTACTCCTCTTCTATCTACTAGATAGTACTACCTCAAGCTATGCTGAAAATGCCCCACAAGACTTCAAAGTCCCCCCTTGTGCTAAATTTTCTCTCCCTAAATGCCAAAGGGCCTCAATGTCCCTGAAAAACACTTGCAGGTACTTGCTTCAATGAAAAGCCATAAAGCAGACTTTGTCTATTTACAGGAAATGCATTTCAAAACAAACTGTCAACCCAAATTAGGCAATGCACACTATACGACTCAAAAGGAGTCTCAATCCTAACAGCGAAACATTGCCCCATAGAAATAACCGACTTGATTGCTGACACTGATGAGCGTTATCTACTTCTTAAAGGCCATCTATGGAACAGACCAATCACCCTGGCCAACATTTATGCCCCGAATGTGAAACAAGTCCCTTTCTTCCGCAAAGTCACCTCTCTCCTCTCCTCTTTCCAGTCAGGTATACTAATCCGGGGAGGCGACTTCAATGTCCCCCTCAACCCCATCTTAGATTCGTCCACCAGCGCTTCTTCTCTTACTTTTGCAAGCACTATGCCAAATAAATTGTCAACTACACAACCTCCTACTACATGACACATGGCACACTCTTCATCCAGGAGACAAAGATTACACTTATTTCTAAATCCCACACAATCGATTATTTTTTCCTAACCCAACAGGACTTATCTCTTCTAACCAAAGCCACGATTGAATCCATGTTCCTATCTGACCATCATCCCATTTCCATCTCACAGACCTTCCCAGAGACAGTCGAAAGATCGAAAGTGTGGCGCCTAGATGCCTCACTACTGACAGACAAAGCCAACCTAGACTATATACACTCATACATCAAATCATTTTTCCAAACAAACACACCTGGTATACATCCCCTAACCCAATGGGAAGCGCACAAATGCACTATAAGAGGGGAAAATGGAAATGACAGAAACAAGCACACATCAATGACCTAACCAATCAAATTAAAAAACTGGAAGCAACTCACAAAAAGACCCAAGCCACACAAACCTTACAAGAACTCACCCGGGTAAGGTCACTACTATTGGATGAGCTACATGAAATAATGAATCGTAAATTTACCCTGACGCGTAAACTATTTTACGAACATGGCAATAAAAGCAGAGCACTTCTGGCTAGAGCCTAACGGGCCAAGAGAGCACTTAATATGAAAAGGCAAATTCAAAAACCTGATGGCACTCTCGCCACAATCAACAAAGATATAACTGCGTGTTTTGAACACTATTACACCGACTTATACAACCTGACCCACACAAACTCACGCTAAGAACTCACTACACCCAGACAGACACACATACATGACTTTGTAAAACAACACACACCCAAACCAATACCTCAAGATATAGCGCAATCTCTAGAAAACCCTATCTCTGAGGAGGAACTAACCCTAGCATGCAAGTAAATGAAAGCGGGGAAGAGTCCTGGCCATTCAAATATATACTCGCCACTCCCTTTCTTTCCACATTCAATTCTTTTACATCATCAGCACATCCACCACATCGCCTTTTAGAAGCTCACATAACTGTATTACCTAAAGAAGGGAAAGATCACACGAGAGACTCTAACTACCGCCCCATTTCCCTCCTCAACGTGGACACCAAGCTCTTTGCCAAAATTCTGTCTAATCGCCTTCTCCCACTCATTCCATCTTTGGTTTCCACAGACCAAGTGTCAGGGCTGGACTCAGCCCTTCCTTCTCTGAGCTGGCCGCTCAGCTGTCGGCTAATTGCCAGCTCCCATCTCTCTCCACAGTTACCCAGCTGTCGTTGATTCTGCTCGTCAGTCCTGCCTACTTAAAGCCGTCCAGCTCACTTGATCTCTGCCTTCGCCTTGGTCACATCACAAGAAACCATCTCCTGCGTTCCTGTTTAAAGACTGGCTTTGCTGACATCCCTTCTGGCTCCTTATCCTGCTTGCTGTTCCTCTATTTGTATCCCTGACTTCTGGCCTGGCTGATTACCCGATCTGGTTACTAGACATGTGCATTCGTTTTTGTCCGAATGCATTTTCACCTGAATTTCAGGTATTTTTGTTATCGTTTTAACAAACGATAACGAACGTGCAAAATACGAAAACCGAAAGATCCGACATAAACAAATGCTTTATTTTCATTTTCATTGCGACAACAGTTCGATATAGATAGGAGATTCGACATGACGTTGACAATAACAATCTGTGTCTATCGAACCTGTGGTCGAATATGCCTAACCTTAACTCTATTAGTCCAAGATTATTCTACATAGAGAGAAATGATTCAACATAGAGAGAAAAGATTTGACATAGAGAGAGAAGATTCCACAGAGAGTGAAAAGATGGCTTCTGGAATTGGGTGGGGGAAGTAAAATAAAAATAATGATGATGATGAATGGTATTGGCCGATTGTAACCAAAGAGGAGGGGCAGTAAAATAGGTAGAACTAATGCCGCGTACACACGAGCGGACTTTATGGCAGACTTTGCCCGGCAGACTTTTCAACGTACTTTAGGACGGACTTTCTGAATGAACAGACTTGCCTACACACAATCCACCAAAGTCGGTCGAATTCGTATGTGATGATGTACGACCGAACTAAAACAAGGAAGTTTTGTTTTGAATGTACAGGAGGTACCTGGAATCCCCCACTGTGGCTGCTCTGGTACAGCCTGAGTTGCAAGATGTCCTTGCTGCTGTGCCAGTCTCTGTGCAGGCACCCGCCTGGAGTATTACCTCTATAAGAGGTATGTCCAGTTCTGCCCCACTTCCCCAGTGATTTGGAGGCGATCCAGTTCAATGCAGAGTGTTTCTCAACCAAGTTGAGATGTACTTTGAGATGCTGCCCCAGGTGTTTCCCATGGACAGAAGCAAATTAGGGTTTGTGATATCTTTGCTTTCTGAGAGAGCCTTGGCCTGGGATAACCCTCTATAGGAGACGCAAAAACCTGTTGTCTTGAGTTACCCTGAGATTGTGGCCTCCTTTAAAAGGGTATTTGACATTCCCGCACACTCCACTTCTGCTGCCAAGTGCCTCATGTAGGGATGAGCCGAACACCCCCCTGTTCGGTTTGCACCAGAACATGCGAACAGGAAAAAAGTGGGACACGAACATGAATAATCAAAAGTGCTTATTTTAAAGGCTTATATGCAAGTTATTGTCATAAAAAGTGTTTGGGGACTTGGGTCCTGCCCCAGGGGGCATGGATCAATGCAAAAAAAAGTTTCAAAAACGGCCGTTTTTTCAGGAGCAGTGATTTTAATAATGCTTAAAGTCAAACAATAAAAGTGTAATATCCCTTTAAATTTCGTACCTGGGGGTGTCTATAGTATGCCTGTAAAGGGGCGCATGTTTCCTGTGTTTAGAACAGTCTGACAGCAAAATGACATTTCGAAGGAAAAAACCCATTTAAAACTACTCGCAGCTATTGCATTGCCAGTCCGACAATACACATAGAAGTTCATTGATAAAAACGGCATGGGAATTCCCCACAGGGGGACCCCGAACCAAAATTAAAAAAAAAAAAATGATGTGGGGGTTCCCCTAAATTCCATACCAGGCCCTTCAGGCCTGGTACGGATTTTAAGGGGAACCCCGCGCCAAAAAAAAAAAAAACGCGTGGGGTCCCCCCAAAAATCCATACCAGACCCTTATCCGAGCACGCAACCTGGCAGGCCACAGAAAAAGAGGGAAGAGGGGGGGCGAGAGAGCGCCCCCCCCTCCTGAACCATACCAGGCCACATGCACTCAACATTGGGAGGGTGCTTTGGGGTAGCCCCCCAAAACACCTTGTCCCCATGTTGATGAGGACAAGGGCCTCATCCCCACAACCCTGGCCGGTGGTTGTGGGGGTCTGCGGGCGGGGGGCTTATCGGAATCTGGAAGCCCCCTTTAACAAGGGGACCCCCAGATCCCGGCCCTCCCCCCTGTGTGAAATGGTAAGGGGGTACTTACCCCTACCATTTCACTAAAAAACTGTCAAAATTGTTAAAAATGACAAGTGACAGTTTTTGACAATTCCTTTATTTAAATGCTTCTTCTTTCTTCCTTCATCTTCTTCTTCTGGTTCTTCTGGCTCTTCTGGTTCTTCCTCCGGCGTTCTCGTCCAGCATCTCCTCCGTGGCGTCTTCTATCTTCTTCTCCTCGGGCCGCTCCGCACCCATGCCATGGGGGGAGGCTCCCGATCTTCTCTTCATCTTCTTTATCTTCTTCTCTTCTTCTTTTCTTCTCTTCTTCTCTTCTTCATTTTCTTCTCCGGGCCGCTCCGCATCCATGCTGGCACCCGGTGACCCCACCCCCCTCTGATGCACGGTGACTTGACGGGACTTCCCTGTGACGTCATGGGGAATGCCACAGGGAAGTCCCGTCATGTCCCGTGCGTCAGAGGGGGCACGGTCACCGGGTGGCCCCGCCCCCCATTATTTAAGATCCATCAGACGAGGTGACGCCGTCACACAGCGGGAGCCTCCCTCCATGCCAGCATGGATGTGGAGCGGCCCGGAGAAGAAAATGAAGAAGAGAAGAAGAGAAGAAAAGAAGAAGAGAAGAAGAAGATGAAGAGAAGAGCGGGAGCCTCCCCCCATGCCATGGGTGCGGAGCGGCCTGAGGAGAAGAAGATAGAAGACGCCGCGGAGGAGATGCTGGACGAGAATGCCGGAGGAAGAACCAGAAGAACCAGAAGAAGAAGATGAAGGAAAATAGAAGAAAGAAGAAAGAAGAAGCTTTTAAATAAAGGAATTGTCAAAAACTGTCTCTTGTCATTTTTAACATTTTTGACAGTTTTTTAGTGAAATGGTAGGGGTAAGTACCCCCTTACCATTTCACACAGGGGGGGGCCGAGATATGGGGGTCCCCTTGTTAAAGGGGGCTTCCAGATTCCGATAAGCCCCCCACCCACAGACCCCCACAACCACCGGCCATAGTTGTGGGGATGATGCCCTTGTCCTCATCAACATGGGGACAAGGTGTTTTGGGGTCTACCCAAAAGCACCCTCCCAATGTTGAGGGCATGTGGCCTGGTACGGTTCAGGAGGGGGGGGCCGCACACTCATCCCCCCTCTTTTTCTGCGGCCTGCCAGGTTGAGTGCTTGGATAAAGGTCTGGTATGGATGTTTGGGGGGACCCCACGCCGTTTTTTTTTTTTTTTTGGCGCTGGGTTCCCCTTAAAATCCGTACCAGACCTGAAGGGTCTAGTATGGAATTTAGGGGGACCCCCACGTCATTTTTTTTTTAAATTTTGGCCGGGGTTCCCCTTAATATCCATACCAGACCTGAAAGGCCTGGTATGGAATTTAGGGGGACCCCCACGTCATTTTTTTTTTTTTTGGTTTGGGGTTCCCCTGTGGGGAATTCCCATGCCGTTTTTATCAATGAACTTCTATGTGTATTGTCGGACTGGCAATGCAATAGCCGCGAGTAGTTTTAAATGGGTTTTTTCCTTCGAAATGTCATTTTGCTGTCAGACTGTTCTAAACACAGGAAACATGCGCCCCTTTACAGGCATACTATAGACACCCCCCAGGTACGAAATTTAAAGGGATATTACACTTTTATTGTTTGACTTTAAGCATTATTAAAATCACTGCTCCTGAAAAAAGCGTCCGTTTTTAAAACTTTTTTTTGCATTGATCCATGTCCCATGGGGCAGGACCCGGGTCCCCAAACACTTTTTATGACAATAACTTGCATATAAGCCTTTAAAATTAGCACTTTTGATTTCTCCCATAGACTTTTAAAGGGTGTTCCGCGGCATTCGAATTTGCCGCGAACACCCCAAATTGTTCTCTGTTCGGCAAACTGGCGAACAGCCGATGTTCGAGTCAAACATGAGTTCGACTCGAACTCGAAGCTCATCCCTAGCCTCATGTGCATCAAACAGAGTACGAGAACTGTTCCTGACTACGCCATTGAGTTCCATACTCTGGCAGCAGAGGTTGCTTGGAATAATGAGGCCCTCATGGCTGCTTTTTCTCATGGTTTCTCGGATTCCATCAAGGATGAGATAGCAGCCTGAGATATACCCACTGAGCTGGAGAGCTTGATCTTGTTTGCCATCCTCATTGACTTCAGACTCAGAGAAAGACTTTTTTTTAAGGAGCACTTCCGGAAACCTCCTGTACATTTCCCTCTGAGCTTTGCAGTCCCACCTGTGTCTCCCTCACCTCCCATGCCTCCTGGTACCGACTCGGTCAGTGAAGATGAACTCATGCACTTGGGCTTCACCCGTCTCTCTGCGGATGAAAGAGTCTTTAGGAGGAGGGAGAGATTGTGCCTTTGTTGTGGCCAGGCAGGTCACTTTTTGAAGTCTTTTCCTATCCGTCCTGGGAACACCCGAACCTTGAGGTCCTGTCATGGACAGACCTTAAGTGGTGTTGTGTCATCCCCAGTTATCCAGAAACATAAGCCCCTGGTTTCGGTCACCCTTTCTTGGGCCAAGTCGTATATCGAGATACAGGCTCTAATCAACTCTGGGGCTGCAGGACTGTTCATTGATGCTGCCTTTGTATCAAAGCACTCTATTCCACTGCAGCTGCGTGACACTCCACTTGCCATTGAGGCTCTTGACGGGAGACCTCTACAGCCTGCCCATGTGACTCATGAGATGGTTCCGTTGTCCATGGCCGTAGGGGCTCTTCACCATGAGATAATCCAATTCCAAGTTATTTCCTCTCCTAAGTTTCCTCTGGTTATTGGTTATCCTTGGTTACAGAGGCACAACCCCTCTTTTGATTGGCTCCGTGCTGAGGTTCTCTCCTGGTCACCACGATGCAGTGAAACATGCTTCCGGAAGGTAGTCAAGGTCCTGTGTACCTCTTCACTCTCCTCCCTGCCAGAGGAGTACCGTGATTTTAGTGATGTCTTTGACAAAGGTCAAGCCAGTAGTTTGCCTCCACACCGGCCGTATGATTGCGCAATTGACCTTCAACCTGGTGCCACTACCCCTCGTGGCCAGGTTTACCCTTTGTCGGTCTAACATCGCCTGACAATACAACAGGGGCTAGTGTGGCTTCACACCCTGAAGTAAATATTACCAAAAAAGTTGTAGAAATTCCCCGGGGTTTTTTTTAGCAGCAATCATCAAAAAAGGAAGGAAAATTTTTTTTAAATAAAAAAAAGTTTTTATTAGAAAAATACTCTGAACATAATTTAAAGACTACAGAAATTTAAAATATGAGCTCCGGTTTCACACATAGCAAGATATATAGGGTACATGTGCCAATTACACAGATAATTTATCGCATAGTAGGTTGCAGGGAGTGTATGTATACTACCACTCCAAGCAGTGTCATTTGTGATTATGGTAGTGCTTGCCAATAATAGAGAGAAGGAAGGACACAAGGAAGGGAAGGGAGTGCTGCTCACCCCTATTGGTCAAGACAAAAAAAAAGAAAAAAAAGGCCAATGGATGGCCCCAACACCGGCCCTACCAGGATCATTCTACGCTTTTCTAGGCAACATCAGGTGGTCAGCAATATCATTCAAAAACATTGGCCCATACTGATGAACGACTCGAAGGTCAGCAACTTTATCTCTAATAGACCATCAATTACCTATAAGCGTGCTTTGTCGCTAAGAGATAAACTGGTTCAAAGCGAATTCAAGGATGAACAAAAAAGATCCAAACACTGTTCAATTTTGGGGTCTTTTCCCTGCGGACACTGTTCATCTTGCCAATACATCAGACGTGATAAAATCTTCCGTCTTCCAAATGGGGCACTATTCAAGCCCAAACACTTCACTAATTGCCAAACACGAGGTATTGTATATCTTATGTCATGTGAGTGTGGTGCTTACTATGTCGGTAAGACCAAGCAGGAATTCCACCGCCGGATGTCTAAGCACATTTACCACATGCAGATTGGCAACCATTATTTACCATTAGGCCGACATGTAGTGTCAGTACACAATTTTAGAATGCCAAAAGTGTCCTTCACCGCTCTCGATCGGGTACATATACCAAATCGAGGCGGTGATTGGAACAAAACCCTGTTGCAACACGAACAGAGGTGGATATTTAAATTAAATGCCACCTCGCCCCCGGGATTAAATGAGGCTATCTCATTTGCCCCGTTCCTAAAAGGGTTTGTTTCGGGCAAGACTCAGTAAAGCCCTTTTGGCCCTCTGTAGGCAACATAGAGTAATCTTGCCTGTTATGGGTCTTCCCCCTGTTCCACCTCCGAACATTCTTCTTCTTTTGCTTTTCTTCCCTTCCCCCTTCCCCCTGGTAGCCTAACGGTATTTACGACATTTATGTATTGATTTTTTCTTTTTGCATATTTTTTTATATATTTTTATATTTTATTTCATTTTTTTTTTGTTCTTGCTTTAAATATGCGTTTTGTTTTTCATATACCTAGGCATGTGAATTGACTCTACATATATGGATACCTCATGTCAATAATTTTTTCTGCCAATCAATGTATGTATCAATATAGGATGATGTGTCCACATATGCGATGGACCGTTAGTCCATATGTATCTTCCCTTTCAATTTTGTACACCAATTGGGCCCTGTGTCTCCCCCATGCTCTGCTCGCCCCCCCCACAAGAGCCGTCATCATGACTGCTGCTGCTGCCCTCATACCAGGGTTCTTTTTTCCCCAGATGTGTCTTCCCGGCAAGGTAGGGGGGGAGGAGGGCCACTGGCATGCTGGCTCCTCCTCCCCCCTTTTCCCCACTGGACACCCAGGCTGGTCCTGGCTACCATGTTGGGGATTTCCTCCTTGCCGACGGCGTTCGGGGACATCCCCGGACGTTTTCGCTCACTGCGCACGCGCGGGGCCCCGCGCATGCCACGTGATGCGGATGCGTCACACGATTGCGACGGCGATGACGTCAGTTGACGGAGTTTCGACCCGCCCCAAACGCCGGGGGGGCCACACGAGGCTGCCATTTGGCTGCCATGCCCCTCAGCGCGGTCTCCTTCGATCGGTCCTATCAGATGGGGGAGGCGTCTGCACCTGTCACCTATCAACCCTCGTCGGATACACGCCCCAAATCAAGGGCACATATACCCTCTCATTTCTCTCCACATCACACCGTGAATCTTTCCGTCTGGTTGGTGGCTTCCCTTGCAGTTTCACTCTGTAAGTACACACTTTGATAATATGTTTTCGCACTGCTGCTGTCCAATATATAATACTCGGTCTATTATAATGACCTTATATCTATTTTAAATGCTTGAATGTATACAATATTTCCCTACTTTATACTTTCAGACTTGCTAAATGTCAACTTGGACGGGCGTCTACTGAGCCCAGTTCAAGGCTGTGACCAATCCTGGGTCAGGTCACAAATGATTGCAAGCACATAGGGCAACACAGTGCGGCCTTTACATTTTATCTTCACCTGTTCATTAGGTAATATACTCTATGCACTTGGTTTTCCCTACACATTCACTTATCACCTACTTTGGTACTGCATGACACTTTCTGTGTGTTCACTCTCTACACACTCTTGTTGCCCACACCAGGGACTCATGGTTTGTTTTGCTCCCACATTTTTCTTAACACTTCACCCCCAATTGTCACTCCCCACCACTAGTATTGACTACTCTACTCACACCCCTCACCTATGTGGTTGAGGTGTTTTTACAAAATTTATTCCTTTTTTTACCACTTTGATATACTTTATGCATGCACCTAGAGATATTCTCCATGATAAAAGTTTAATTTTAAATTATATGTATGGACATATATATATGTGTATATACATATGTGTGTTGGTTTTATACACACACACACACACCCAGCACAACAAGGCTTTGACCCGTTAAATGGGTGTACACATGTATCCATGGTATCTTACACCTGGGCTGATATATGGATATATTCTCTAGACTCAATTTTGGAGTGCATATAATGCATACTTTTCCAAATTGTCTTTTCCTTCCTGGGTTGTTGTTGCAGGTGTCCTCCCCACCTTACTGGCCGCGGAGTCCGTGCTATAGATAGGGGGCGCCTCATTGTGTGATCTCTCGTAAGCCACATCTTTGGGACCTTCCCCTGGGATTGGAGGCTGCAGCGGTGATGTCATGGGATCTCTAGGGGGAAGTGAACAGGCAATCTTTTGATTTTAAGGGGACCTCTTTTACAGAAAGCTTCTCGCATAGGACACTCATCATTGGATAATTATGTCATGTCCATATATGGTATACCTGTTTTGAAATCTATATAATTAATTATTTTTTTGACATATGCACCTTTGTTGTACAATTTTAGCAGATTGACCTTTGAAGAAGACCTGGAACTTATAGGTCGAAACGCGTCAGTTCTACATTTCTAACACTGTCAACACATGTACAATGTTGTTATAAATACGTGCTTACATTGTATGTGCTGAGTGTCATGAGATTTGTAAACACTCTGTATTGGAGCTCATTTTTTAACCAGTGTGTTGAAGCTATTTTTGTATAATAAAATTAATTTATTTTTACATACATTGGCCTACCACCTTTCTTTGTGCTGCCTAAAAACCCCACTTGGGGAACCTTTTCCTTTTTTTTGTCTTGGCCAATAATAGAGAAGACCCCAATGCATTTTGACGTTTATAAGGTCATTGTCTTCCTCAGGGGGTCCTTTAAGCTCTGTAAAGGCATCAAAGAAAAAATGATCATATATTCTTTGTACGTCATTAGATGTAAATATTCTATAATAATCACTTGATATTTACCCTTGGTACCGTATATACTCGTAACTGGAGGTATCTTAAAAACACTGAAAAAATCAAAGAAGTCCTCCAATCCTGGTGTTGGACTCCATTGCATCGTTGTCCCTGCCTGTGCCTCAAAGGCAAACAAGGCCAACCCGTGGGGCTTACAAACAATCACAGATGTGTGGCTCTCCTCCACAATTGGAGAAGGAAGCAGGAGAAAACAGGACACCTATCAATTTATCATAATGAAAAAGTTTCTTAGTGTCTTATCTATCTTTCAAAAGGCTATATGTCAAATATGTAATTTAGTTCACTTGGGTATAGGAAGAGGTTAATGTGACAGCAAGATATTAAGTATCTAAGAATCTATATTGGTATGGCATATATAGCCAAGTAGTCTGTGTGTATGACCAAAAGGGATAAATATTATTATTTATTAACGTAAATATTGAACCATAATATAGCTATATTTAATCTACTATACACCATAATGCTGGTGTGTTGAAAAATTTGTAGTGAAAAAGTGCAATGTGCCAGAGAGAAAGAAGGGAAGAAAAAAGGGGGGAGGGTGTTTGCCGTGACATATAGTATATACATTTGTTTATTTCACAAAAAAATAGCAAAAACATAAACGTGAGGAAATGAAGAAATCCTCATCTTAAAAGGATTAGTGGTGATTAGGGTGCAAAACAACCAGCACAACCTGTGAGTGAGTAAAAAAGAAAAATGTGAAATAAACACCACTGCATAAAGTGGAGGAAAAATAGTGCAATGAATGATGGTCAGTGTATGAAAACACCGCATAATGAGAGTGGGGGAGGAAAAATATGAATAGTGATCATGCGGTGATGTGGCTGTGTGAGCAGAGTAGCGAGTGAGTAACTGGTCACTCGTGGGGGTGCAGATCTTTGAGTGAAGGGATTGAGGTGAAACCCTACTGCGAATTAAAATTGTGCTAAAGTGAAAACAAGAAACCTTTTGGCTATTATAAAATGCAAGTGAAAATAATGTTTGCCTTGCACTAAAGACTAAGGGGAAAAAAGCTCACCTAATGGTTCTTAATGGGAGAGTTATGGGTGTCTGTAGCATACCATGGATGAATGCACAGTATCTGATAGCCAAGTTTAGCAGACACGTGCATAACAAGCCTTTAATGGACAGAAAACAGTATCAGACATATAGGGGATTTCAAAACAAACTCACAGCGGTGCAACATGGCCCTCTGTTTCCATGTGTGCTTACCTCATGGACTTGCTGTTATCGTACTCTGTCAGGGATCAGCTGAGCTGTCTGAGCCCAAGATATCCCTAATTATACTGCCTGAGTTAGTCCATCATTCCTCTCAGCTGTTCTAGGCCTGCAATCCATCCCTCTAAGAAGAGGGGCCGTGGGGAGGCAGACCTGCGTCCCCCCCTGTGGTCGTCCTGGCGTTCTGACAAGCGGAACTCTCCAGAGACCTCCGACACCTCCGCCGTAAAAGACGAGGCTGGGGACAAGGCGCGCGCACGCGCGGTGATCACATCTCCGACCGTGGCTGAAGAGTCCCCCCTGCGCATGCGCTCTGCCCAGACCCCAGTCTGGTGGTGTGTGCAGAACACCGCCGGCAGGGAGAGAAAGCTCCACCTAGTGGCAGAAGACAAAACCACTAGTGTTGCTAAAAAGGGAGATGTAAATTGAACAGCTCCCTACCCTGCCGAGAAGCCGCCGAGTCGGCAATTGCAAAACTCAGAGGATAGGAGGGAGGACGGGATGGTGATCCAGCATCTGGGGGAAAAAGAGAAAAAGAGACAAAGATCAATACTATGTACATAGTTTTTCAGAGAAATATACTTCAATGTTCCGGAGTTATACAAAATTACAAAGTATTTGTTGGCATTTATATGTCTATTGAGCAGAGCAAAACAAAAAGGGTATAAATTACAACAACTGTACCCAAAAGGATAGATCCAAAACATATTTTCTCTTATGAAAACCATTCCCGAGGGCTTCACCCATAAAGGGAGGAACCGCCAGAGAGGACATGCTGGTAGATACTCATAAGGGTCTAGAGACACATTATGATCGTGTATTGCCATAATGAATGCATATATTTATTTTGTTTTATGTTATCTCCTATTTATATTACACCAAATTCTTTTTTGGGGTGAGACGGAGGATATTATATGGCAAGATATCTGGGTATCCCTAACTGTTGTTAAAAAATGACGAACAGCAAGGGGGTAGTCTTTGGAAGGCGTAACTAGTATTTACAGAGAGGAAGAGGTGTATTTATATAGCCTCTTGATATATTCACTAACAACCGTGTCTATATCTATATATATATACTGTATATATAGTTTGTCCTCCCTGAGCTGAAGCCCTTGAAAAAGGGGATGTATGAGATAGACTAATTTAAGCCAGGATATGAGGTTGCCCCCAGTCTGTATATCCACTTTTGCTCAATTTGGAAAAGTCGTTTATTCCAATCACCGCCTCTTGCCGGAATATGGATCCGGTCTAAGGCAGTGAATGTCACTTTGGGCATTCTGTAGTTGTGTTTGGTGACAACATGCCTTCCTAGGGGGAGGTAGATGTTACCAATTTTAGGTATACCACTGCGGGGGTCTGGCAGTTAACAAAGTGTACACTCCATTTGGGAGTGTAAAGACTTTTTCTTTCCTTATCCACTGACAGTGGGCACATTGTCCACAGGGAAAGGTACCATATGTCGAGCAATGTTTTTTAATCGATTTACGGTATTCGCTTTTTACCATCTTATCTTTAAGAAACATGGTGCGTTTGAAGGTAATAGAAGGAACAGGGGGCACAAAGTGCCTCACCTTGTCATCATCTGTAAGGATAAACCAGTGTTTAGTAATGATGTTACGAATATGTTGATGTTGTCGTGAGTATCGTATGATTATGCGAGAGGGGTTTGCTTCTTTCCTCCTTCTTGTTTGTGGTCTAAATAGCAGTGTTTCTCAAGCTTGGGAGAGGGTGCGGTTGTATGCTTTTATAACGACTATAGCCCCTATCGAGAAGTCGCTTCTGGAGCCTACCGGCTTCAATTTTAAAAAGTGTGTCGTCGCAAATGAAGATACTGTCCATATGGTATGGACCTTTGAAGGGGGGTGGGGTGAAAACTATCCGCGTGTAAAATGATATTTCCTGCTGTACTTTTTCTGTACAGTGTGCTGGTTAGATTGCCTTGCGTGTCACATTCAATTTTTACATCTAAAAACGTCACCGACTTGGCATTATGGTTCATGGTGAATTTTCGATTCCAACTATTTATGTTAAGCTGATTAAAAAATTGAATTAGCATTTCCTCAGAACCTTCCCAAATGACGAAGATGTCGTCAATGTACCTGAGCCACGTCCATTTTTCCTATACCCAAGTGAACTAATTTACATATTTGACATATAGCCTTTTGAAAGATAGATAAGACACTAAGAAACTTTTTCATTATGATAAATTTATAGGTGTCCTGTTTTCTCCTGCTTCCTCCTCCAATTGTGGAGGAGAGACACACATCTGTGATCGTTCGTAAGCCCCACGGGTTGGCCTTGTTTTCCTTTGAGGCGCAGGCAGGGACAACGATGCAACGGAGTCCAACATCAGGAGTGGGGGACTTCTTTGATTTTTTCAGTGTTTTTAAGATACCTCCGGTTACGAGTATATACGGTACCAAGGGTAAATATCAAGTGATTATTATAGAATATTTACATCTAATGACATACAAAGAATATATGGTCATTTTTCTTTGATGCCTTTACAGAGCTTAAAGGACCCCCTGAGGAAGACAATGACCTTATAAATGTCAAAATGCATTGGGGTCTTCTCTATTATTGGCAAGCACTATCATAATCACAAATGACACTGCTTGGAGTGGTAGTATACATACACTCCCTGCAACCTACTATGCGATAAATTATCTGTGTAATTGGCACATGTACCCTATATATCTTGCTATGTGTGACCAGAGCTCATATTTTAAATTTCTGTAGTCTTTAAATTATGTTCGGAGTATTTTTCTAATAAAAACATTTTTTATATAAAAATGTTCCTTTCTTTTTTGATGATTGCTGCTAAAAAACCCCACAGGGAATTTCTACAACTTTTTTGGTAATATACCCTTTGTCGGTCTTGGAGGATAAAGCCATGGAGGAGTATGTTGCAGACGCACTTTCTCTGGGTTTCATCCGCAAATCCTCGTCTCCTGCTGGTGCCGGTTTCTTCTTTGTGAAGAAGAGGAGCGGAGAACTGAGACCTTGTATTGATTATAGGGATCTCAATCGTTTCACGATTAAGAATGCCTACCCGATCCCATTAATTACAGAGTTATTTGACCACCTCAAGGGAGCAATGGTTTTCACAAAGCTTGATCTGAGAGGGGCTTACAATCTCATGAGGATTAAGGAGGGTGACGAGTGGAAAACTGCATTTAATACCAGAACAGGCCATTATGAGTAGCTCATAATGCCTTTTGGCCTTTGTAACGCCCCAGCAGTTTTCCAGGAATTTATTAACGATGTCTTCCGAGATTTGTTGCAGTTATGTATGGTGGTTTATCTCGATGATATCCTCATATTTTCCAAGTCCCTGGAGAACCACCACACATATGTCTGTCGTGTGCTTCAGAAATTAAGAGATAACAATCTCTATTGTAAACTGGAGAAGTGTGAGTTCCATCTGGAACAGGTTAAATTCCTGGGCTATGTCATTTCCACTGCTGTTTTTTCTATGGACCCAGTGAAACTTTCGGCAGTCCTACAGTGGCCTCGACCCATGGGTTTACGTACTCTGCAGCGTTTCCTGGGTTTTGACAACTATTATCGGAAGTTCATTTATAACTTCTCATCTCTGGTCAAGCCCCTGACCAATGTGACCAGAAAGAAGGTAACTCACAGAGTTCGTCTTTGGAGTCCATTAAGGCCTTTGAAAGTCTCAAGGCTGCCTTTGTTTCTGCTTCTGATTAGCACATCCTGATCCTAGATAAGATAAACAAATCTCTTCATTTCTCTCCAATATATACGTTTTTCTTACATAATATCACTACAACTTCTTTTTCTTTACTTATACTATTTTTTCAATATTTTTCAGTGGCCCGATCTTGGCTGTGATATAGATTTATATATCTCCGCTCCTTCCACTCTCTTTAAGGGCTGCATTGAATATTACCCAGATATCCACCTTTTTCCATGAATGGTTCATATATGTTTCATAAATACAACCCTACACAGGCTGTGTGTTATGTCTTTTTTCATGAATACACATGCTGTGTATTATGGTCTGTTTTTATAAACTTTCAACGTTTTGATTTCTTATTTTCTAACCATCATTTTCTGGCATGTGCCAATTATTGTTGTATAGGAGTGTTGGATCAGGATCTATTTATATATGCCCCTGTACGAGTAGATTATTTACAGATCATTTTTGATTACAAATCATTTTTGTCACATGCATTTTATATAAATCTGTAATAGGACACTGTTTAATGATTTGACTTGATGCGGACCGGGTCACATATATTTAGATGCTAAAAGATTTCTTTATCCCGGACCGCCACAACATTTGCGTTCCAGGTCTCGGACTGGCAAGCCCCAACTTCCTATCTCTTGTGATACGCAAGCTACGAGCGGCCCTCCATCACTCCATACAGAACAGATCACATGATCTGACTACAGGGGCGAATAGGAATGACGCATTGTTGACTGGAGAACAGAAGTGAGGTCTGGTTCTTGACTAGCTCTGTGGGGTTATGATTGGCCGTTGAAATACCACATGACTGTTTATCATCTGTGACGCCGCCAGACCCGGAAGTCACGCCGCAATAACGCTAATCAGCTGTTCTACTTGATTTGAGTTTAGAATATATAAAGCGCAGTGGATGGGGGGTCAATTCATACCCCAGCAGAAGTCTTTGAGGACGAAACGCGTCGGGTTCTTATGGTTATACCCTACCATCACACACTGCGCTGAATTTTATATTGTTTTGCCGTTTTTGAGCTGAGTTTTTACTGCCCATTTTTGTAAATCTTTTGGAAAATAATTTTGATACCAATAAAACGCTACAACGTTTTTTAAAAAAGGATTCACACTATGTGGAAGTCTTTTTTTCCCTTTGTTTGCTTGTCTATGTGATGGGTCGTTGAGGAAGCGATTGCTTGATGACCGAAGCGGAACATTGGAGGCACCGGATCCTGGTTTGGCACCCCCAGAGATATACCATCTGACAACATCTGACGAGACTCTGCACAAGACCACCACACGTATTGCCGTACCATACCGCTTGACAGTACAAGCTCGTTTGACTCACCGCCAAGGGCCTGTGAGTCCACCTTGTCTGGTAAGGGCATTTTTTTGCTTATCCCTTTGGGTTGATACCATTGTAATGAGTGAAGAATCCATCTCCATTTAAGGATCCTTTCAAATGGCTCATATTTACCCTACATAAAGACTGCTTGTTTTTAGACTGTCATGGGGTTAATTGTGAGCACCCCAATTACTTATTAATGGATTTCCAGTATTCACATATACTCACCTTTTTATGGACTTTTGTGCCCACATCCTGGCTTTGCCCTGATGAACACAATTTGTGTTAAGTCATACACACAGTACACTTTGATATTCTGTATATCTATTATATTGTACTTTTGAGTCACTCTAGAATGTGTTATCCTATATACACTATTCATACCTAATTGATATATCATTCATTACCTACACATGTTTTTGTACACCTACTCTTCATTGTTTTTTAGAGCTTTCATATTTTATTTATTTTTGTGTTTTGTTTTTTGATGGTGCTTTACATAGATAGTATATCTTTCCATAAAATCTATCACTAACACAATAGGTACACACTTCAGGACGTGATACCTCCCTTTTAAATATCACTGTTATTTGACCAATAACACGTATTCTGTCACTTGTTAGCGCCACACTTTATTATCATCTCTATTGCAGAGTATTGGCAGGGTATTGCAGAGTATTGGCAGGGTATTGCAGAGTATTGGCATGGTATTGCAGAGTATTAGCAGGGTATTACAGAGTATTGGCATGGTATTACAGAGTATTGGCAGGGCATTGCAGAGTATTGGCAGGGTATTGCAGAGTAGTGGCAGGGTATTGCAGAGTATTGGCAGGGCATTGCAGAGTATTGGCAGGGTATTGCAGAGTATTGGCAGGGCATTGCAGAGTATTGGCAGGGAATTGCAGAGTATTGGCAGGATATTGCAGAGAATTGGCAGGGTATGGCAGAGTATTGGCACTTCTGCCATATGATCTCTCCCCTCCACTGTACAGATCAGTACACAGAGGGGAGAGAGGAACCGGTGTCATGACGGAGTGATCACCTGGTAAACGGCCGCCGGGTGTACCAAGATGGCCGCTGCTCCGGAGCTAGGCCGAAGCCGTGGCCTTTCCTAGGGCCGAGGCAACGCCACGCTCCGCGGAGCACATAGGTGCCGATCCAAACAGGCTGAACCGTTCGGATCACGGATCGGTGATGATCCGTTGCACCCCTGATTATCACTAATAGAGCCCATCAGTTTTTGGGTGGTGCACTATTGTTATATATCAAGGCATTGGGACACCCCTCTCCAGTCTAGGGTAGCACCATTTACCCCACTCTTTTCTTACCATTTAACATAGCCCCTTAGGGGAGTCTATTAGGGAAGGCTGCAACCCCTGCTTGATCCTGAGCGTGGAGGTTCTCCTATTTTTTGCACATCAGTCAGGTTTTAGCCAGACCATTGTTCCTAATCTTTGCGGACAGCATACTGACAGGAATTGTACCAGCTGATTGGAGAGAAGCCAATGTGGTACCAATATTCAAAAAAAGGGCAGAGACAAATCCCTGGAAACTACAGGCCAGTCAGCCTAACATCAATAGTTGGTAAATTATTGGAGGAGATAAGGGACTATATCCAAAAATTTACTGGAGAAAAAATATTATTAGATTTAGTGTACCTGGATTTTGTGAAAGCATTCGATACAGTCCTCCGTAAATGCTTAATCTACAAGCTGAGATCTGCAGGCATGGACAATAAGGTTTGTTCTTGGGTAAAAAAACTGGTTACAGGGGCGTGTCCAAAGGGTAATGATAAATACCGTGTACTCAGACTGGTCTGGAGTGGTAAGTGGGGTACCCCAAGGTTCTGTCTTGGGATAAATTCTATTCAATTTATTTATAAATGATATAGAGGATGGGATAAATAGCTCAATCTCAGTTTTTGAGGACAACACAAAAATAAGCAGGGCAATAACTTCACATCAGGATATATACATTTTAAAGAAAGACCTGAGCATAATAATGGAGTGAGCAACTACATGGCAAATGAGATTTAATGTGGAGAAATGTAAAGTAATGCACTTGGGCCCAAAAAACTACTTACTAGGGGGAGATCCACTGGGGAAACCAAGGATGGAGAAATATCTGGGGGTCCTAGTAGATGACAGCTTGAGCAATAGCATGCAATGTCAAGCTGCAGCTACCAAAGCCGGCAGAATATTAGCATGCATAAAAAAAGGGATATACTCCAGAGATAGAAGAATAATCCTGCCACTTGATAAAACTCTGGTTAGACCACATCTGGAGTATTCTGTCCAGTTCTGGTCACCAGTCTTCAGAAGGGATGTGCTGGAACTGGAGAGAGTTCAAAGAAGGGAAACAGAACCAATAAGGGGACCGGACGCCCTCAATTATGAGGAACACCTGCAAGCACTAAATTAATTCTTGCTGGAGAAATGACGCTTGAGAAGACAAATGATAGCGATTTACAAATACCTCAATGGTGATCCCAGCATAGGAAAAAAACAATTCAGTCTCATGGAGTGTAAGAGGACACGGGGCCACACAATGAGATTGGAAAAGTGGTTTAACCTTAAACTGCGTAGGGTTTTTTTTACTGTCAGGGCAATAAGGATGTGGGATTCCCTTCCACAATTGGTGTAGTATAGATATTTTTAAAAGACCCTTGGATGTGTATCTTAAGGAACACAACATACAGGGATATGGGAAATAATTATAGACACTGACACACGTGCACCTACACAGGTTGAACTGGATTGACTATTGTCTTTAATCAACCTTACCTACTATGTAACTATATGAGTGTACTGATCGGTACGGCCGCAGTCCATTGATACTACAATTTTGTCTGCCATGATGGAAGACGGGACTTTTTTCATTCCCAGATTTTTGTGAATAAATGATATGGCTGTGTGGGTGGAGCCCTGCAAACCATGCTGGTTTTAAATGTGACTGTGGTTTTGGGGGAGAGGAACACCCTACCCACTGGCATAGGAGGTTTGGGGGGTAAACATTTTACACCCTAAATACTGATGTGCCATGTAACATGTTCCAAAAGGTGAACTTAGCCTTAACCTTCCTGGTGGTAATCCCGAGTGTGGCTTGCTGTGAATTTTCATTACCAAAAGCGGTAACCCCGAGCCACACTCGGGATTGCATCGCAGTATCCTGGGAAAGTTACTTACCTTGTCCTCAGGATCCTGCGATGTTCCCCCGCTGTGTGTGTGGGGTGTGTCCTCCGCCAGATCCTCCGCCCGATGTACTGTGTTCCTGGCTCTGTTCCCTGTGAGCGTCACAAAACACAGGGACAGAGCCGGCGCCAAATTCAAAAAGTGAAAAAAAAAAACACATACAGTACACTGTAATCTTACAGATTACATTACTGTATCAAATTATTTCACATCCCTTTTGTCCCCAGTGCTTTGTCCCATGCCCTGCATGCAGTTTTATATTATATATACTGTTCTTTCTTCCTGGAAACTTGAGATTGTCCATAGCAACCAAAAAGTGTCCCTTTACGTCAAAAGCAGTTGTAGACCAGCTAGAAAACAGCGATAGTGAATTAGAATCCCTTGCAGAATTGAGCGATAGTGATTTGTGGGGATATTCATCATCAAACGCCGAAAGTAACGACAGCAACAATTCTACAACTGAGCAAATTTCAGTGTTTTTGATTTGATTACATTATTGAATACATTTTATTATTATTATATTATTATTTGTTATAATTACGGTATTTATAGTTATTTATTATATTATAATTTATGATTTTGTGTTTTAAACTTTATCATACCCGGGATGTCTACTAGACGCTTGTTTGGACAGATTTAAATGAGCTATTCCTAAGAATTATAGGCCTACAATATAAAAAGCCAAATTTCTATGTGAAACAACGTACCACTTTGAGATGCAAAAATCTGACCTAATCATACCGCCAGGGAGGTTAAAAGCATTACCTATTGAAAAGTGAAGGTACTAAAGTTTGTCACCATTTCAGAAGTGCCGGTCATTTTAAAGCTTGACATACTGGCTATTAGGGATGAGCTTCGAGTTCGAGTCAAACTCATGTTCGACTCGAACATCGGCTGTTCGCCAGTTCGCCGAACAGCGAACAATTTGGGGTGTTCGCGGCAAATTCGAATGCCGCGAACACCCTTTAAAAGTCTATGGGAGAAATCAAAAGTGCTAAATTTAAAGGCTTATATACATGGTATTGTCATAAAAAGTGTTTGGGGACCCGGGTCCTGCCCCAGGGGACAAGGATCAATGCAAAAAAAAGTTTTAAAAACGGCTGTTTTTTGGGGAGCAGGGATTTTAATAATGCTTAAAGTGAAACAATAAAATTGTAATATCCCTTTAAATTTTGTCCTTGGGGGGTGTCTATAGTATGCCTGTAAAGGGGCGCATGTTTCTGTGCTTAGAACAGTCTGACACAGGGGAACCCCGAACCAAAATTTAAAAAAAAAAATGACGTGGGGGTCCCCCTAAATTCCATACCAGGCCCTTCAGGTCTGGTATGGATATTAAGGGGAACCCCGGCCAAAATTTAAAAAAAAAAAATTGCGTGGGGTCCCCCTCAAAATCTATACCAGACCCTTCAGGTCTGGTATGGATTTTAAGGGGAACCCTGTGCCAAAATTTAAAAAATGGCGTGGAGTCCCCACAAAAATACATACCAGACCCTTATCTGAGCACGCAACCTGGCAGGCCGCAAGAAAAAGAGGGGGGGCAAGAGAGTGCCCCCCCTCCTGAATCATACCAGGCCACATACCCTCAACATTGGGAGGGTGCTTTGGGGTAGCCCCCCAAAACACCTTGTCCCCATGTTGATGGGGACAAGGGCCTCATCCCCACAAACCTTGCCCAGTGGTTGTGGGGGTCTGCAGACGGGGGGCTTATCAGAATCTGGAAGCACCCTTTAACAAGGGGACCCCCAGATCCCGGCCCTCCTTGTGTGAAATGGTAAGGGGGGTACAAAAGTCCCCCTACCATTTCACAAAAAACTGTCAAAAATGTTAAAAATGACAAGAGACAGTTTTTGACAATCCCTTTATTTAAATGCTTCTTCTTTCTTCTATTTTCTTTCTTCTATCTTCTATCTTCCTTCAATTTCTTCCTCCATCTTCTTCTTCTTCTGGTTCTTCTGGTTCTTCTGGTTCTTCCTCCGGTGTTCTCGTCCGGCATCTGACTCCGCGGCATCGGCGTCTTCTTTCCTTCTTCTCCTCGGGCCGCTCCGCATCCATGATGGTATGGTGGGAGGCTCCCGCTGTGTGATGCTTCTCCTCTTCTGACGGTATTTAAATAACGGGGTCCGGGGCCACCTGGTGACTCCGCCCCCTCTGACGCACGGGGACTTGACGGGGACTTCCCTGTGGCATTCCCCGTGACGTCAGAGAGGGGCGGGGTCACCTGTTACGTAACCCCGCCCCTTCTGACGTCACGGGGAATGTCACAGGGAAGTCCCCGTGCGTCAGAGGGGGGCGGGGTCCCTGGGTGGACCCGTTATTTAAGAACCATCAGAAGAAGAGAAGCGTCACACAGTGGGAGCCTCCCTCCATGCCATCATGGATGCGGAGCGGCCCGAGGAGAAGTAGGAAAAAAGACGCCGATGCCGCAGAGGAAGATGCCAGACGAGAACACCGGAGGAAGAACCAGAAGAACCAGAAGAAGAAGAAGATGGAGGAAGGAACTGAAGGAAGATAGAAGATAGAAGAAAGACGATAGAAGAAAGAAGAAGCATTTAAATAAAGGAATTGTCAAAAACTGTCTCTTGTAATTTTTAACATTTTTGACAGTTTTTTTGTGAAATGGTAGGGGTACTTTTGTACCCCCTTACCATTTCACACAGGGAGGGTCGGGATCTGGGGGTCCCCTTGTTAAACCCCCTGCCCGCAGACCCCCACAACCACCGGGCAAGGGTTGTGGGGATGAGGCCCTTGTCCCCATCAACATGGGGACAAGGTGTTATGGGGGGCTACCCCAAAGCACCCTCCCAATGTTGAGGGCATGTGGCCTGGTATGGTTCAGGAGGGGGGCCGCTCTCTCGTCCCCCCCTCTTTTCCTGCAGCCTGCCAGGTTGTGTGCTCGGAAAAGGGTCTGGTATGGATTTTTGGGGGGATCCTACGCCATTTTTTTATTTTGGTGCGGGGTTTCCCTTAAAATCCATACCAGACCTGAAGGGTCTGGTATAGATTTTGAGGGGGACCCCACGCCTTTTTTTTTTACATTTTGGCCGGGGTTCCCCTTAATATCCATACTAGACCTGAAGGGCCTGGTGTGGAATTTAGGGGGACCCCCACGTCATTTTTTTTTATAATTTTGGTTCGGGGTTCCCCTGTGGGGAATTCCCATGCCGTTTTTATCAATGAACTTTTATGTGTATTGTCGGACCGGCAATTCATTTTAGCCGCAAGTAGTTTTAAATGACTTTTTTTCCTTTGAAATGTCATTTTGCTGTCAGACTGTTCTAAACACCGGAAACATGCGCCCCTTTACAGGCATACTATAGACACCCACCGGTACGAAATTTAAAGGAATATTACACTTTTATTGTTTCACTTTAAGCATTATTAAAATCACTGCTCCCGAAAAAACGGCAGTTTTTAAAACTTTTTTTGTATTGATCCATGTCCCCTGGGGCAGGACCCAGGTCCCCAAACACTTTTTATGACAATAACTTGCATATAAGCCTTTTAAATTAGCACTTTTGATTATTCATGTTCGTGTCCCATAGACTTTAACGGTGTTCGCGTGTTCAAACAAATTTTTTGCCTGTTCGCAAGTTCTGCTGCGAACCGAACAGGGGGGTGTTTGGCTCATCCCTACTGGCTATCTATTCAGTGCCACCTCATCTTTTTTATATGTTACCAAATAAGTGGGTAATATATTACATTTGTATGTCCTAAAATGATCTTAGTGTATCTTTTACTGAAAACAAAAGATTACATTTGGTAAACCATTGCACTAATATCATGTGACAGAAAAAGATGATACAGCAAGCATTGTTTCTTCAGGGTCTCTGCTTTCAGAAAATATATTGTATGCTGTTTAGGGCAGGGTGTCCCAAACTGCCGGCCCTCCAGCTGTTGCGAAACTACAAGTCCCATCATGCCTCTTCCTGTGTGAGTAAGGCAGCCTTGCAATGACTTTTTGGATTTGGAGTTTTGCAAAAGCAAAACCCCTGGTTTAGGGGTTTTATATAATCTTCAGGCCTAAAATGTTTTTTTTAACATTGGTAAAAAAAAAAAAAACAGCTCCAGAAGTGAAAGGGTTAAACACCTCTAAACTAAACATGAACCTAAACTGGGTGTAATTTTTGTCTGGGCACATTGTGTTCCAGTACTGAACTGACCGGGTATAAAAAGATACGAGTAAACTTTCATTGGACGCTCTCACCTTATACTTTAGTGTGTGTGGATTTATTTCAGATTTTTTGTTATTTTTTTTAAAAGAGAAATCCATGTCATGTAATGCTTGAGCAAAAATGTAGACTGCAATATACACGCTATAGGATGTTTTCTCATCAGAATAATATAAATCAAGTGGAAGTGTCTCCAAAGTGCAATTCCTAATAGGATAGCTAAGTGTGTGTGGAATAAGGAAATTTTTCATTTGGTTTTTTGAAAAGCATCCATAGTGAGTTATGATAATATCCTCTATCAGTGGGTCATTTGGGTGGCTGGATGGATAAATACTATCAAAATATTTCAGCAATCCCTGTATGTAGACATAGGGGGACGTAAACACCAAGCTGCAGTTACTGATAGGAAAAAACACTTCACTTGTTGACCTAGAATCTGGTAGAATAAATGTTTTCTCCGTGTAATAAGGGACATTATTATACAAAAACTTGTAATAAGTCATACTAGCTGAGCCACAAATAATAAGAACTTCCGTAGTTGAGCTCCGCAGCTCTGGAGGAATTTTATCACAATTCTTTATAGACACCAGAATCTTGAATTCAATACAAATCCCATGATTAGATAAATGTTTGCTGAGTTGTTGGATCTCCCTCTCTCCGTATTCATCATCAGATGTAAGGATCCCGACCCAGTTCCACTTCAACCTTTCCAGTAACTTTGCTATGGCCACATATTGCATCTCATTATCCGGAACTGTCCGGAAAAAGTGTGGATACATCTTTCTATCACTCAGCAAAGTATCTCTGGCTCCATAACTAATCTAGAAATAAAGAAAACTGTCTGTATAATTAATGTGGGACTCTTAATATCCAAATGGACAGAAGAGAACCTTAGAAAATGTTTTATTTTTTAATTTTTTTTAAGAGCAACAAACATGTCATCTGAGCTGTCTACAACATATCTATAAGCAGATTTTTGTGGTTCTTTTATTTCACTGGACCAATCAGATAAAGATGCTAGCGTACATTTATTATTTCATAAATAATTACAGCCATCATTGAAAGCTCATAAGACATTAGGGGGGGGATTTATCAAAACTGGATTAGCCAGAATCTGGAGCAACCAATCAGTCTCTATCTTCAGCTTGTTTAGGTAAGCTTTGAAGATGAAATATGGAAGCTGATTGGTTGTCATACACAACTGCCCCAGATTCTGTCTGCTCCAGTTTTGATAAATTCCCCTCTAATGCCGTGTACACACGGGAGGACTTTTCGGCATCAAAGGTCCAACGGTCTTTCAGACGGACTTTCAACGGAGTTACGACGGACTTTCGACTGACTTTCTAACGAACGGACTTGCCTACGCATTATCACACCAAAGTCTGACGTATTCGTACGTAATGACGTACGACCGGACTAAAATAAGGAAGTTCATAGCCAGTAGCTGCCCTAGCGTCGGTTTTTATCCATCGGACTAGCATGCAGACGAGTGGATTTCTCTATAGGAACTGGGTCCCGCAGAGTTCCAGCAGAATGATTTGAAACATGTTCCAAATTTAAAGTCTGTCTGATTTTTGACAGAAAAAGTCAGCTGAAGGTCCGATGTAGTCCACATACGGTCGAATTGTCCGACGGATTTGTTCCGTTGGACCAGTCCGGTCGAAAAGTCCGCCCGTGTGTACACGGCCTTCCAAATCTAAAGTCTGTCTGATTTTCAACAGAAAAAGTCTGCTAAAGGTCCGATGAAGCCCACACACACGGTCGGATTGTTTGAAAGTCTGCTCATGTGTACACGGTATAAGAGTTTTTCCCCTGTAATCCCAACTAGGGGTCTAATGGCTTTAGGTGGAGGTAGACGCCTGAGTATAAACACAAACAATTACCAGATCAGCTCCTGAACCTGTATATCCTTTAAGGACCAGATCATTTTTTACATTTCCACTAATTATTCAATTTATAGACAAAACTTTAAAAAAACACACATCCATCTACTTTGATCAGTCTTTTCAATATTTTCCTTGCACTGTGTACCAACATTGTATCAATCCCCAAAAACGACTTTGACAGCAACTACAGTACATATAAGATTCAGACCTACAAGGATTGATACTCTATATACAGTATACAGTATACATGCTAGAATTATGCAGTGCTTCCACATCTCCAATATATCCATCCCACCTCCATGTGCACAGTAATCTCCCCGACTGCTCAATGGAATGTGAAATAATACAATAATTCAATAACAAAACAAGCTTGTGTTAAAATTCCTCTTTCAATTATATGTGGGATTCAAGTTCCTCTGATAGATAGTCCTTCTCTCCACAACCCTGGCCTGGTGGTTGTGGGGGTCTGCAAGCAGGAGGCTTTTAAAAATAAGGCGGGACATAGTACTCCTACTAAAAGGGAACAATCCATTGCGCTGGGTGTATACAATATATGAAAATACTTTATTTATCGGCGTATAACACGCACTTTTTGCCCCTTAAAATGAGGGGAAAATCGCGGGTGCGTGTTATACGCCGATCTCCGCTGATTGTGATTAGAGGAGCGAGCGGAGCCGACATACCCAAAGGCGAGTGTACTTCGGCTAGATTCGTCTCCTCCCGCAGTCCCGCCCATCTCCTCTGATTGCGAGAGGAGAGAAGCGAGCGCCGCCGACATACACAAAGCCGAGTGTACTTCGGCTCTCGCAGTCCCGCCCCTGACTGTGAGCAGAGCCGAGTCTATCCGAAGTACACTCGGCTTTGTGTATGTCGGCGACGTTCGCTTCTCTCCTCTCGCAATCAGAGGAGATGGGCGGGACTGTGGAGGAGCCGAATCTAGCCGAAGTACACTCGCCTTTGTATATGTCGGCAGCGTTCGCTTCTCTTCTCTCGAAATCAGAGGAGATGGGCGGGACTGTGGGAGGAGCCGAGTCTAGCCGAAGTACCTTCGGCTTTGTGTATCTCGGTGCCGCTCGTTCCTCTCCTCCGGCGGCGGCAATTTTAAAAGACACTGGGAAGGCTGCAAAGACACTGGAAGGCTGCAAAGGCACTGGAAGGCTGCAAAGACACTGGGAGGCTGCAAAGACACTGGGAAGGCTGCAAAGACACTGGGAGACTGCAAAGACACTAGGAAGGCTGCAAAGGCACTGGAAGGCTGCAAAGACACTGGGAGGCTGCAAAGACACTGGGAAGGCTGCAAAGACACTGGGAGGCTGCAAAGACACTGGGAGGCTGCAAAGACACTGGGAAGGCTGCAAAGACACTGGGAAGGCTGCAAAGACACTGGGAGGCTGCAAAGAAATTAGAAAGGCTGCAAAGACACTGGGAAGGCTGCAAAAACACTGGGGAAGGCTGCAGATGGACACTGATGAGGCTGCATTGATGGGCATTTAAATGTAAGTTTTTCTTCCTTAAACTTCCCTCCTAAAAGTTTTTTTCCTTAAAATTCTCTCCTAAACTTGGGGTGCGTGTTATACACCGATAAATACGGTATAGTACACTCGCCTTTGTATATGTCGGCGGCGTTCGCTTCTCTCCTCTCGCAATCAGAGGAGATGGGCGGGACTGCGGGAGGAGCCGAGTCTAGCCGAAGTACCTTCGGCTTTGTGTATCTCGGCGCCGCTCGTTCCTCTCCTCCGGCGGCGGCAATTTTAAAAGACACTAGGAATGCTGCAAAGACACTGGGAGGCTGCAAAGACACTAGGAAGGCTGCAAAGGCACTGGGAGGCTGCAAAGACACTGGGAGGCTGCAAAGACACTAGGAAGGCTGCAAAAGACACTGGGAGGCTGCAAAGACACTGGGAAGGCTGCAAAGACACTGGGAAGCTGCAAAGACACTGGGAAGGCTGCAAAGACACTGGGAGGCTGCAAAGACACTAGGAAGGCTGCAAAGGCACTGGGAGGCTGCAAAGACACTGGGAGGCTGCAAAGACACTAGGAAGGCTGCAAAGACACTGGGAAGCTGCAAAGACACTGGGAAGGCTGCAAAGACACTGGGAGGCTGCAAAGAAATGAGGAAGGCAGCAAAAACACTGGGGAAGGCTGCAGATGGACACTGATGAGGCTGCATTGATGGGCATTTAAATGTAAGTTTTTCTTCCTTAAACTTCCCTCCTAAAAGTTTTTTTTCTTAAAGTTCTCTCCTAAACTTGGGGTGCTTGTTATACGCCGGTGCGTGTTATACGCCGATAAATACGGTATAGTACACTCGCCTTTGTATATGTCGGCGGTGTTTGCTTCTCTCCTCTCGCAATCAGAGGAGATGGGCGGGACTGTGGGAGGAGCCGAGTCTAGCCAAAGTACCTTCGGCTTTGTGTATCTCGGCGCCTCTCGTTCCTCTCCTCTGGCGGCAGCAATTTTAAAAGACACTAGGAAGGCTGCAAAGACACTGGGAGGCTGCAAAGACACTAGGAAGGCTGCAAAGGCACTGGGAGGCTGCAAAGACACTGGGAGGCTGCAAAGACACTAGGAAGGCTGCAAAAGACACTGGGAGGCTGCAAAGACACTGGGAGGCTGCAAAGACACTGGGAAGGCTGCAAAGACACTGGGAAGCTGCAAAGACACTGGTAAGGCTGCAAAGACACTGGGAGGCTGCAAAGAAATTAGAAAGGCTGCAAAGACACTGGGAAGGCTGCAAAAACACTGGGGAAGGCTGCAGATGGACACTGATGAGGCTGCATTGATGGGCATTTAAATGTAAGTTTTTCTTCCTTAAACTTCCCTCCTAAAAGCTTTTTTCCTTAAGATTCTCTCCTAAACTTGGGGTGCGTGTTATACGCCGGTGCGTGTTATACGCCCATAAATATGGTATATAAAGACAAGAGAGAGCACACACCAGCCCTAGTGTGTTATCGTTTAATAGAAGAAGATAAGTGTATAAAAAACGAGGGTTGCACTCACAAACATCCAGCGTTAAATGGCATAAACAGCTCCATAATAGCCTCCTCTCCTGGTCTGTAGAGATCAGTTAGCTCACAGCAACTAGCAGCGTGGTAAAGTATTTCAGTAAGCACAGACCGCCTGCTTCCTTGTGACACACACCGCCCAAAGCACTCGCACGGACCAGCCGGCGCTGCCTGACATCACTCGTGGCCAGGGAGGGGATGCACAGTGATGCAGCTGACTCCTCTAGTAAGCTTCAATTGCTAGGACAACATGTTTTGGAGGCGTGGCCTCCTTCTTCAGGTCATATGGTGATGTAGAAAGTGCTCATGCTCATTAGTAAAGTCATGTTCCAAGGTGCTCAGACTGGGTGCCCCACATAGATGTACATTCACCCCTAGGAGTTGACCAACTATCTCTAGTATGGTTGAGGCATGTGGGGAGACCCCTTGAGAGATCCATGTTGGAGCCTCTTGCAGTAAGTTGCCTCATATATATGAATGGGAAGGATAAAAAATAATCCTCACTATGCAATACCGTAGAAAAATGTATTGGTAAAACCAGTTAAAAGTTACACTCACATGCAATGGTGCCTACATCCTGACACCCGGCGTGTATAAAAGGTGATTGTTTGGGAAATCAGCCCACAAAGTGTGCCGCTAGCCGCGGTCCAGCTGGAATCCCAGGGAGTAGCGTGGGTGGAAGTGTGTGGCGGTGACACGGTAATGTCTCGACGCGTTTCAGCCAATCAATGGATCATCATCAGGAAGCCATAATTCCACCATATTGGATAAGGGCATTTATACCCTTAGTTCAGAACTTGTGATTTCTAAATGAGTTGAACACCTGCTACTAGCTCAAGGGTGCTTACAATCTAATCTCTAAACAGTTTAGTTATGGAAAACATCAATTAGAACTAGGGATGAGCTTAGACTTCGAGTCGAACTCATGTTCGACTCGAACATCGGCTGTTCGCCAGTTCGCCGAACAGCGAACAATTTGGGGTGTTCGCTGCAAATTCGAAAGCCGCGGAACACCCTTTAAAATCTATGGAGAAATCAAAAGTGCTCATTTTAAAGGCTTATTTGCATGGTATTGCCATAAAAAGTGTTTGGGGACCTGGGTCCTGCCCCAGGGGACATGTATCAATGCAAAAATAATTTTTAAAAACTGACATTTTTTCGGGAGCAGTGATTATAATAATGCTTAAAGTGAAACAATAAAAGTATAATATTCCTTTAAATTTCATACCTGGGGGTGTCTATAGTATGCCTGTAAAGGGGTGCATGTTTCCCATGTTTAGAACAGTCTGACAGCATAATGACATTTCAAAGCAAAAAAAGTCATTTAAAACTACTCGCGGCTATAATGAATAGTCGGTCCAACAATACACATAAAAGTTCTTTGATAAAACAGCATGGGATTTCCCCACAGGGGAACCCCCGAACCAAAATTTAAAAAAAATAGTGTGGGGGTCCCCCTAAATTCCTAACCAGGCCCTTCAGGTCTGGTATGGATATTAAGGGAACCCTGCGCCAAAATTAAAAAAAAAATGGCATGGGGGTCCCCCTCAAAATCCATACCAGACCCTTATCTGAGCACGCAACCTGGCAGGCCACAGGAAAAGAGGGGGGATGAGAGAGCACCCCCCCTCCTGAACCATACCAGGCCACATGCCCTCAACATTGGGAGGGTGCTTTGAGGTAGCCCCCAAAGCACCTTGTCCCCATGTTTAAAGAAAAAAAGGGGGTATATAACCATATACCAGGAATGTGGGACTTTGTGTGAAGCATATGACAGCCCAAAGAGTAATAGAGTGAATTTGTTGATGGGGAGAAGGGCCTCATCCCCACAACCCTTGCCCGGTGGTTGTGGGGGTCTGCAGGCTGGGAGCTTATTGGAATCTGGAAGCCCCCTTTAACAAGGGGACACCCAGATCCCACCCCCCATGTGAATTGGTAATGGGGTGCAAATTTACCCTTACCATTTCACAAAAAAAGTGTCAAAAAGTTTAAAAAACACAAGAGATGGTTTTTGACAAGTCCTTTATTAATTTCTTTTTCTTTCGGCTTCTTCCATCCTCTTTCTGCTGGTGTTCTTCTTCTTCTTCCATCTTCTTCATCTTCTTCTCCTTCTGCTTCTTTCTCCGCTCTTCTCGTCGCGCATCTTCCTCCAGGCTTCTTCTCCGCTCCGTCTGCATTATCCACCTCAGTGGGAGTCTTCAGCCATATGAAGCTTTGCTTCTTCTGACACTTCTTATATAATGGAGGGCGGAGCCACCCGGTGACCCTGCCCTCCTCTGACGCACGGGGAATTCACGGGACTTCCCTGTGGCTTTCCCTTTGTTTTCAGAGGTGACCCCGCCCCCCTCTTTTTGACACTGTTTTTGTGAAATGGTAGGGGTATATTTGTACCCCATTACCAATTAACACAAGGGGCTGGGATCTGGGGGTCCCCTTGTTAAAGGGGGCTTTCAGATTCCGATAAGCCCCCATCCGCAAACCCCCACAACCACCGGGCAAGGGTTGGGGGGATGAGGCCATTCTCCCCATCAACATGGGGACAAGGTGCTTTGGGGGCTACCTCAAAGCACCCTCCCAATGTTGAGGGCATGTGGCCTGGTACGGTTTAGGAGGGGGGCACTCTCTCATCCCCCCATTTTTTTGTTGCCTGCCAGGTTGCGTGCTCAGATAAGGGTCTGGTATGGATTTTTGAGGGGACCCCACGCCATTTTTTTTTAAATTTTGGCACAGGGTTCCCCTTAAAATCCATACCAGACCTGAAGGGTTTGGTATGGATTTTGAGGGGGACCCCCACATTATTTTTTTTTTTTTTTTGCGGGGTTCCCCTAAATATCCATACCAGATCTGAAGGGCCTGGTATGGAATTTAGGGGGAAACCCATGCCATTTTTTTTTTTTAATTTTGGCTCGGTTTTCCCCTGTGGGGAAATCCCATGCAGTTTTTATCAATGAACTTTTATGTGTATTGTCAGACCGACAATTCATTAATAGCCGCCAGTAGTTTTAAATGACTTTTTTTCCATTGAAATGTCATTTTGCTATCAGACTGTTCTAAACATGGGAAACATGGGCCCATTTACAGGCATTCTATAGACACCCCCCAGGTACGAAATTTAAAGGAATATTACACTTTTATTGTTTCACTTTAAGCATTATTAAAATCACTGCTCCCGAAAAAACGGACGTTTTTAAAAATTATTTTTGCATTGATACATGTCCCCTGGGGCAGAACCCAGGTCCCCAAACACTTTTTATGACAATAACTTGCATATAAGCATTTAAAATGAGCACTTTTGATTATTTATGTTCATGTCCCATAGAGTTTAATGGTATTTACGCGTTCCAACAAATTTTTTGCCCGTTCGCAAGTTCTGCTGGGAACCGAACAGGGGGGTGATCGGCTCATCCCTAATTAGAACTAATAGAGAAATAGCCAATATTAAAAAAAATAGTAAAAAATAATAATTAAAATAATTATTTTAAAAATGATTCTAAAAATTCAATTAAATAAAGATGCCATAATTACTATTAGGAAAAGCCATCTAGTGATGAAAGAGGGAACCAACAATGAATGAGTGAATGTGTGGAGAGGGGCCATCTGGTGGACATATATAAAATAGGTACAACGAGAGCACTCAAAAGTAAGTGCCGTCTAGTGGCCAAAAGTGGACATACAATTGTTAAGTAATGGACAGAGCCATCTAGTGGAAATTGTGTTAATAACATTAGGTGATCCATGACACTCTCTAATTAAGGTGATGTTTATGAAATTAATATTAGATTATTAACAATAAGCATTGAATTATTAAAAATGACCATAACTGGTCCCTGGTAGACTAATATAATAAGTAACCATTACCAAGTGATATCAAAGATGACTTCATAAATTAAAGTAATAAATTAATAATCTGTTATGAAACAGTTGAGGTCCATCACAATGTTTAACCCTAACGGAATTAAAGTCTGTAATTCAAATATCCATTTAGTTTCATTTTCAGATATTTGTTTTATCATATTGGCACCTCTCCAATGTCTATTAATAGTATCAATAGCATAAAATGATAATGCAGCTGGATTGTTATTGTGTAATATCCTAAAATGATTTGACACACTGTGTTTAGGGAATCCTTTGCATATGTAGCAAAGTCCCGGAGCCCCTTGGGCCTAATGGTGACCTCCAGAGTCAGGGACAGCTGACATCCTTCAGTATATGGTGGGTTGCATGGCATAGTGAGTGTAATGTAAGGTAGATTGATTGGGCGCCAGACACTTCTTGAATGCAAAATAGATTTAATTTCTCTTAACAGAATTTTGGGAGAGGGGGTTAGGGCCAGGAAACCCCTAGGTAGTTGCAAGATTAATTGGCAGACTCCGAGACTTCAACAGGAGGACAACCATGCAGGGAAAGGCAACCAGCAAGACGCCAAATCTGCATGTGCAAGGATGCAGTCTCCTATGGCAACAGTCTTTAACAGTTCCTAACAAAAAGCTTAACGGTTCCTCTTCCCTTCCACTACAATCACTCCTTGTAGTTCTTCAGCCCACTGAGCTCCCGGTCTCTCACCAGACCCACTGATTCCACTACCACTGAATTCCTTGAGCTCTTCCAATCTTGTAGTATCTTCCTCAAGCATCACCCCCACCTCTCTTCTGGGTCACTAGCTTGGAACTCAAGATACCTCTCACCCCACTGGCCTGCTCAGTCCCAGGCTTAACATACAAGGCTGCTCTGCAATCGTCACCTCTGCTGGCTGGGTCCCTGGTTTGATACCCACTGAAGTTTCCTGATTCTTCACAGTCACCAGTTGGTGAGAATGCTGCTCCGGTACTTGTTTCAGTTACTCACTGTGCTCCCTGGTAATAAGGTGGATGGTCCCTTAGTGGCGACAGCTTCCCCTCTACCTCCGACCATGACAGGTTCTCTGGCCAGCAAAACCGTCACTTATGGTTGGACTGCAAGCTGCAATCCCAACCCTGTGCTGCTCTCTTGCTTCTGGATAGGCCCTCACACAGCCTGGCACCCAGATGTGCCCAGGATAGGCCCAATCTCTGACCTAGTCACCCGGGCAATACAACACATGTCCACCCAGACAGCTGTCCAGGTGGCACAGAACACAGATCACCTGACTCCACCCAAATATATAGGTTCTCCCAGCAGGCCATGGGATTTAAGAAAACCCCTGCCCATTGGCTGAGATGCCCCATATACCCATATATGACCTTGCAGTGCCCTTCTCACATCTGATGCCACCAAGTACCGAGCCACCTAGCGGCAAAGAGATAAGTGCAGCAAGTACAGACTAATAGGGCGTACACACGGTCGGACTTTGTTCGGACATTCCGACAACGAAATCCTGGGATTTTTTCCGACGGATGTTGGCTCAAACTTGTTTTGTCTACACACGGTCGCACAAAGTTGTCAGAATTTCCGATCGCCAACCACGCGGTCACATACACCACGTACGACGAGACTAGAAAAGGCCGGTTCAGAACCAAGCGCTGCACCCTTTGGGCTCCTTTTGCTAATCTCGTGTTAGTAAAAGTTTGGTGAGAGACTATTCACGCTTTTTCAGACTCGTGGTTTTCAGATCGTTTTCTGCTGTTCAGTTTGTGCTTGTGGGTTTGTATCTGCTCTTCAGTGCGTGCAGTCAGTTTGTATTGGAGTTTTCTGTGCGATCTTGTCCGCTCGTTGCTGTTTTTCAGGTCGCTCTTCACATGCCTTGCTGTTCTTCAGTGTGTTCTGTTACTTCGTTCTGAGCAGCCGACCGTTTTCTAGCCATGTTGCGTATGCGTACTCCTCGTAGAGTTCGCGCTGTGCGGCTTGGTGTTGGGGTCCTGACCTTGACACAAGTCCAGTCCATGAACAGGGTGGGGAGGAGTTCATGGACCAAGAATTGGTTGCTTCAGCGTGACCAGTTCTCTCATATGCCTTTGCTCTGTGAGATCCGTGAGAATAATCCTGACGATTTCAGGAACTTTCTCAGGATGACGGACCCCGTGTTTCACCGTCTGTTGGCTTCGCTGACCCCTTATATTAGCAGGCAGGATACCTGCATGAGGCAAGCCATCACTCCGGAGCAGAGGTTGGTCGCTACCCTGCGGTATTTGGCGACAGGGAGAAGCCTGCAGGACCTCAAGTTCTCGACAGGCATCTCCCCCCAGGCTCTGGGGATCATTATCCCAGAGACCTGTTCTGCCATCATCCAGGTCCTGCAGAAGGAGTATATGTAGGTAAGATTTTTATCCTTTTATATCACATTTTATTGTATTGAATGTTTGCTAATATATTGTATTTCTTTCCTCATTCCCTAATTACCATGATTGTAATATGCTGTGAATGTCCCCTTTGTCCTCATGCATGCTGGATTTTTATGTAATTATTATTTTAGGTCCTTCATACATATTTGCTCTTCACTAACCTCCCCAGCATGGTGTCTCCTGGCCCTATATTCACCTCATGTAGTCACTCAACAATGTATTTTTTCTGCTCCATAGTAGTGCTTTACCTCAAACACCCCCTAAAATGTTTGGAAATGTTATTTTTTATTTAAATTCAGGCAGAGTGCCAGAGGCTTTTTTTTGGTGGTGTCCCCAAATCATTTTTAGTAACCCCTAACTCCCCCCCAACTGCTAAGTCAGCTGATCCCAATTCTCTATCTATCCTCAATCATATATCTGCTGACTTTGCCAAACCCATACACACTATACCCATCTCTTTTGTGCTCTGATTTATGGATGTATTCCCCAAAGCATGTAGTGCAAGGGTCTGCCTGTATACTTTCAAATTGTACTGTTTAAAGTTTTGGGATCCTATTATTATCTTGATAGGTAATAGCAGAATGTCCAAATGTCCTCAAATGTGTACAGTGTGTATTTATATCTTTGTATTATGACACTTCTTACCTGTCCAGTGGGCTGCCAATAGTGTAACTAAGGAGGGGCTGTTCCCAGTAATACCCATTATTTAGGCATTCATCTCTCAATGAAGTGAAGAGGGTTACCTGTCCAAGATTTCCACACACCCCATAATGTTAGAAATGGCCCATGAGAAGGGGGGAGGGGGAATATGATAGGTGTACCTTATACTTTGGCGTTGTTAAATTCCCCTTAATAAATGCTATCTGGAGGTTGCCCCATAATGTTTGTGTCTAATCTGCTTGCCATGTATATGTTCAAAAATAATAATGTTTATTGTTTTTTCCTCAACAGTTTCCTTCCACGCCACAGGAATGGCAGACTGTGGCCTCCCACTTTGCCGAGTGGTGGGACTTTCCTAACTGCGGAGGGGCAATTGATGGGAAACACGTACACATCGTCCCACCACCCAACTCGGGGTCTTACTATTTCAATTATAAGGGGTTCAATAGTATAGTGATGTTGGCGGTGGTGTCAGCTAATTACAACTTCCTGTATGTGGACGTGGAGAAGAATGGCCGGATGTCCGATGGTGGAGTCATCGCCCAGACTGAGTTTTACAGGCGTCTCCAGAATGGCAGCTTGGACTTGCCAGCTCCAGAGGACAATGTGGAAGGACTCCCATTTGTGTTCGTTGCTGATGAAGCGTTTGCGCTGGGGGACCACCTGATGCGGCCATTCCCAATGAGGACCCTCACCCCGGAACAGAGGGTTTTTAATTACCGGCTGGCCAGAGCCCGAAGAGTGGTGGAGAACACATTTGGAATCCTGGCCAGCTGGTTCCACCTATTTCTAACATCCATCCATATGGCGGAGTATAAACTGAACCATATTATACTTGCGTGCTGTGTTCTCCATAACTTTTTAAGAAAACATTCGGCCAACTATGCTGGCTCAGTTTGCCTGAGGCCGGAATGATACATCAAACCACACTGACGGCGCTTGAAAGCGGCCGTCCTGGCTTGCCCTCCCTGAGTGCCCGTGATGTCCGGTTACGCTACCTGGAGTTCTTTGCGGGTAGGGGGGCTATCAATATACCAGCAAATCTGTGAAGCCTTTTTATAATAAAACAAAAAAAGAAATTCTTTGTGGACATTTACTGCTTGTGTTTGTTTTAGCTGACCCTGACAGAAATGTGTTGAGTCCAGAAAATGTCGTGATTGTGTAACCTTATTATACAAAGCACTGTTGGCTGTTATTTACTAAAATTCAAAAACACATTTCACTACAAGTGCAGTTGCAACTGCACTGAAACTGCACTTGTAGTGCCAAGAGGATTTGCCCTTAGTAAATAACCCCCATTTTCTCACAAAACAACAATGACATCACCCCAAAAGTGTTATAGCGTTGAGACAATAATCCACACATTCTTGATTAACAATCTTTTTAATACCTGCACAATCACATGTGCATTTACCAAATGTTTTTCAAACAAACCAACATGTTTGTTTTATAACAATTTTTGGGGTGGCATTATCAAAACTCAAAATTTCCATTTTAGATAAAACAGGCCTGTGTAAAACCAACAAGAAAGACACAAATCTTGAACTTACAAACGTCACATTTGGTAGAATTTGAATGCAATATCACACATGAGTATTTAGGAACTGTGTTTGATATAGCGTTCAGATGGGGTGAAGTCACCCCAGGAAAAGCCAAATTTGGAAGATGCACACCAATTTAACAATGTCAACATGTGCGACCTGCCATCACGGGGGATCAAGGGACGTGTTTTGGGGGAGCAAGCCCTTCCTTTCAGCTACTTTATTATTGAGGAAATGGTTTCCCCCCCAAAACGCGTCCATTGATCTCCCGTGATGGCAGATAGCACATGTTGGCACACTGTGTGCATCCTCCAAATTTGGCATTGGGAAAAATCACAAAAACATTTAACACATTGTAGCACACAAAAGAAGAAAGTGATTTGGAGGGGCTTTAAACTCGCCCTAAAACATCAATGATGTTTTTATTTTTTGGAATAACATCATTGATGTTTTTCTTGATGATTTCCAATTGTAAATTACACCCCATGATCTCCCCGATCAGGATCTGGGCACTTTCGGATATGAAAGGATCTGGATCCACAACCTCATGATCACCTAAAAAGAGAGGAACCCCAAAATAAATTAGGTCTAAAAAAAATGCCGCCATCCATCTCTTATCTGAGCCTGTGGTTGCAGACACTCACCTGTTGTGGTGACTAGTTCCACCACGTCTTCTTCCTCATGCTCAGATTGTGTTGGGGGGATTTCCCCTTATTCCAGGGGGGGGGGGCTCTGGTCTCCTAGGATGAGGGGTGTCCTCCGAGTCTGTTATCCCCTATGTAAAACAAAAATGGTATAATTAGCACACAGATATTTGATGGCAGAACTAGAAATAGGAAACATTGCTTGGAAGTGGGGTACAATTGTCAATTTTAGAAGAGTTCCAAGATGTAGCATTTTCAGTGTCCTTTGTCAAGCTGCAATACTTTACCTGTTTGGTACAAGCTTCACATGTGGAGACCCCCCTATAGTTTACACTGGAGCACCTGTGTGCCCCCCCTGATAAAAATGGTGTTCTTGTGTCCCACACTAGTGCTCCAGTGTCCAGATGTGTAAACAGCTGCTCAGTGTCCTCTCCTTACACAAAATCTAGTTTGCATTTCATTCTAGTAACAAAGCCATCTACACAACCCAATTCTTTTAAGACAAGTATAGGGCGTCAAAATGGTGGCCAAATGCATATGGCCTAAACAATGGTATTTTAGAGTCCGAAAGCAAAATGTTTGATCCGAACGAATAATGTGCCCATGAACATGAAAGTTGCCATTTTAAACTGTACAACCATTCCTAAAAACACATGGAGCAGCACAAACGTAATAAACATAAAGAATAGGAACACAGCACAACTACATACTTTTTTGCAGCACTCTCCAGATCTTTCTGTACTGCTCATGTTCTTGTAATTTGAGGTCTGACCACCGGTTCCTGAGCTGATCTTTCGATCGTCGTACCCTGAAATTCCAGTGCAGACTCCCGACCACTTTCGCCATGATCTTGGCCTTTCTGATATTGGGGTTGGGGTAAGGCCCATACTTCCCGTCATAGTCGGCCTTCTTCAGGATGTCGACCATCTCCAACATCTCCCCAAAGGACATATTTGAGTCCTTAAATCTCCTTCTGGATCGGGATGTCTCCGGATCCGGCCTTTCCTCCTCCTCCTCCTCGTTGCTACAATTAGCACGCACCTTCTGTGTCTCCGCCATGTGCTCTTCCCCCACTGCGCCGAACGAAAAGGGGCGCGGAATAGACTAGAAATAACGCCAGGGGCGGGCGGGGTTACATGCATGCGCAGTGTATATAAAGCCTAACACACGTGCATATTACGTATGATCTGTGAGCGGAGGAAGGAGCATCGGAGGCGCCGATCGTGATAATGAAGGTAGGATCTAAACTTGGGCCTATACTGCTTCGAAATGGAAGCCTATATTGTAACAAGATTAGGGGAGTTTGGCCTGACATTAGGGTTTGTCTTGTGTTGTGTCTTGCAGAGAAAATGGATGGGTTCAACGACCACAATTTCCTCCCCCTGTTCATTGACAAATACAGGGAGCTGCCCTGTCTGTGGCAGGTCAGACACCCCCACTATAATCACAAACAGAAGAGGCAGGCAGCGCTGGAGAAACTGCTGGAGTTGGTGAAGCCGGTGGTCCCCACAGCAACCATCCCCTATTTAAAAGCCAAAATTGGTGGCCTGAGGAGCACATATCTGAGGGAGTGCAAGAAGGTCACAGATTCCCAGAGGTCCGGAGCTGCAGCAGATGATGTTTATGTCCCCAGGCTGTGGTACTATGAGAGACTGCGATTTCTGTCAGACCACACTGAAGTCAGGGAATCACTCTCTACTCTTCCTTCCACGCTTCCTTCCATACCAGCTGAGGCTTCTGATGTCCAACCTGGGCCTTCCAGCCAGGAAGAAGTGGAGGAGCCCAGCTGGAGTCAGGTATAGCATTGTTCTACTGATTTCTGGTCAATAAAGAAATGATGTTTACTAGATGTTAGTATTGATCACTAATTGCTGCTTGAAAGTGTTTTACATATCAATAGACAGTAGTGGGCACCCAAAATTGGGACAAGAATGAAAAATGCTGGGCTAAGAAGGATAGTCTGTTATATTTGTTAACATTCAATTTGCAGCAGTCAGGAGGTGAAAATTGTGTGTGATTGATGAAAAAAATACTAAAACTATGTCCCTTTTTCTTACACAGGAAGACCTCAGCCAGGAGGAGGCTGTGGAATGTGGCAGTCAGGAGGAGGCGGGGATTAGTGACAGCCAGGAGGAGGTGGGGCTAAGTGGCAGCCAGGAGAAGCCAGGGACCAGTCGCAGCCTGACTGAGTCTCAGGTTCCTTCCCTCCGCCTTCCATATAAAAGAGCCAGGAAGACGACTCCCAGTCCCGTGCAGGATTCAGCGTTCAGGCTGATCCAGGAGGCTTCTGCTTCCCTCAGAGCCTTACCCACTCCTGAAGAGGACTTTGCCTGCATGGCTGCCACAAAATTGCAGGGCATGCAGGAGGGTCAACGCAGGCTCTGTGAGGACCTTATGTACAAAGTCCTACGTAAGGGGGTGAGTGGGGAACTAACACCCAAGACCGACGTGGTTGAGTTGGACCATCCTCCTCCTCCTCCTGCTGCAACAACTCCACCACCACAGCCACCGTGTGGAAGGAAGCGTGGAAAGAAGACCTGAGAGTGATGGCCCTTGGTTCAGTCTGGTCTGACAGAAGCTGCAGTCTCTCGTATGACCACAGCCTGGGGACACAGATGTCATCTGCTGCTTTCCGGATCTCTGGGAATTCTGGACCAGACTGCCCTCCCTTAGATATGGACTCCTCAGGCCACCAATTTTGCTTAAAAATAGTTGATGTCTGCCCTGGGGGTCCAAGGCTTCGCCCACTTCTGCAGTTTCTCCAGCGTTGCCTCCCTCTTTGTTTAGTTGTGAGCCCTTAATAAATTTTTTTTGGGGAAATGATACTCTCCTGTGTGTGTTTTCATCAAAAACGGACAGTTTGTTGGTGACGATTCAGGTACATTTCTAACATAAAATGTAAAATTAACAAGGGACAACAACACCAAACAATCTCCTACAGATTAGAACAACATATCAATGGTGTTGTGGGAACTTGTCACAAAAAACACACACAAACTTTTTCGGGAGTACAAATCAAAATCCAAAAAAAAACCCTTAAAAAAAAATACAAACACAAAAAAAGAATCTACATTAAAGCCAAAAAAAAAAAAAAAATAAACAAAAATATGTTGTCAGATGTGAGAAATCAAAATATATTGAGGGAATCCAGATAAATAGTAACGAAATAAGTTTGTGAGAAGTCTGTGTGAATATGAGCAGCAAAACTAATATATTCTTGTCACATTATAAAGAAGAAGAGAGTGCGCTGTATTAAACCATTTTTAACATTGCAGCGTGACGAAAGTGCTGTATCCATTGCGAACGCTAAGTTTACCAGAACGAGCTGTTCCGTCTTGGAATTTCTTCTGAGCATGCATGGCACTTTGTGCGTCGGAACAGGCCACACACGGTCGGAATTGATGCGATCGGATTTTGTTGTCGGAAAATTTTATCTCCTGCTCTCCAACTTTGTGTGTCGGAAAATCCGATGGAAAATGTCCGATGGAGCCCACACACGGTTGGAATTTCTGACAACACGCTCCGATCGGACATTTTCCATCGGAAAATCCGACCATGTGTACGGGGCATTAGAGTAAAATCAATTGTTCCTAACAATAGACCAAATATCTGGCAGGTCAATTTAGTGTCCTCACTAACACATTTAGTTAACGTTCTGGAGGTTCTACCCACATATTGGTACCCGCAGGTACACCAGAACATACGCCACGTTCTTAGTCCCACATATAATACATTTCCTAATGGGATACTGCTTATGAGTTTGGTGTGACATGAAAAATGTGCGTTTCCTGGGTGCTATTTTAGTAGTCCTACAGGGACCACATCTGCCACATCTATAAAAGCCTTCAAGGTTAAACATGGTGATTTGTTGTTTTTTGGGGGGTCTGGTATATTTTTGATTACTTTAGTTCTCAGTCCTGGAGTTCTACGATAAATGAACCTAGGCCTACTTGGTAGAATTTTATTTAAAACAGGGTCTTTTTGCAAAATTGGCCAGTACTTCTTTATGCTTTTTTCCAAATGTTTATATTGTTTATTAAAGCCTGTAATGAATGTAACATTGTAGGCATTTCCATCCTTTTCTTTAGTTTCTAGAAGTGAGTGTCTATTCATTCTACCTGCTAGATTTCTTACCTCTAGCAACTTGTCATGGGGGTATCCTTTGTCCCTAAATCTTTGTACTAAGACATCCGTCTGTTCCAAGTATTAATTGTACATTGTGCAATTTCTTCTTATGCACATGAACTGGCCCTTTGGAATAGCCATCTTCCACTTTGGGTGGTGACAGCTTCTGATTGGAATGTAATCATTCCTGTCTGTGTTTTTAAAGTAGGTTTTTGTACTGAGCATGTCACCATTTTTGAAGATGTGTAAATCCAAGAAATCTGTGTGTTGCCTATGGACCGTTACTGTAAATTTAATTCCATAGATGTTATAATTGATATGGTTAATGAATTAATTCAGGGTGGTCTCATTCCCTTTCCATAGCAACAGGATATCATTTTCCATTATCAATTTTACAAGTCCTTTATTAAAAAAAAAAAAAAAACAAGAAAAGCCCTTCATTGTAAATCCATCATTATTTATGATTTCTGCCGCCTGCCAACCTGTCAGCACTAAAAACCCAACAGACCCGGTGCACATGACAGGAAAGGGATGGGGTTACCAATAACATCGTTGATCAAATATGGACATGGTCGGGGATTAACAGCAATGTAAGCCAATGACATTGGTAACTTTGGCGACTCCTAGTTTCCTAAAATATTACTTCCATATACACTATGCTTCCAAAAGTATTGAGACACCTGCCTTTACACAAACATGAACTTTAATGACATCCCAGTCTTAGTCCGTAGGATTCATTATTGAGCTGACCCACCCTTTGCAGCTATAACAGCTTCAACTCTTCTGGGACACTGATGTTGGACAAGAAGGCCTGGCTCACAGTCTCAGCTCTAATTCATCCCAAAGGTGTTCTTTCGGGTTGAGGTCTGTGCAGCCCAGTCAAGTTCCTCCACCCCAAACACACTCATCCATGTATTTATGGACCTTGTTTTGTGCACTGGTCCAAATCATTTGGTGGAGGGGGGATTATGGTGTGGGGTTGTTTTTCAGAGGTTGGGCTTGGCCCCTTAGTTTCAGCGAAGGGAACTCCTAAGGCATCAGCATACCAAGACATTTTGGACAATTTCTGTTTCAATATTTTTATTGGGTATATGTAGAAGAAATAACATTAAATACATATGACATGAAGTGCATAAAGCAAGTGGGAAGGCAGAACAGTCGACTCTCATGAGCTACAAATTGGTACACATCAACACATAGTTTTGAGACGTTAATCCTTCAGAGGCTGAATGCTGAAATCTGAACAGAACAGAACCTATTCCCAGGGTGCTTTCCGAATTGAGTACACTGGTGTAATGGAGTATGTCAGACCCGCATCATGCTGAGTACCTCAGAATAATCACTTCACCCCTATGGGTTCACACTGTGGAGTGACAGAGCCCTTGGTCCCAGCCCAATGACAGGCTGCATCTGTTCTCTTCCCCCTCTCTCGGGGGGTGCGTGTCCCGGCATGGCCATAGGTCACAACAAACCCCAGAAGAGGGTGAGAGGGGTTATTCCAATGAATCTGAGTCTAGATAGTTCCAAGGTGTTTTGGTCCATGATACCTTGATACCTAGTACTCTATTAGGTTTAGTAAGTCTCCTTAGAAGAAACTGAGAGAAAAGCCTTCAAACAATAATAACCAGTCTGGAATTATGTAAGGTAAGAGAGAAAACGGGGAAGGATAGAAGAGGAGGAAAGTGTCAGGAAGGGGGAAGGGATAGTCAGTCACTCTGGAGATTCCTTTATGTGAGCAGGTGACCCAGGTAAAGTGGGATCTTTACATGTGAGGCCCACGGTTCCCAGACCATTTCAAAGCATTGGACAGTATCCAATAGCTTAGCCACTATTTATTATTTGGCCATTATCCAAGATATTTTCTGCTCAGTTGCTAAGATCGACACTGTTGGCTTTTTCCAGGCTTTCACTAGTGTTAGTTTGGCTCCTAGACACATAAATAGAAAAAGCAATTGTATGTGCTTAGGGGTATTGTTAACCCTATGGTTCAGAAGTATGTATGTGGGGTCCTGAGGTATCTGGACCCCCGTTACCTTTCGCAGAACATTCAGGAATTTGTTCCAGTAGCTTCTAATTCAGGAACATGTCCACCAAATATGGAGCACCGTGCCCACTGCCCACATGACCGCATCCTCTGTACCAGAGGTGTCTGGGTATATCTTGGATAGTCTAGCGGGGACATAGTACCATCTCATGAATACCGTGACGCTAGCTTCTATCAGTGAGATATTTTGAATACCTTTAGACGATATGCAGAAAGCTTGAATCCATTTATCAGGGTGTAGCTGGATTTCCAGGTCCGTTTCCCAGGATTGTGCATAAGCTGGAGTGTTAGCCTTGTCTGCCAGCGAAGAATTTATAATGGAGATGTCTCCTCTCTGATCCATGTTGCCTGAGCACCATTGTTCATATAGGGTCAATTTGGGAGGGTCTGACTTGTCAGTCCATAGAGTATGAAGGAAGTTTCTAATCTGGGAAAGTCTGAATTTCTCAGAATCTGGCATGTCAAGTTTTCTTAGGGAATATCCTAATGATATCGGTCCGTTTGAGGCAAAAAAAATATCCTATTCTAAAGAGCATTTTGGACAATTTCATGCTCCCAACTTTGTGGGAACAGTTTGGGGATGGCCCCTTCCTGTTCCAACATGACTGCACACCAGTGCACAAAGCAAGGTCCATAAAGACATGGATGAGTGAGTATGAGGTGGAGGAACTTGACTGGCCTGCATAGAGTCCTGACCTCAACCTGATAGAACACAATTGGTATGAATTAGAGCAGAGACTGTGAGCTAGGCCTTCTCGTCCAAAATCAGTGCATGACCTCACAAATGTGCTTCTGGAAGAAAGGTCAAACATTCCCATACTCACACTTTTAAACCTTGTGGACAGCCTTCCCAGAAGAGTTAAAGCTGTTATAGCTGCAAAGGGTGGGCCAAATCATTGTTTTTTTTTGTCAATAATTTTTATTCATTTTCACAATTAGACAAAAGATGAATAACATGTAACATTAGTACAATATCGGTACAAGTGTAAATGTCCTAGTTCTAGAGTTACAAGATGTTAAATTAGTCAAACTACTGTATGCATAATAACTGATGGTTTTTAACCAGTGGGACTGTCCTACCGCCCAAGCCACCCCAATGGGGTGAGGACCAATGTGGACCGTACTCGGGGCTGTATATAGTGTGATCATTTTTTTAGACGTGAGCTTAGATTGGTTGACAGTGCCAATCCTTTTATAGTCAGTGTCCTGTGTGTGTTTTATACCATGTTATCCATGGTTGCCAGTTTAGAAGAAACTCTGCATATTTTCCCTCTATATTGGCTAGCATGCTTTCATAAGTGTGGTGTATTGAGAGTGTGCGGATGACCTCTTCAACCTCAGGAAGATCTGGGGATCTCCAGAGCCCGAGAATTACTAATTTGGTGGCTAAGAATAGGTGAGTGGTGAATTTCCTAAGGGGTGGTGGTATATCCTCGATCCCCAGGTTTAAAATGGCTAGAGATGGAGAGAATTGTAACTTGGTGAAACATTGCGAATATATTGGACCAAAATTTAGCCAGTCTTCCACATGTCCACAGTATGTGGAATAGGGTGCCTGTCTGGGTGCAGTTCCTCCAACACAAAGAAGGTGTAGAGGGATCAAACTTGGCTATCCTGTATGGTGTTAGATACCATCTTTGTGTGACTTTATGGGAGAGTTCCCAAAGATTTGTACACTTGGTTGCTAAGTAGATGTGTTGTAATGCTTTATGCCACTGTTCTTCTGTGTATGAGATATCCAAATCCCTTTCCCATGCAAGCATAGAGTTTGTTTTCTCAAGAATATATTTATTATTGAGAAAGTTATAGAATAGTGATATTCCGCCTCTGCAATTTCCTTTAGCAGTAAGGTATATGTGTATTTTCCAGAACAAATCGTAGTGTGTGAAGTTTCTACCTTTGAGATAAGAAGTTACCCTTAAATAGCTGAATTGTTCAGAAGTTGGAAGGCTAAATTCTGCTTGTATTTATGTGAAGGATTTCAAAATGTTGTCTATGAATAGATCTGAGATCCATTTTATACCCACAGATGCCCATTTGGTTAAATTCAAGTCAGGTATTATCAGTGCTATTGTGGTAATAGGTATTGCAAGGCGGCTAGTGGGTGTTAAGAGAGATTCAGATAGCACACATTTTTTCCAATAATCCAGAGTTACTAAGATTGGGGGGAGACTTTTGTGGATTTTGTGTAAATAGAGGGGTAGGCCAAGATGTATTCATGTAAATCCTCACCCGGTATTTGAGATTGTTCTATGAGACTCCATAATGGCGTGGGTTGGTTTGGGAACCATCCTCTGGTCTATGCTAATATTGTGGCTATATGATAGTCAAGGAAGACTGGTGCACCTACTCCTCCTGCCCTCCTAGTTTTGCTAAGTTTAGAAAAAGCACTTCTTGCTTTTTTCCCTCCCATAGGAAGTTGGAGAGTATACGTTGTAGATTTTTAAAGAAATTTTACGGGGCAAGTATGAGGACTGTTCTGAAGACATATAATACTTAAGGTAGTATCTGCATTTTAAAGGCTGCTAACCTTCCTGACCATGACAGTATGTTTGCTTAATTTCTGTGTTCCTTCTTTTACTTTGCTTTCAAGTGGTAGGTAGTTAGCTTTAAAAAGCTGTTCGGGATGGTAAGTAAGGGTAATCCCCAGGTAATTAATTGTATGATTATTCCATATGTATGTAAATTTGGCTTGCATGTTTCAGGGCAATAACTTCTCCGCAGGATGTGGAAACCTTGCAAAAAGATCTGAACAAATTAATGGGGTGAGCAACTACATGGCAAATGAGGTTCAATGTAGAAAAATGTAAAATAATGCATTTGGGTGGCAAAAATCTGAATGCAATCTATACACTGGGGGGAGAACCTCTGGGGGAATCTAGGATGGAAAAGGACCTGGGGGTCCTAGTAGATGATAGGCTCAGCAATGACATGCAATGCCAAGCTGCTGCTAACAAAGCAAACAGAATATTGTCATTAAAAAGGGGACAAAATTCAGAGATAAAACAATAATTCTCCCGCTCTACAAGACTCTGGTCCGGCCGCACCTGGAGTATGCTGTCCAGTCCTGGGCACGAGTCCTCAGGAAGGATGTACTGGAAATGGAGTGAGTACAAAGAAGGGCAACAAAGCTAATAAAGGGTCTGGAGGATCTTAGTTATGAGGAAAGGTTACAAGCGCTGAACTTATTCTTTCTGGAGAAGAGACGCTTGAGAGGGGATATGATTTCAATATACAAATACTGTACTGGTGACCCCACAATAGAAATAAAACTTTTTCGCAGAAGAGAGTTTAACAAGACTCATGGCCACTCATTAAAATTAGAAGAAAAGAGGTTTAACCTTAAACTACGTAGAGGGTTCTTTACTGTAAGAGCGGCAAGGATGTGGAATTCCCTTCCACAGGCGGTGGTCTCAGCGGGGAGCATCGATAGCTTCAAGAAACTATTAGATAATCACCTGAATGACCGCAACATACAGGGATATATAATGTAATACTGACACAAAATCAGACACATAAGTTGGACTTGATGGACTTGTGTCTTTTTTCAACCTCACCTACTATGTAACTATGTCCAATTTTTCTTGTGAAGACACCCCTAGATCCAATATGTATGATTTAGTGTCATTCACTTTGTAGTACGACAACCTGCCATAGTTTTGAAGTAAACAAGATACTTCTTCCAGGGAAGACACCGGACTCGAGAGCATTAGAATTGCGTCATCAGCAAAAAAGACTAATGACATGTTTTCTGTTGTTGATCATGAAGCCCGGTATTTCAGGTGTTTATATATAGAACAAATGTAGATATGGCGCTGTTCTAGTGGAATAAATGTTTGGTGATAGAACCACCATATTATACCTTGTGTAGTCTCCCAGACTAGGTGTGGAAACTGGATAATTTAAATTGTGTATACTATAAATTAGTAGCAAATGCCTCGAACCTTGTGTGTGTGCACATGTATCACGGTGTAGTACTACAAACTTATGGTGTCCTTTAGCAATTGGACTAATTCAAACGAAAAAATGGGTGGATGAATAAAAAAATAAAAGAAAAAGGAAACAGCGTGTGTTACAGCCTCTGTCACCCAGTTTGTGGTGGATTTTGAATTGTGTTACAACCTCTGGCGGCTGCTTGACAGTGTAGTATCAATATTAGATTAGGATCAATCAGCGCAAACAAATAATGAATAAAACAAGAGAAATATGCAAGCTGTACACTATAGGAATTCACCAACCTAAGATACTGATATAAAACAAAATTAGTGCAGCGCAAATCATAAAATGTCCATAATAAAATCATGCATCCAGTGCATAAATCTTGAAAGGGAAATGTTGATAACTTCCAACAAGCCACAATAATCACCAAACCTGTAGTAAGTTTACGCTTACCGGATATGGTGGACCTCTAAATTATAGGAGGTCATAAGAGCCTGGGTTCCTTATGGAACTATTAACCACCTGGATCTCTTGGGGACACCGATCATCACCATCCGCCGGAGATCGCAAGGAAACTGAGGCTGGTTTCATACACGTCTCCTCTAATGCAATGTATCATGAGGTATTGGTAAGTGTTGATCCCAAAAACAGAAGAAAAAAATCCTCTAAGAGCAAACCATTTGGCATTTATTTAAAGAGAAGTAAAGTGTATTAGCATACAAAAAGCGCTCAGCAGCGCAGCTCAATAAAATAAAGCAATGGAGCGGTTGAATCCACAAAACTGTTCACATAAAAGCTCAGACTGTTCGCGTCCAAACAGCTGAGAAGGCTGCGGGTGACGTCACAAGTGAAGCTCCGCCCCCATATGCGGCGTTACATCCATACGGACTTTGTCAGCGAGGGTAGTATCAATGACCAGAAAGTATGCTTCAGTGTGTGTTGTTTACCAAAAGTGGTGTGGGTTACACTCCGTGAATTTTAACCACAAATATAATATATGCTATTTTGCAAATATTAAAATAGAGTTAGATGAAATATATGCCCAATATCATATCACTTACAATTGCATTAATGAATTTTTTAGTAAAAGTGCGTGTTCAAAAAGTGCTTTGTGATCAAAAATATGTGCTAGGTTAGCACCTATAAATTAATTAACAAAGTGACTTGTGCTCAAAAAGGAAAACCAGTGCTTGCTGGAAAAACAATCTTGTTTTAGAAGGTCTTCTTATATGGCAAAGTGACTTGTACTCAGAAAGAGTCAGTCCTCATTGAAAGACAATGTTATTTAAAGATCTTCTTATTCAGGTGCTGGCTTGGTGATAGTGCTTCTTAATCGTGCTCCTAATGTGCATACACTCACCGAATAGCCTCACCCCTGCAGGGGTATAACGCGGTCACAGTATCTGCCACTGTGTAGCAACCCTTGGCAGCTCTGGTCCGTGCTTTAAATGTTGTCTAGCGACTTTTAATGTGTTCAACATGTGAAACAGAAGGGATGCCCATAGTGTAAAACCGTTTTTAAAAACTTTAATTTATACATAAGCAAAGCTGGTACTCACATTTTAAAAGATTAGTGTAAGCATGAAAGGATAAGAACCGTCAAAATAGCCTGTGTTCGTCTGACTGGAGGTGACGCAAGACATTTGTAAAATCTGCCCTATGTGTTTCATCATTGGACGTCTACAGGAGCGTGTCTTTCACATGTTGAACACATTAAAAGTCGCTAGACAACATTTAAAGCATGGACCAGAGCTGCCAAGGGTTGCTACACAGTGGCAGATACTGTGACCGCGTTATACCCCTGCAGGGGTGAGGCTATTCGGTGAGTGTATGCACATTAGGAGCACGATTAAGAAGCACTATCACCAAGCCAGCGCCTGAATAAGAAGATCTTTAAATAACATTGTCTTTCAATGAGGACTGACTCTTTCTGAGTACAAGTCACTTTGCCATATAAGAAGACCTTCTAAAACAAAATTGTTTTTCCAGCAAGCACTGGTTTTCCTTTTTGAGCACAAGTCACTTTGTTAATTAGTTTATAGGTGCTAAACTAGCACATATTTTTGATCACGAAGCACTTTTTGAACACGCACTTTTACTAAAAAATTAATTAATGCAATTGTAAGTGATATGATATCGGGCATATATTTAATGTAACTCTATTTTAATATTTGCAAAATAGCATATATTATATTTGTGGTTAAAATTCACGGAGTGTAACCCACACCATTTTTGGTAAACAACACACACTGAAGCATATTTTCTGGTCATTGAAACTACACTGTTAAGCAGCCGCCAGAGGTTGTAACACAATTCAAAATCCACCACAAACTGGGTGACAGAGGCTGTAACACACGCTGTTTCATTTTTCTTTCATTTTTTTATTCATTCACACATTATTTCATTTGAATTAGTCCAATTGCTAAAGGACACCATAAGTTTGTAGTACCACACCGTGATACATGTGCACACACACAAGGTTCGAGGCATTTGCTACTAATTTATAGTATACACAATTTAAACTATCCAGTTTCCACACCTAGTCTGGGAGACTACACAAGGTATAATACGGTGGTTCTATCACCAAACATTTATTCCACTAGAACAGCGCCATATCTACATTTGTTCTATATATATTCTAGTACACTCCACCCAGGTGGAATTGTAACTGTAGAGGCAGCAGTTCTATATTTCATCTGTACCCATATCCACTGCACAGACTCATTTTTATATATTTCAGGTGTTTGTCTAATGTTTGCGGCTAGTGTTTCCATTAGGAGATTAAAAATGAGGGGAGACAGTGGATACCCCTGTCTGGTGCCATTAGTAATCCCGAAGGGTTTAGACAGCATCCCTGACTCTAGCTGATGGTGAGGTGTACAAGGCTAGAATAGCAGATAGCAAATGGCCAGTAAATCCAAATTTTTCTAAAGCTTGTGTCAGATAGAGCCAATGTACTCTATCAAACGCCTTCTCCTCGTCCAAAGCTAGAAGCAGAGAAGGCATTCGACTTTTCCTAGCGATGTGAATTATATTGATTAGGCGTCTTGTTGTGTCAGATGATTGTCTCCCTTTTGTAAATCCCGATTGAACTGGGTCAATCAGGGTGGGTAGAACATAAACCAATGCTATCATTTTGGCATAGATCTTGAGATCATTATTTAATAATGATATAGGCCTAAAGTTTTGGGGTATATCCGGTGTCTTCCCAGGTTTAGGCAAGGTGACAATAAGTGCTTCTAACATTTCGGGTGGGAAGGAAGCAGAGGCAGCTGCGCTATCAAATACTCTAAGGAGGTGCGGTCCTAAAATCGTTTGGTAGCTTTTATAATATTCTCCTATAAGTCCGTCTGGGCCAGGAGATTTGTTGCTCGGGAGAGTCTTTATGGCCTGTAGTAATTCAGTCAACGAGAAGGGAGAATTTAGTTCTTGGAGCTGTGCTAATGTGAGTTTGGGTAGTTTGATGTCTGATAGGACGTCTGTTATGTTTGTCGAAGAGGGCTGTGCTGTGAGCTTGTCTTGGTTTAAGTTTTAAAGAGAGCTGTAATAGTCACTGAAAGCACCCACAATGCCTTGGGGGTCGTATACTTTTTGTTTACTTTTAGGGTGAATAAGGTGAGCTAATTTAGTCTTGAAGCGCTGTCCTTGTATTTTTCTAGCTAATGCTTTTCCTGCTTTGTTAGTAGTGGAATAGAAGGACATTTTTGTTTTTTTCTCCTGGTGTTCGAAAGCATGGAGTAAAATAAGCCTGAGGTCATGTCTTAGAGCGGGGAGTTTTGCGCTAGTGGTAGGGGTAGGATTATTTTTGTTATGGGCCTCCAGAAGCTCAATTTCTGTAATCAAGGTAGTGATTTTCTGCTGTCTCTGCTTCTTATTTATGGCCCCTAGTTGGATGACTATACCTCTTATGTATGCTTTGTGGGCATTCCATAATAAAAATGCATTATCGGTGGAAGAGGAAATGATCTGGAAGTAATTGGACAAGCAGTCCTCCAAGGTTTTCTTAGTGTTGGGGTTTTGTATAATTTGCGAGTTAGAGCGCCATATATAGGCAGTGGTGTTAGGGTATGAGTAGAATGGGGGTGAGGAGAATAGGAGCATGGTCTGACCATATTATTGTGTAAATTTTGGTTTGGGTTACCTTTTGGAGCAACCAAGATCAACAGATCAATCCTCGTGTATGTACAGTGTCTATGAGAGAAGGAGTAGTCTCTTTCATTGGCATATCTACAATGCCAGGCATGGTACAGTTCATGTACAGTTCATGTGAACGTAAAAAGTTTGCTAAAGATGGTGTCCTTTTAGAAGGTGCTGTAGTGGAATCCATTTGTGAGTTAGGAACAGTGTTAAAGTCCCCACACATTATGAGAGATCCTTGTTGTATCTTCTTTATCTTCCGCATGAATCCGTTTAGAAATTTAATTTGACATTTGTTGGGAATATAAACATTCACCAAAGTGTAGCGGACATTGTTGATGTCACCAATGATGATAAGGCATTGGCCTAATGGGTCAGTTGTTTCAGAAAGTAGGTGGAAGGAAATAGTGTCCTTGACAGCAATCATCACTCCTCTCCTTTTGGCTGTCATGCTAGAGTGAAAATAGTGTTGAAAGGATTTGTGAGTATACTTAGGCGGTTCTTTATGGTGGAATTGTGTCTCTTGAACGCATAGCACATCACACTGAGAGGAGTCAGCCTCTCTCCAGAGGGATGTCCTCTTAGCTGGGTGATTTAGCCCATGTGAATTAATTGAGAGTATTTTAACTGGCATAGTGTTTGTTAGGTGGTGCTGTTTATATCATGTAATAGGTGTACTCACATTTAGGTCCATATTTAGGTGTGCTGCTGGTTGTGGAAGCTCGTGAAGGGTCTGTTGTTGTCTTGTTTTGCAGGTTGATCTTGGTTGAAAAGTCCAGAGTAGAATGGCAGGTATAATTCATGTAAGTAAAACTGGTAAACAAAAAGAAAACAGCATAAACTTGAACTTAAAAGGAGGGTATTCACAACCCAGGTGCAGATCATATCTAAAAAGAAAAAAAATTTGTGCGCTTGCATTAGATACTTAAATCTATATTCCTGTGTGATTGTCATAAATAGATGAATAAATGAATAAACACCATCAGAGTTAATTTTAAGTGTAAGTGAATAAAAAGTCGCTATGCGACACAGCAAATAGCGATATGTAAATCAAATACTAATATTAACCATTCCATACAGATAAATATAGAAAACTTGTGTGCAAAAAGCAAGGTTATTCCACCCAAGTGCAAAGTCATAAGTGAAAGAGTTCAAAATTGCATCATGAGTCGCATAAAAACGCATATCCAAAGTTCATAATTTGCATTCCTTAGTGTGTATAAAGGAATAAGGGGACGTGAAGGGACCTCCACCCACCAGTGGATCCAAAGGTTGATAACAGATGTATCCTTACCAGACGCGTTGGACCTCCTTTATAGCAAGGTCTTAGGAGCATACAGATTTAGCCCTCTGCAGGGCTCTTTCACTTATGACTTTGCACTTGGGTGGAATAACCTTGCTTTTTGCACACAAATTTTCTATATTTATCTGTATGGAATGGTTAATATTAGTATTTGATTTACACATCGCTATTTGCTGTGTCGCATAGAGACTTTTTATTCACTTACACTTAAAATTAACTCTGATGGTGTTTATTCATTTATTCATCTATTTATGACAATCACACAGGAATATAGATTTAAGTATCTAATGCAAGCGCACAAAATTTTTTTCTTTTTATTTACATTTTTCACCTCATTGATATTTGTGTTTTTTGTTGCAGCTGCAGTCACACTAATTTTTGCTTGGTAGCGCAGGTTTTCTTTCTTTTTTCCTTTTTATGCAGATCATATCTGCTCGGGTTTTGGGGAGCTTGTGATGTGGAAGAAGCTCCAAAAGGCGGGGCCCTATGTTAGGGCAGGCACTTTGAGGAGTCATGACAGAAATTTATAGACCTCTTGGTTTATGTAGAATCAGAAACCTGTTTCCACTCAGGGGGGATTTTGTTGAGTTCTCTTGTATTAGAGGAGGTGGGGTGATCATCCGGTATGATCTTCCATTTTTGGAGGAACCGGTAGCCTTTGGTTGGGGACGTGATCACGTGGGTTATTTCATCTTTAGTAACCAGAAATTTGGTCGGGTACCCCCACCTATAATCAACATTGTGGTTCCTTAACGCTTTTGTGACGTTGTTCAGATTTTTGTGAAGTTGCAGGGGGGACTGCAACAGATCCGCATAAAATTGCAATGTGGAATAGTCAGTATTGAGGTGTTCCCCTTTGCGTGTGATCAACATCAAGCATTCTTTAGTCTGATAAAAATACATTCGGAATAAAACATCCCTGGGTGCATTTTCTGGTATGAATGAAGGCTTTGGTGAATGGTGAATCCTGTCTATAGATGGCTCAATGGCAGGGAGATCAGGCATTAAAGTAGCTAGCATTGCAGTAGTATAGGAGCGCAGTTCAGAAGTTTGTACTGTTTCTGGGATGCCTCTTATTTTGACATTATTTCTTCTGGATCTGTCTTCTAAATCTGCTAATTTTGCTTTGATCCATGTTTGTTCTTCTTCTGCTGTGTCATGTGCATCTACCAAGTCATTAATGGTCGTGGCGTATTCCCCCATTCTGGTTTCAATATGGTCAACTCTGTCACCCACTGCAGTTAGTTCTGTATTAAATCTTCTCATACATGCCATCATGTCAGTGTGGATAGTGCTTCTTAATGAGATAAGCATATCTTTGAGTGTTGTATCCAGCACTGGCTGGTTCAGCGTGGGGAATGAGACTATGGAGTCAGGAAGCTCTCTGGTGTCTTCCTGTGAGTCTGCATTAGATCTTACCTCACATTGCTACAGCCTTGAATCATCCATCCTGAAATGAGCTTTAGCTGGGCTCCTGTTGAGGGGTGAGGGGGTTTGTGATGATTCCCCAGGATCAAAAGCTTGCCTGTATGCTTGTTTGTTGCGGCTCTGTGGATGCTTGTGAGCCATCCATGGAGAAGGAGAAGAGCCGGCACCATCTTGCCCGCGAGGCAGCGGCGGCTGTGTATAATAGTCCGTAAGCTTTTTCAGGTGATGTTCCGCCTGCCACTTCCTGGGCATGCTGTCAGAGTGTTGGGGAAGTAATCCACCGATTCAGGGGTTGTTTTCAGTGCCTCTGGTCGCTGTGTGCTGCAGTATTATCCCGTGTGCTGGAGCTCAGGAGTCACACCGCCATCTCGGTGGAGTCCAAGCCATGCCCTGGGGCCAAATCATTATTGAACCCTACAGAAAAAGACTGGAATGCCATTAAAGTTCATGTGCATGTAAAGGGAGACGTCCCAATACTTTTGGTAATATAGGGTATGATCATCAGGGGACTGAATGGGGGAAAAGTTCAGGCATTTGCCAAATGCCATAACAACCAAAGATTGTACTGAACCATTGGCCCATCCCTACACAGAACTGCCTTCTTTTTTTTTAGAACAATGTTAGACTTTACAACGCTTTGCCACAAGGATTTTTCTGTTCCCTTTTGACCCACCTCACCATAACGTCCTAACGTTATGTAATATAGAAAATTCTGCTTTTCTCACCTGGGTGTAACCATATAGATTCAGTAGCTGGGCCATTTGGAGAGTGGTGTCAGACTTGAGATCTCCAATGAAACCAGCCAGGGCACCCCGCTCCATACAGGAATAATTTGGAGCTTCCTTTGTATGTCCAGATAATATCTGTAGAACATCTTTTATAGCTTTATTCACATGTCCACAAGAATCATACACATGGTATCCCAGAGTTACGTTGGGCAGAATATCTGGACTGCGGTTTATCTCATCAATAGCAAATATAAAAGCCAGGAGATGTCTATATTCTCTCTTGTAAACCCTGCAGAAAATAAATAGTTTTGCATTGGTCTACAGTAAAAAGATTCAAGCTGAATTTATTTATGGCAAAATGTATAACACATTTCAACTACAGATCTATGGTGGGATTGGTGGCCATGCGTATTGCTCCATAGGACCAGCAACTTGAAAAAAATGTAAACATGTTTATTATTATAATTAAATAGATAGGGGGCGCTAAAGGCTGCACAATATTAGTTTAAGTGTAAAGAAAAAAACAAACCAAAAGCTTCTAATTAAATAGTGAGCTAAAATAGGTAAAAAAATACCAATGACAATCACATTTATAATAAACAATACAATGAAGACAATAGTAGTGATTAATGTCCCAATATAATGAATAAATTCTAAATAAAGATATATCTTCCAATATGTGCCAAAATCTTGCCGCTGTTATAGAAAATTCCGTCACCAGAAGAAAAAGAGGAATACACCTTGAAGTAATAGATATCTGCTTACCAGATACCAATGACCCCTTTAATTAAAAAGAGAGTCACTAGCGCTTGTGCAGGATTGTGCCTGCTCACATGGAAGGCTGGACAAATGGATAGTGCTTTAGGCATGGATCCCTCCCGTCCCACTCGTTCAAGATATGGATATATAGGAAACAAAAAAAGTCTCCATAGCGTAAAACCATTTATTAAAAAGTTAAAATAATTGGAATAGCCAAATGGCCGCTTACATTGGTAGGTGCCTACCGGGCACTGGGGCTGCTCGTATGTCAGGGTAATTTTGAAGTCAAAAAAGCCTTTGCAAAAAAAAAGGGTGACCCTGCCCCCCTCTACGGGGACCCCATGGCTTCAGTGGGGGGCGGGGTCACCCATATACGTCACCAGGTGGCCCTGCCCTCAGTTATATAAGAACTGTCACGGAGAAGACGCGTCACTCGGTGGGAGTGACGGACTTGTCCCAAGCTGTCTCTTGTCTTTTTTTCCATTTTTGACACTTTTTTTGTGAAATGGTAGGGGTACATTGTACCCCATTACCAGGGGGATCTGGGTTTCCCTTGTTAAAGGGGGCTTCCAGATTTCAATAAGCCCCCCACCCGCAGACCCCCACAACCACCGGGCAAGAGTTGTGGGGATGAGGCCCTTGTCCCCATCAACATGGAGACAAGATGCTTTGGGGTCAGACCCCAAAGTACCCTCCCCATGTTGAGGGCATGTGGCCTGGTACGGTTCAGGGGGGGGCGCTCTCTCGTCCCCCCTCTTTTCCTGCGGCCTGCCAGGTTGCGTGCTCAGATAAGGGTCTGGTATATTTTTTGGGGGGACCCCTACGCCTTTTTTTTTACATTTTGGCGCAGGGTTCCCCTTAAAATCCATACCAGACCTGAAGGGTGCTGTGTGTACATTATTGAGGGAAAAATGAACTTAAATGATTTTAGCAAATGGCTTTACTATAACAAAGAGTGAAAAATTGAAGGGGGTCTGAATACTTTCCGTCCCCACTGTATATATATATATATATATATATATATATATATATATATATATATACATCGCAAAATATTCATATATGTACACATGGGTCACATAGTGGCACATAAACGTAGTTCTAGCATAATCATATATGAACATGGATCATATGGTGACATATTGCAGTACCCTGTAATGTAAACCATAGATACCGGATATCATAAGATCAATTGGAAAAACAAAATTGTTGTATCAAGTTGAAAAATGAACTGGATGTTAGGGACATGACTGCATCCCGTAAGCTTGATGCGTTTTGTGGATCAACTCCAGTTCTTCAGGAGCGGACACATAACATGTTCAGGAGTCATAGGGGACCTCAGCTGTAGCCCCTGACACCATCAAGCAGCCACACACATTATTCAGTATATATAATGCTACAGAAGAGGGTCAGAGAATGCAAACTTATCAGAGGAAAGGGTCAGAGACTACAAACCTCCTACAGGACTGGAACATAGGTGGGTTAGTGTAACTTTGAATGAGGCATAGGTACCAGCAACTTGAAAAAATGTAAAATGCTGATTATCATCAAAACATGACATGTCACGTAGCAACTGATACATACAGTAACTATATAGTAAAAAAAAACCATATATATATATATATATATATATATATATATATATATATATATATATATATATATATATATATATATATATATATATATATATATATATATATATATATATATATATATATATATATATATATATATATATATATATATATATATATATATATATATATATATATATACACACATCCTAAAATGGCATAAAAACAAGTCATATATGTACACACGGGTCACATAGTGTCACATAAACATAGTTCTATTACAATCATATATGGAAATTGATTACCTGGCTTACCTCTAAATAGGCTATCCCCACTTCAGTCCATCATGAATGCTGCTGCCAGGCTCATCCACCTTACAAACCGGTTGGTTTCTTCAACAGCACTTTGCCAATCCATCCATTGGCTGCCACTCAACCAATGAATTAAGTTCAAGCTACTAACAAGAACTTACAAAGCCATCCACAACGTGGCCCCCCAGCTACATCACTAACCTGGTCTCAAAATACCAACCAAATCTTTATTTTCGCTCCTCCCAAGACCTCCTGCTCTTTGGCTCCCTTGTCACCTCATCCCATGCTCACCTCCAGGACTTCTCCAGAGCCTCTCCCATCCTCTGCAATGCTCTACTTCAATCTGTCTGGCTTTCATCTACTTTGTACACTTTCAGACGATCCCTGAAAACGCATCTTTTCAGAGAAGCCTATTTGGCCCCATCTAACAGCTGTACTTTTATTTTCTCAATCAGCACATGCCCAACAGTTATTACCTCTTGTGTCTCTTGACTTTCCCTTTTAGATTGTAACAAGCAGGGCCCTCTGATTCCTACTGTATTAAAGTGTATTGTTTTTGTACTAAGCCACAAAAATAATCAGGCCCCTGATAAAGGGGACAACATTGTGAGAAAAAATTGGCAAAGCAGTGGACCTCAGCTGCTAGGATTGACTCCTGGGTAGAAGATCATGGAATAAGCTGCAAATAAATCCATAACCCCTTGGTCCAGATGTTGCTCTGTGGTTTGTGTTATCTAACATAAACCATGAAAGTACCAGTTTTGATAAACAAGAAATGGTTGTTTATTGAGTAAAAACATTAAAAGGCCATGCAATCACATGTGTCAGATGTTGAACCAGCCTCCAAGGTTAAGTGGTACCTGCTTGTCCACAATGGGAAGGATCCAAGACGTGTCTCGCCACTCGCAAGCTCCAAGGATGGTGTGTAACAGCTGGGCTGAAAAGGACCGCTAAGAGCTGCGGAGGGAGCCACTACGTGGATGGCCATAGTGGTGCTGGGGAGGTAAACGACCGCAGGCTGTGGCAATTCACCCCGTGGAGACAACACTGGAAGTGGCATCTGGTGATGATGTCACTCGCTGCGCCAATGGATGAATGCGGAAGCCGAGGAGGAAGGACACTTGGAGAGCAAGCCGTTTATGCTGGTCCCATTGCTATAATGATATGTTTTGCGCCACTGCGCCTTGTCAAGTCATGTGATGGGACTGGACCAATCAAGATTAAATGGACTAAAAACCAGCTTGGATACTACAATTGGCTGTGACACATCTTAGACCCATCCTCTAGGAAAATGTAAACATTTCTACCCAGCTTGATTAACAAAATTGTGTCCATAAACTTAATTAAAAATGAAATGTTATAATCTCGCATAAGAAAAATGAATAAATTAGTTTTATCAAACATGTAAAAGGGTAAGAGAAGTGAGAAAAATACATATGTACAGTGTATATATATACTGTATATATATATATATATATATATATATATATATATATATATATATATATATATAATGTGGTGATAATTAATGAAAAGTGATAATAACCATGTATATTAAATACCATGTGTTAAAAAAGCCTAAGGCTTAAGCCTCATACACACGATTGGATTTTCCGCTGACAAAACCGTGGACTTTTGTCTGAAGGGCGTTGGCCCCAAACTTGTCTTGCATACAAACAGCACACAATTGTCGGCCAACAAACCCGAATGTAGTGATATACTAGATAAACTAAGAACTGATAAAGAGGAAGTTCAATTGTCATGCGCCACCCTTTGGGCTCCTTCTGCTAATTTTGTGTTAGTAGAAGTTTGGTGAGTGTCGATTCGCTCTTTTCAGTTTGTGCTTGTCAGTTCTTTCTGAACGGCCGTTCGTCAACCAGCCATGTTGTGTTATCGGAGGAGAGAACGTGCTATAATTGGGCTTGGAATTCTTGCTTCGACCCAAGTCCAGTCCAGGAACAGGAGGAGGAGGAGTTCTTGGACCAAGAATTGGTTGCTTAATCGTGACCAATTCTGTTATATGCCTTTGCTGTGGGATCTCCAAGAGAATAATCCTGATGATTTTAGGAATTATCTCCTGATGATGGACCCCTGCTTTCACCGTCTCTTGGCATTGCTGACCCCCTATATTAAGAAGCAGGACACATGCATGCAGCTTGCCATTACTCCCGAGCAAAGGCTCATAGCCACCTTGCGGTACTTGGTGACGGGAGGAAGTCTTCAGGACCTCAAATTTACAACTGGGATCTCCCCCCAGGCTCTGGGACTCATTATTCCAGAGACCTGTTCTGCCATTGTTCAAGTCCTGCAGAAGGACTATATTCAGGTAAGTTTTAACCTTTAACATCACATTCTATGTATTTAATGTTTGCTAATGTATTGTATTAATTTCTTGATTCCATAATTACCATTATTGTAATATGCTGTGAATGTCCTCTTTGTCCTCATGCATGCTGTAAGCTTTTTATGCTCCTTTTTTGTCCTTCATTAATATTTTCCTTTACTAACCTCCCCAGCATGCTATCCTGGGCCCATACACACCTAGCCCAGTAACTTAACAATGTATTTTGTCAGCTACATTTGTGTGCTTACCCTAAACACCCCCTAAAATGTGTCCAAATGTTATTGCTGTCCACAAATTCAGGAAGAGTGCAAGAGGCAATTTTTGTAGGGCACAAACTCATTTGGAACCCCCGAAAAAAATTCTAAGTCAATCAATGCAAATAATCTGCTGACTTTGCATATGACTTTGGTCATATTTCTGTATGAATTCACCAAAGTATGTAGTGCAAGGGCCTGCCTGATTACCTTCAAATTGTAATGTAGAAAGATTTTGTCTCCTATTATCTTGATAGGTAATTTATGAATGGCAAAATGTGCTTCAATTTGGACAGTCTGTACCCATATTTTTAAATTAGGACACTTCTTACCTGTCCACTGGGCTGCCAATAATGTAAGTAAGGAGAGCTGGCCAAAGTATCACACATTATTTATGCATTCAGCTCTCATGGAAGTGGAGAGGGGTACCTGTCCAAAACATCTACCCATTACCTCCCCCCACCATAACATTTTTATAATGGGCCATCAGAGGGGGTGAGAAATGTGATAAGTTAACCTTACACTTTTGTCTTTAAATAGTCATTTAAATTGTATACTTATGTTGGCCAAGAATGTTTGTGTCAAATCTGCTTGCAATGTTATGTGCAGAAGTAATAATTTCTTCTTTTTTTGACTCCATAGTTTCCTTCCAATACCACAGCAATGGCAGGCCAGTTCCAGCATCAGTGTGATTTCCCCAAATGTGGTGGTGCTATTGATGGGAAACATGTCAGGATTGTTACACCACTAGGGATTAGCTTCGAGTTCGAGTCGAACATGAGTTCGACTCGAACATCGGCTGTTCGCCAATTCGCCGAACAGCGAACAATTTGGGGTGTACACCCTTTAAAAGTCTATAGGAGAAATAAAAAGTGCTAATTTTAAAGGCTTACTGTATATGCATAGTATTGTCATGAAAAGTGTTTGGGGACCTGGGTCCCCAGGGGACATGTATCAATACAAAAAAAGTTTTAAAAACGGCTGCTTTTTCGGGAGCAATGATTTTAATAATGCTTAATCACTTAAGAACCGGAGCATTATGCTGCTTAAGGACCAGAGGACTTTTTCCAATTTGGCACTGCGTCACTTTAACTGCTAATTGCGCGGTCATGCAATGCTGTACCCAAACGAAATTTGCGTCCTTTTCTTCCCACAAATAGAGCTTTCTTTTAATGGTATTTGATCACCTCTGCCGTTTTTATTTTTTGCGCTATACATGGAAAAAGACCGAAAATTTTGAAAAAAAATGATATTTTCTACTTTTTGTTCTACAAAAAATCCAATAAACTCAATTTTAGTCATACATTTAGGCCAAAATGTATTTGGCCACATGTCTTTGGTAAAAAAAATGTCAATAAGTGTATATTTATTGGTTTGCGCAAAAGTTATAGCGCCTACAAGGTACAGGGTACATTTTCTGGAATTTCCACAGCCTTTAATTTATGACTGCCTATGTCCTTTCTTGAGGTGCTAAAATGGCAGGGCAGTACAAAACCCCCACAAATGACCCCATTTTGGAAAGTAGACACCCCAAGGAAATTGCTGAGAGGCATGTTGAGCCCATTGAATATTCATTTTTTTTGTCCCAAGTGATTGAATAATGACAAAAAAAAAAAATTACAAAAAGTTGTCACTAAATGATATATTGCTCACACAGGCCATGGGCATATGTGGAATTGCACCCCAAAATACATTTAGCTGCTTCTCCTGAGTATGGGGATACCACATGTGTGGGACTTTTTGGGAGCCTAGCCGCGTACGGGGCCCCAAAAACCAATCACTTCCTTCAGGATTTCTAAGGGCGTAAATTTTTGATTTTACTCCTCACTCACTACCTATCACAGTTTTGAAGGCCATAAAATGCCCAGATGGCATAACCCCCCCAAATGACCCCATTTTGGAAAGTAGACACCCCAAGCTATTTGCTTTGAGGCATGTTGAGTCCATGGAATATTTTATATTTTGACACAAGTTGCGGGAAAGTGACAAATTTTTATATTTTTTTTTGCACAAAGTTGTCACTAAATGATATATTGCTCACACAGGCCATGGGCATATGTGGAATTGCACCCCAAAATACATTTAGCTGCTTCTCCTGAGTATGGGGATACCACATGTGTGGGACTTTTTAGGAGCCTAGCCGCGTACGGGGCCCCGAAAACCAATCACCGCCTTCAGGATTTCTAAGGGTGTAAATTTTTGATTTCACTCTTCACTGCCTATCACAGTTTCGGAGGCCATGGAATGCCCAGGTGGCACAAACCCCCCCCCCCCAAATGACCCCATTTTGGAAAGTAGACACCCCAAGCTATTTGCTGAGAGGCATGGTGAGTATTTTGCAGCTCTCATTTGTTTTTGAAAATGAAGAAAGACAAGAAAAAATGTTTTTTTTTCTTTTTTCAATTTTCAAAACTTTGTGACAAAAAGTGAGGTCTGAAAAATACTCACTATAACTCTCAGCAAATAGCTTGGGGTGTCTACTTTCCAAAATGGGGTCAATTGGGGGGGGGGGGGGGGGGGGGGTTGCCACCTGGGCATTCCATGGCCTCCAAAACTGTGATAGGCAGTGAAGAGTGAAATCAAAAATTTACGCCCTTAGAAAGCCTGAAGGCGGTGCTTGGTTTTCGGGGTCCCGTACGCGGCTAGGCTCCCAAAAAGTCTCACACATGTGGTATCACCGTACTCAGGAGAAGCAACAGAATGTATTTTGGGGTGTAATTTCGCATATTCCCATGGCATGTTTGAGCAATATATCATTTAGTGACAACTTTGTGCAAAAAAAAAAAAAAAATTGTCTCTTTCCCTCAACTTGTGTCACAATATAAAATATTCCATGGACTCGACATACCTCTCAGCAAATAGCTTGGGGTGTCTACGTTCCAAAATGGGGTCATTTGGGGGGGGGTTTGAACTGTCCTGGCATTTTATGCACAACATTTAGAAGCTTATGTCACACATCACCCACTCTTCTAACCACTTGAAGACAAAGCCCTTTCTGAGACTTTTTGATTACATGAAAAAATACTTTTTTTTTGCAAGAAAATTACTTTGAACCCCCAAACATTATATATTTTTTTAAAGCAAATGCCCTACAGATTACAATGGTGGGTGTTTCTTTTTTTTTTCACACAGTATTTGCGCAGCGATTTTTCAAACGCATTTTTTGGGGAAAAAACACACTTTTTAAAATTTTAATGCACTAAAACACACTATATTGCCCAAATGTTTGATGAAATAAAAAAGATGATCTTAGGCCGAGTACATGGATACCAAACATGACATGCTTTAAAATTGGGCACAAACGTGCAGTGGCAACAAAATTAGTACATTTTTAAAAGCCTTTAAAAGCCTTTACAGGTTACCACTTTAGATTTACAGAGGAGGTCTACTGCTAAAATTACTGCCCTCGATCTGACCTTCGCGGTGATACCTCACATGCATGGTGCAATTGCTGTTTACATTTGACGCCAGACCGACGCTTGCGTTCGCCTTAGCGCGAGAGCAGGGGGGACAGGGGTGCTTTTTTTTTTTTTTTCTTTATTATTTTTTTGCTATTTTATCTTATTTTTAAACTGTTCCTTTCATTTTTTTTAAATCATTTTTATTGTTATCTCAGGGAATGTAAATATCCCCTATGATAGCAATAGGTAGTGACAGGTACTCTTTGTTGAAAAAATTGGGGTCTATTAGACCCTAGATTTCTCCTCTGCCCTCAAAGCATCTGACCACACCAAGATCGGTGTGATAAAATGTTTCCCCAATTTCCCAATGGCGCTGTTTACATCCGGCGAAATCTAAGTCATAAAATGCTCGTAGCTTCCGGTTTCTTAGGCCATAGAGATGTTTGGAGCCACTCTGGTCTCTGATCAGCTCTATGGTCAGCTGGCTGACTTCTCAGGTTCCCTGTTGAGACAGGAGAGCCAGAGAAAAACACGAAAGATGGTGGGGGGGGCATTCCCTCCCACTGCTTGTAAAAGCAGTCTAGAGGCTAATTAGCCACTAGGATTGCTTTTACATGAAAGCCGACCGCTGGCTGAAAAGAATGATACCAAGATGATACCTAAACCTGCAGGCATCATTCTGGTATAACCACTCAAAGTCGTGAATGGCGTACCTGAAGACAAAAAATGGTTAACAATAAAGCACAGTAAATGGTAAAGTATAAAAAACTGCATACCTGAAAAGCAAACATGATAAAACATAATAACAATAAAACATTGTGGAATAGAATACAGTAAAAAAGAGCAGAACAATAGAGAGAATAGAGAGAGAGAGAACAATAAAACGACAACTATTTTTTTTTTTTTATATTTTTGTTTGTGTTTTTTTTTTTTTTTTACACTTTTTTTTGTAACTAACTTTTATAACGGTAACCGGTTCCAGGTTCAGGTCTCTCAAAATGCGATGGCATCTTGGGAGACCCTGTGAAAGTGTGCCTAGTCTGTGCAATTCTGTACCCTACGCTAATACTCAACTAGTGTATGGTAGCGTTCAAAACATTCACCAATGCAAAGACCAGGATTGTCAGGACAGGAGGGACAATAATAGCGGGTGTCACGCCTATATCCGCGCTTGCTGCAGACACAACATCTTTTTTGGGGGGGTTCGTTGGGTAGGGGTACTCGGTAGGACATAAAGAAAATGCCTCTCATGCAGTCGACTGCATTTGGTTGGGGATGTGAATGGGGGAAGTACGGGCGCTGCAGAAGCAGTGGGTTCCCAATTAGGATTGGCGAATGCAGCAGGAAGGGCACTATGGGCACGACGGGCCTGTGTTTGTCTTTTTGGTGGCAGCGGGACACTACTTGTGCTTGCCACCTCACCAGCTTGAACTGCACTTATGGGACTCACCACGTCACCAAGTATTACTGCAGTGCTGGTTTGACTACGACCGGGGTGTACTAGGCCACTGGCGTTTGCCAGTTCACCAAAACGCTACCAAAAAAACTGTTAGCGATCGCAGGGATCAGGCCTGACTCTGCGAACGCTGCAGTTATGCATTTAGTGTTTTGTAAGTGTCAGTGATCGATCGATACTGCACTTGGGTGGGCTGGGCTGGGCCGGGCGGAGGGGCAAAACGCAGGTGCTAGCAGGTATCTGGCCTGATCCCGATAACACTGCGTTTTTGGGAACCCTAAACTGCTGGGGACGCTAGTATAGATCTGATCGGATCGGATATCGATCCGTTCAGATGCTATACCACTAAGGGAGGTGTACGCTGCGTGTGTGGGTGTTAGCGGTACTGGCGCTAACCTGACGCTGCTTGGGGCTGGTGCTTACCAGTTCACCAAAACGCTATAAAAAAAACTGTTAGCGATCGCAGGGATCAGGCCTGACCCTGCGAACACTGCAGTCATGCGTTTAGTGTTTTGCAAGTGACAGTGATCGATCGATACTGCACTTGGGTGGGCTGGGCTGGGCCAGGCGGAGGGGCAAAATGCAGGTGCTAGCAGGTATCTGGGCTGATCCCGCTAACACTGCGTTTTTGGGAACCCTAACACCAGCTTGAACTGCACTTATGGGACTCACCACGTCACCAAGTATTACTGCAGTGCTGGTTTGACTATGACCGGGGTGTACTAGGCCACTGGCATTTCCCAGTTCACCAAAATGCTACCAAAAAAACTGTTAGCAATCGCAGGGATCAGGCCTGACACTGCGAATGCTGCTGTTATGCGTTTAGTGTTTTGTAAGTGACAGTGATCAATCGATACTGCACTTGGGTGGGCTAGGCTGGGCAGAGGGGCAAAATGCAGGTGTTAGCAGGTATCTGGGCTGATCCCACTAACACTGCATTTTTGGGAACCCTAAACTGCTGGGGACGCTAGTATAGATCTGATCAGATCAGATATTGATCCGTTCAGATACTATACCGCTAAGGGAGGCGTATGCTGCGTGCGTGGGTGTTAGCGGTACTGGCGCTAATCTGACGCTGCCTGGGGCGACGCATATCACCGCTGGGCGATCAGGGGGCTAAACCTTTATTCCATAATAAACGGTGCCCTGACACTATAAAAATAAACAAACTAACCAGCGTCACCCGTAACGGTTATACGGTGATCAGTGGTGAAAGGGTTAACTAGGGGGCAATCAAGGGGTTAAAACATTTATTAGGTAGTATATGGGGGTCCCTGTCGCTATAAAACGCTGACGGCGAACCTAAATATTTACCTCCCTAACTAGCGTCACCAGTGACACTAATACAGCGATCATAAAAATGATCGCTTAGTGACACTGGCGACAGGGGGTGATCAAGGGGTTAAAACTTTATTAGGGGGGGTTAGGGGGGTACCCTAGACCTACAGGGGGCTAACAGTAACTGTCCTAACACAGTAACTGTCACAAACTGACACCATGCAGTAATCAGAAAAAAAACAAAGTAAAACTGCTTGGTGTCAGTGTGACAGGGGGGGGATAACTGGCTTGTGGCGGCCAAGCGTTCATAGCGACGTCGCTTTTTGATCCTTCGATGTCGGCTCTTCCTATCATTGTGAAGCAGAATTCACCAAGCGTTGGATTGTTCACCCACTAATAGGGAACGTGAGCTGGGTTTAGACCGATCGGGGGCGATCGGGGGGGATCGGGGGTGTAAAGTATGCCTGGCATGTTCTACTGTAAGTGTATGTGTTGTGCAACTCACATTGATGTCTTCTCTCCTCAGCACCGGAACGGAAACTGCCGAGCCGAGGAGAGATGACATCACATCCTCTGCTTGTGTGTACTACACACAGGCAGGGGAGGATTCTCATAGGCTGGGAGTGATCACGAGGGGGGCCACGATCGGATGGCCTCCCCCTCATCACTGAACGCTCCCAGACCAACAGCGACCACCTCGGGCACCGGGGAGGGTCCGATCGGACCCCCCACCCGCGGGAAGGCAATCACGTTCCACCCAATTGCTGGGAACTACCTCCGTCTAATAGGGAAACAGCTGAGGGTCTGGTTTTTTCCATCCCCTCCCGTTCTTATACAATAGCCTTACACTGACTAGGGTAAGTTTCATTGCACTGTACTTTATTCCAACTAGCCTTTTGTTAATGGACATGCGATTTCCACTATTTTATATTGGTAATCATCTGCTTATATTATTTACTAGATTTGTACACATACATATATTAATAACCATACATATATCGCATAGTCCATTTGTTATTACCACTTTCAATCATACTAATTTCCTTCATCCTCTCCTTTCCCCTCCCCAAACCCCCCCCCCCCCCTTTTCTTATTTTCCCATGCTCCCTTTCCCCTGTCCCTTCCCCTGTTCCCTTTCCCTCTGTCCCCCCTTTTTTCCCCCCCTTTTCCCCCCTTCCCCCCTTTTTTTCCCCCCCTTCCCCCCTCCTCTCTCCCCCCTTCCCCCCCTCCCCCCCTCCCCCACCTTTCCTTCCCCATTCTCTTGCTTTCCCTCCCATATTCTCTCCCTCCTTGTTTTCTTTCCCTTTCCCCCCCCCCCCTTATCTAATATATACTATATCTTACCTACATATCCTCCTTATTCTAAACTACATATCTATACTATGTTACATCCGTCCCCACATTGCCCCCCCTTTCCGGCCTGACACGCTTGCAGTGCAGTTGTTCCCCTGGTGTTCTTTTCAAGCGGTCCCCATGTATTATCTGTTGACCTATATGGAAGTGTCTATACCATATTATACATATACAAAAATATTTTGGAAATGATGTTAATAATGTACTATTCATTACAGTTATCGTATTGCATGCTCCTGAGGAAGCGCTAAGGCGCGCAACATGTCGAGCTTGTAAGTTTATACAGAATTTTTGACCACCACCATCACATGGCGTCTGATTCAACGATATGTACTGTAACTATATAGATCAATAAGTTGTCTGTGTGTCCCTTACTGATCCTGTAGTTCCGTTGTCTCTTGATATATTGTGTATGGAGTGCATATTCTGTAAATGATGTATACTATACTCAGTTTTTATCCTATTTTTGTCTTTCCCCGCTTTTAATATATTATTTTTGAAATAAAAATCAGACTTTTTATGATCTTAGTATCCTTATTGTGCCTACAAAGTCTTGGTGCCTGCCCACACTTTTATGTCCTCTAAACAGGTACGTGATTTTGTCTGACCGTGCCATTCTGCTGACGTATATCAGCGTGAGGCGGTCGTCAAGTGGTTAAAGTGAAACAATAAAAGTGTGATGTTCCTTTAAATTTCATACCTGGGGGTTGTCTATAGTATGCCTGTAAAGGGGCGCATGGCTGAAGACTCCCACTGAGGCGGATCGTGTGGATGGAGCAAAGAAGAAGCCTGGAGGAAGATGCGGGACGAGAAGAGTGGAGGAAGAAGAAGATGAAGAAGAAGATGGAGGAAGAAGAACACCAGAAGAAAGAAGATAGAAGAAGAAGTGGAAAGAAGGAGCGATTAATAAAGGACTTGTCAAAAAACGTTTCTTGCATTTTTTAACCATTTGACACTTTTTTGTGAAATGGTAGGGGTACATTTGTACCCCATTACCAATTTCCATGGGGGGGGCGGGATCTGGGGGTCCCCTTATTAAAGGGGGTTTCCATATTCCGATAAGCCCCCCGCCCACAGACCTCCACAACCACCGGGAAAGGGTTGTGGGGATAAGGCCCTTCTCCCCATCAACATGGGGACAAGGTGCTTTGGGGGGGCTACCTCAAAGCACCCTCCCAATGTTGAAGGCATGTGGCCTGGTACGGTTCAGGAGGGGGGGCATTCTCTCATCCCCCTCTTTTCCTGTGGCCTGCCAGGTTGCATGCTCGGATAAGGGTCTGGTATGGATTTTTGGGGGGACCCCACGCCATTTTTTTTTATTTTGGCGTGGGGTTCCCCTTAAAATCCATACCAGACCTGAAGGGCCTGGTATGGAATTTAGGGGGACCCCATGCCATTTTATTTTTAAATTTTGGTGCGTGGTTCCCCTTAATATCCATACCAGACCTGAAAGGCCTGGTATGGAATTTAGGGGGTCCCCCACGCCATTTTTTTAAAAATTTTGGCTCAGGGTTCCCCTTAATATCCATACCAGACCTGAAGGGCCTGGTATGGAATTTAGGGGGACCCCCATGCATTTTTTTTTAATTTTGGTTCAGGGTTCCCCTGTGGGGAAATTCCATGCCGTTTTTATCAATTAACTTTTATGTGTATTGCCGGACTGACAATTCATTATAGCCGCCAGTAGTTTTAAATTACTTTTTTTCCTTTGAAATGTAATTTTGCTGTCAGACTGTTCTAAACACGGAAACATGCGCCCCTTTACAGGCATACTATAGACACCCCCCAAGTATGAAATTTAAAGGAATATTACACTTTTATTGTTTCACTTTAAGCATTATTAAAATCGCTGATCCCGAAAAAACGGCCGTTTTTAAAACTTCTTTTTGCATTGATACATGTCCCCTGGGGCAGGACCCAGGTCCCCAAACACTTTTTATGACAATAACTTGCATATAAGCCTTTAAAATGAGCATTTATGATTATTCATGTTCGTGTCCCATAGACTTTAACGGTGTTTGCGCGTTCAAACAAATTTTTTGCCTGTTCGCATGTTCTGATGAGAACCGAATCGGGGGTGTTCGGCTCATCCCTACCCACCACCCAACTCAGGCTCATATTACTTTAATTACAAGAGCTTTTGCAGCATAGTCCTTCTAGCTGTTGTTTCTGAAACATATGAGTTCCTTTTTTTGGATGTTGGGAAGAATGGCCGCAACTCGGATGGAGGTGTCATAATGCAGACAGAGTTCTGCCATCGGCTCCAGAATGGCACCTCCACTTGTTGAGGACAAAGTTGAGGGCCTCAATTGTGTTTTTGTGGCAGATGGGGCCTTTGGTTTGGGAGAACATGTTATGAAGCCCTTTCCTATGAGGAACCTCACCCCAGAACAGAGAATCTTTAACTACAGGCTCTCTCGTGCCAGAAGGGTGGTTGAAAACGCTTTTGGCATCCTCTTCAGTCGCTTCAGGCTGTTTTTAACATCTATCAACCTGGCACAATATAAAATAAACTATGTTGTTTTGTGCTGTTGCATCCACCACAATTTTTTACAGAGGAATGCTAGCAGCTACCTTTCCTCAGTGTCAACTGATGTGTACCCTGCAGTGTCAGGCCCAGCTGAAGAGGCTGCAGCTCGTCCATTGGTTAGCAACATGACAGCTCTCAAACCTGTCCATGCTGGGTTGCCCTCCCAAAATGCGCAAGGTATCCGGCAAAAATACATGGAATATTTTGTGGGTAGATGGGCAGTGGCTTGGTAGCAAATTGTAGCTGATCCAGACTAATAATGTTATTTTATCATAAACTCATTTTCATTTGAACTACTGTTGTCTGTGTTTCTTATCTGTCTCCTAGGTTTTCAAATGGCCTTTATTTTGGCCATTTTATACAATAGTGCAAACATACCTTATTTGCTCCATGAGGTGACAATCTCTTCTTCAGCTAACTATTATGTTGTGCTGTGGGTCTGCTACACACACAAAGTTTTTGTTCTTAATGTATTTAATGCATTAAGTTTGAAAACTTTATGACTTTTCAACTCCTTTAATTTCTTTGAGGCCATAAAATTGCCAGAGTTGGCCACATTTTAGAGCACCTTGTCACTGTAACTACACCAACATCAACAAGTGGAAGTTCTGTTCTGGGTTCAGGTGTCAGATCCCACAGCTCAAACCCAACATCCTGGTTCAGCTGACCACACTCACTTTCCTCTAAAAAGAAATAATACACTATTCATTAATTCACCCCAAGTCACATCTGTTTCTAGCATCCATTTTGCTGCATAAGATGACTAACCTTGCACTTGGGACAATGTTTGCTCCTGACTAGTGGACTACACCATGCTGCACTGTGGTTTTTTCCTCTTAAAAATGCATTGAAAAGGGAAAGTGATGTCATTTTACAGAGGGCAAACACTGAACAAGTGCCAACATTGAAAAAGTTCTGCAGTTGCCCCCCACCCCTCTTGTCTCCTATGGGATAGGGGATATATGAGCTTCACCAAACACACTAATTTAGCCACCGACAGGGGTGATTCTAGGTGGGCCAAAGGCCATGGGCTTGGTGCAGAACCTAATCGGTACAGAACACTTTCTGGTTGCTGCCTGGCTCATCAGTGCCCATTAATGCAGCCTTGCCAGGGTAGACATGGGTAGAGGAGAGGCCCTGTGGATCACAGTCACAGAGAGTAACACCTGCTAGAATGATTATAGGAATGTAAACATCCCTAGTAATAGAAAAAAAGCATTACAGGACCTCCTAAATGTGAGATATGGGGTCAAAAAGATCTCAGATCGGGGGGCAGGAGGCGGAGCCTAGTGGAGCAGACATGCATTGTTAGAGCTCCACACCGCTGAGGAGAGAAGAGAAGGACAAAGCGGAGCCTGCAGGCTCAAAAGGTATCCATTTGAACCTTTTTGCCCCAGGGAACAAACTGTGAAAGTTTGGGCAGGAAATATGGTACTGGGAGGAAACCGTGGCAGAAATAAAAATCACCTCACAAAGAGCTCACAGGCACTCACTGCAGCTGAAGCAGCTCCAGTCACCTCACAAGATACAGCATCAGGGCGCTCTCACAGACAGAAAATGTCACAGCAAGACTCTCCATTTGAGTCAGATACAGAACAAATTCTCTCACAAACTTCTCCACAAGCCTCCTCAGTATCCTCAGTAATATTATTACAATTTGAAAAGATGCTTCATAAGGCTTTAAAACAAACCTCAGACCAAATAACAAAAAGCCTAACCAAAGAAATAAGAGAGCTGGGAAACCGCACCGCAGCCTTAGAAATAAAAATGGATGAAATTGAAATTACAACCCAAGAAAATATAACAGAATTGGAACAATTAAAAAAAGAGAATTTAATACTTCAAACTAAGCTTGAAGATTACGAAAATAGAGCCAGACGTTCAAACTTGCGCATAAGGGGAATACCTGAAACTGTGACAGACCTGCAATCTACTATTACTGCTCTATTACAAGAACTAAAGCCAGATATCCCTATTGAACGTTTAGAACTGGACAGAGTACACAGAGCCCTCACAGCCAAAAAGAAAGATGGACCCCCACGTGATATAATCACAAAATTTCATTATTACAGAACGAAAGAACAAATACTAATTGCTGCAAGAGAAAAAAAGGAACTTAATTTTCAAGGACACAATTATCAAATTTTTGCTGACCTATCCCAACTTACTATTACTAAAAGACGATCCATGAAACCCCAACTAATGGAACTGCAACGCCACAACATTATGTATCAATGGGGCTTCCCCTTTTCAGTCAGATTTAACTACCAAGGTACAATTTACAGAAGCAGATCAGCAGATGAACTACAACAAACCCTTTTAAAATTAAATCTGACAGAACCCACAAGCAGCAACACTCCCACACGCAGAAGAATGGCGTCATCTTCACCTTCAGGCAGCACTCAGAAAATTTCAGAACAAAATGGGAATCATCATTCTCACAAAAGAGGCCGTTATGCCACATCATCCATGGACCAAGAAGATTCAATGGACTGACATCCTAATTCCTGATATCTCTTCATTTATTATACTAAGAGATGGTTCTCTATAAAAAACCTGTATTTATAACTGAATGTAACTGCATTCTGATAGTCACACACTGTGTGGGATCATGTTACATTCCAGTTATATTTCTTATTACTTCTGATTCATATAGCCTTAGAATATATAAGTGAAATAAGGAAATTCTTGTTCAGTTATATATTATCAGGTAATAACAATAGATTTATTACTTTTTAGGACAAATATGTTCAATAATCCAGAAGTAATGGAAACTTTTTCTTTCTTTTCTTAAAACAAATATATTATTACCTAACTAGTTCCTAGAATTATGTTTTTGTTTATTCTAATCTGAAGCAATACAACCTCAATTTTATGAGTTAACATATCTAAACAGTTACATATGAATAAAATATGTAATTGTTTACTCTAAAAGGGTTAAAATCCCAAAATAATTCAAACTATCTTCATCAATACCAAAGTTATTAACAGTACCTTTCTAACTGAATTATTTAGCCTAGGGCAAGACTAACCATATACAACCACCCTGGAATAAATAATTTCAACAAAAACTATATTCTGCACTCCAATTAAGGAAACATCATTGTGATGTCTTTTGACATAGCACTTCTCTCCTGTAAGCGGAAGATCCGTGTACCCCCATTAGCCCTCCTCATTCTCCCAACCATATTATGTGGGAGTGTGACGAAGGCACTTATTCCCCTGAGAGAGATATTTATTCTCTTTCACGGGTAAATTGTGATTACTTGCAAAAAATAATTTATACAATGTATCATCTAATCTCATATGTTTTTTGTTTACTCTTTACTCCAGAATTCACTGGTTTCTTTTCTATCTATTCATCTCTTCAGTCCACACAGGTTGATCTGCGCAGTCAGCTCTGCATAACAAAAAGTAAGTCAAAACTATTTGATCTATTGCCATGGCACCACTGAATATACTTTCCCTGAATGTTCAGGGAATAAATGTCCCTCAAAAAAGGACCAAAGCCTTCCGTACTTTCCATAACAAGAAGGCTCACATAGTATGCCTCCAAGAAACACACTTCACCAAAGATTCTACTCCAAAATATATTTCTCCTTTTTATCAACAAATTTACACGGCTTCTGCCTGTACCAAGCAAAGGGGAACTCTAATTGCATTTCACCGATCCACACCATTCACCTTATCATCAGAAATTAAAGACCCAGAAGGTAGATACCTGATACTCATGGGTTATATAATGGATACAGCAATCATGGTGATTTCCTACTACGCTCCTAACAAACAACCTACACCATTCCTTTCACATATATTACAAGTGATTAATACACACAAAATAGGAACAGTGATAATGTGTGGGGATTCGAACCAGGTCCTCCTCCCATTTCTAGATAAATCACCTTTTACACCATCCAAAATAACCTCTAGATTACCTTTTTCTCAACTTCTTTCCAAATACAATCTGGTAGATTCATGGAGAGAAAGTAACCCAATGAAAAAGAAATTCACTTATTTCTCGCACCCTCATCAAACCTTCACCAGAATAGATCATATTTTTCTAACAATAGGAATGATTCCAGAAATTATTGCATCAGATATAATTCCGATTCCGTGGTCTGACCATAATGCAGTATACACTACTATAGCCTCAGCCATACCAAAAGCGCATGACCCAACGTGGTACTTACCGGACATAATGCTCAAACACCCACTACATCAGAAGGCCATTGAACAAGCTTTAAAGGAATACATATCAATTAATAATACAACAGACATCTCCCCAATAACACTGTGGGAAGCTCATAAGCCTGTCTTGCGTGGTACAATACAAAGACAAATGGCACTATTTAAACGGGAACGCAAAAATCTAGCAAAAAAACTAGAACTCAATTTTAATGCAGCCTACATATCATTTCAAGATAATCCATCCCAGAGTACAAAATCTCATCTGGAAAAATCTAGATTGGAATACGATCTATTTCTCACTGAGTCAGTTGATAAATCCCTCAAACGCTCCAAACACAATTTCTACATGAATACAAACAAACCAGATACATATTTAGCTCGGGCATTAAATTTAACTAACAAATCTTTCAAACCAATACGTTTGAAATTATCAAAAAATGTTTACACTTATAATCCAGTTAAAATAGTCCATAAATTTCACTCACATCTCGCAACTTTATACAAGACAAACAATGAATTTAATCCTACAGAGGCTGAATCCTTCTTCTCAAAAATAACCTTACCTGAGTTATCTCAGAATCAAAAAAGCAGTTTGGATGAGCCTATAACTATAGATGAAGTTGCTAACGCCATAAAAGTCCTAAAACTTAACAAAAGACCGGGCCCAGACGGCTACTCGGCTTTATACTATAAAACATTCTCAGAAATACTCTCTCCCATTCTCACTGAAACTTTTAACAAACTTCTAGATGGACATTCTTTTCGGCAAGAAACACTAATGGCAATTGTTTGTATGATCCCAAAACCCCTTTCTGATGATACTTCCTGTGTGAATTATCGGCCTATCTCTCTGTTAAACCTCGATATTAAATTATTAGCAAAAATAATAGCAAAACGTCTCAATAGCATTATAGGAAAATTAATACATAGAGATCAAGTAGGCTTCATGCCAAATAGACAGGCAGGCGATAATATACGCAGGGCAGTGTTATTGGCACATATTGCTAAAAAACGGAAAATCCCTTTATGTTTTCTATCTCTCGATATTAAGAGGGCATTTGACACAGTATCCTGGCAATATATGCAATATTCATTACAAAAATGGGGTTTTGGACCCCACTTTTTAACATGGATCAAAGCATTATATAATAAACCCAAAGCCTATATAAAATATGCTGGATACAAATCTGAAGCCTTTAATATCGAAAGAGGTACCCGACAGGGTTGCCCATTATCTCCCTTATTATTTGCCCTTATACTCGAACCCATGGCCCAATACATCAGAACAAACCAAACTATAACTGGCATTGAAGTAGGAGGTATTACACACAAATTATGTATATTTGCAGACGATATATTACTTTTTCTATCATCACCACAGGTCTCTGGTCCTAACTTAATACCAGCTCTTGATGGATTTGCAGCCCTATCTGGCCTTATGATTAATCCTAAGAAATGCCTAGTGCTTAATATTTCACTCACAAACATGGAATTGATCCCGGCTAGGGCTGCACTCCCATTCACATGGGCAGAAAAATCAATCCCATATCTTGGAATTCATTTAACAGCATCTCATTCTGACTTATTCTCAACCAATTATCCTCCTGTATTAAGACAGATCACAAATCTAATAAAACAATGGTCGCAACTTCCTTTATCCTGGATAGGGAAGATTAATGCAATCAAAATGACTATTCTACCCAAATTGCTTTATCTATTCAGAGTCCTCCCTATTCCAATTCCTTCCTATTTTTTGAGAATAGTACAAAAAAGAGCAACTTCGTTTATATGGGGCTCTTCTAAACCACGTATACCTATACACACACTTCATCTTCCCAAAAATAAAGGAGGCCTGGGATACCCTAATTTTACTAACTACTACAGAGCAGCACATTTGGCCAGTCTGTCCAAATACCATGCAAAACAGGAAATCCCATTATGGGTATTTATAGAGGCTTCAGAAAATGACCCTCTATTAATATCAAATTTATTATGGCTTGATCCTAAAGACCGCTTTAAAATTCATAATCCCATAACTAAACACTTCTTATCTCTCTGGGATAAACTAAAAACCAAATATCAGTTACAATCTCCACACAATCCTCTCCTTTCTTTTATCAGAAATCCGGCCTTTTATCCGGCATGGATCTACCCAAATTCTTTTAAAGATTGGACAACATCAGGCATTCAGACACTAAATGACTTCATAGCATCTAAATCATTCCTTTCATTCCCATCGCTTAGAGAAAAATATGATCTACCAAACTCTGAGATATTTAGATATCTCCAAATCAAAAATTTCTATACACCATTCCTAAAGGGGGATACACCATTATCCCAATTATCCATTTTTGAATCAATCTGTACAAAAGATCCATTTGCTAAAGGTACAATTTCATCACTTTATAATCAATTATATGGAGTAGCAAATCTTAATAGACCCTCTTACGTTCAGAGGTGGGAGGAGGACCTGGGACGAACTTTAGAAGACACGGACTGGTCTAACATATGGCTCACATCTAAGTCATCTTCACCCAACATCTTAGCACTGGAGACAAATTATAAAGTCCTAACTCGCTGGTACCTTGTACCCGCTAGAGTGGCAAAATATTCACCTAATACCTCAGCTCTTTGTTTTCGAGGATGCCCAGAAATAGGCACATATTTACACATATGGTGGACGTGCCCAGTAATCCAAACCTTCTGGAAGGAAGTCTTCGTGATTGCATCTAAAATATTTAAAAAAATAATACAACCAGATCCATATTTAACTTTACTTAATCTAAAACCGGAATGGTTAACACTCTCTCAATTCAAACTTATGATCCAACTAATAACGGCTGCAAAACAAACAGTGGCCAAGGCATGGAAATCTCCTACATTGGTACTAGCAGAAACAATTCACAGAATGAATAATACAATGTCCCATGCTAAGATGGTAGCCATCGATCAAAATCAAATTCCAAAATTTGAAAAACTTTGGCATCCTTGGATAAAACAACAGTTCCTGTCAAACTTCAATGACTCTGTCCTGTTGCCATGGTAACAGATTAAATGACTTACAGTGACACCCATTCTAAGGCTTCAAAGAGAACTAAAAAGAATAATAAACTGACGAGCGGGACAACCTTGTGGACCATACCCCTACCTTTCAACCCTTTTTCTTCTTTCTCTTTCCTTTTCTCCACCTTACGATTAAAGCTCATTATCAGAATTTATTTGACCTATATACACTCTACTTGTAAAAAATATGTATAGTAGGTATAAATCATTTAAATACCTACAAAAGTAACTAAGGAAATGATATATATCTTTAATTTAGGTTTACGTGAACCCAATGTTTAATATTTGAAATTTCATGATATTTACCTATATAAACCCTACTGTAAAACAATGAGCTTACTTTATAGATCCTTGTAAACTTACTTTATGTATCTTTATAACATTGTATACTCAATAAACTTCTTTTGACAAGAAAAAAAAAAAAAAAAAGATCTCAGATCTCATTTACACTAAATTTCAATTAAAAAATAATATATACATTTTTTTTAAACAAAAATAAATATTTCCCCTTTAAGATTGGAGGGCGGAAATGACCTTTGACGTCGCTTCCGCCCTCCAATGTTATGGAACCGAGCAGCCTGTGAGGGGAGAGGACCCAATCGTCTCCACCGCTACTGATGGCTCCGGTAAGCAGCAGAGATGACTGGAGTAGAAGTGATCTTGCGGTGAATACACAGCTGAGACCCTTTTATCGGAAAGAGGACCATCCGCACTTGAAGAGGATACCAGGGTTATGGCAGCTAGTTGCTGCCATAACAACAGTATTCCTCTTCAAACAGCCAATGCAATGACAGCGGGCGGTCCTTAATTAGTTAAATGAAGTGTATATATGATACACCAAATAAAGTAAAGTGTAGCGCTAACAATTATAAACATAATCAATAATCATGTTCATGGTTTGACCCAGTATATAGAGTACATAAATGTGTATAATAATCCTTGAGAATGACACACATTAAGTCCATAGTAAAAAGAGAAGTGCTAGTGATTAGGGATGAGCTTCGAGTTCGAGTCGAACTCATGTTCGACTCGAACATTGGCTGTTCGCAAGTTCGCCGAACAGCGAACAATTTGGGGTGTTCGCGACAAATTCGAATGCCGCGGAACACCCTTTAAAAGTCTATGGGAGAAATCAAAAGTGCAAGTTATTGTCATAAAAAGTGTTTGGGGACCCAGGTCCTGCCCCAGGGGACATGGATCAATGCAAAAAAAAGTTTTAAAAACGGCCGTTTTTTCAGGAACAGTGATTTTAATAATGCTTAAAGTCAAACAATAAAAGTGTAATATCCCTTTAAATTTCGTACCTGGGGGGTGTCTATAGTATGCCTGTAAAGGGGCGCATGTTTCCTGTGTTTAGAACAGTCTGACAGCAAAATGACATTTTGAAGGAAAAAACTCATTTAAAACTACCCGCGGCTATTGCATTGCCGACAATACACATAGAAGTTCATTGATAAAAACAGCATGGGAATTCCCCAAAGGGGAACCCCGAACCAAAATTAAAAAAAAAAATGACGTGGGAGTCCCCCTAAATTCCATACCAGGCCCTTCAGGTCTGATATGGATTTTAAGGGGAACCCCGCACCAAAAAAAAAAAAAAACGGCGTGGGGTCCCCCCAAAAATCCATACCAGACCCTTATCTGAGCACGCAACCTGGCAGGCCGCAGGAAAAGAGGGGGGGACGAGAGTGCGGCCCCCCCTCCTGAACCGTACCAGGCCACATGCCCTCAACATTGGGAGGGTGCTTTGGGGTAGCCCCCCAAAACACCTTGTCCCCATGTTGATGAGGACAAGGGCCTCATCCCCACAACCCTGGCCGGTGGTTGTGGGGGTCTGCGGGCGGGGGCTTATCGGAATCTGGAAGCCCCCTTTAACAAGGGGACCCCCAGATCCCGGCCCCCCCCTGTGTGAAATGGTAAGGGGGTACAAAAGTACCCCTACCATTTCACTAAAAAACTGTCAAAAATGTTAAAAATGACAAGAGACAGTTTTTGACAATTCCTTTATTTAAATACTTCTTCTTTCTTCTATCTTCCTTCATCTTCTGGTTCTTCTGGTTCTTCTGGCTCTTCTGGTTCTTCCTCCGGCGTTCTCGTCCAGCATCTCCTCCGCGGCGTCTTCTATCTTCTTCTCCTCGGGCCGCTCCACACCCATGGCATGGGGGGAGGCTCCCGCTCTTCTCTTCTTCTTCATCTTCTTCTCTTCTTCTCTTCTTCTTTTCTTTAAATGAGTTTTTTCCTTCAAAATGTCATTTTGCTGTCAGACTGTTCTAAACACAGGAAACATGCGCCCCTTTACAGGCATACTATAGACACCCCCCAGGTACGAAATTTAAAGGGATATTACACTTTTATTGTTTGACTTTAAGCATTATTAAAATCACTGCTCCTGAAAAAACAGCCGTTTTTAAAACTTTTTTTTGCATTGATCCATGTCCCCTGGGGCAGGACCCAGGTCCCCAAACACTTTTTATGACAATAACTTGCATATTAGCCTTTAAAATTAGCACTTTTGATTATTCATGTTCGTGTCCCATAGACTTTAACGGTGTTCGCGTGTTCGAACGAACTTTTTTCCTGTTCGCATGTTCTGGTGCGAACCGAACAGGGGGTGTTCGGCTCATCCCTACTAGTGATACACTTATCATACAATATCCTTGAAAAGTAAAAAGTCCTTAGAAAATATATAGCACCAAAAGAATGTGAAGAAACTTGTGTGTGTGTTGATAGGAGATCCACCACCACTTAGATTGGGGGCTTACAGGAAAGATTGGACACAGATGGGTGTACACCCACTGAGTCAATCTAGCTTGTAACTGTGGGGATCCACGATGGTATCTGTATAGTGTGAGCGTTAATCCAGGTGACCCAGGTGCTTGCAAACGTTATATATAGTATAGGGAATAAATCCACTCAGGCGTCCAGAGTATATATAGAAAAAATGTAAAAGTACATAGCGTGATAAGCTTCCTTCCTGTTACCCTTCCTTCCTGTTACAGATTCCTGTTTTTATATATATATGATGCACCTCCATCCCTGTTTCTAGAACATAGGAGGGTTAGTGGGACTTTGAATAAAGCATAGGACCAGCAACTTGAAAAAATGTAAACATGTTTATTATCATCAAAACATGACATGGCACATAGCAGTTTATGCATAACTAGATAGAAAAAAAATCATATATATATATATATACACACATTGCAAAATGGCATAAAAACAATTCATATATGTACACATGGGGCATGGATCATATGGTGACATATTGCAGTACCCGGTAATGTAAACCATAAATAATGGATATCATAAGATCCATTGGAAAAACAAATATGTTGTATCAATAGGAAAAATTAACTGAATGTTAGGGACATGACTGCATCCCATAAGGTTAACGCGTTTCATGCATCAGCTCCACTTCTTCAGGAGTGGACACATAACATGTTCTATGAAAAAGCAAATATTACCAACATGATCCAATGTAAAAACCCAATAGGCGGTGACTTCCTCAAGGGTCAAAAGTCAGGTGACCATGCATATGGGCTTTAAAAAGCTGTCACCCAACATCTTACCTTTGACCCCTGAGAAAGTCACCACCTATTGGGTTTTTACATTGTATCATGTTGGTAATTTTTGCTTTTTCATAGAACATGTTATGTGTCTGTTCCAGAAGAAATGGAGTTGATCTACAAAGGCCAGGTGACCACGCATATTGGCTTTAAAAAGATGTCACCCAACACCTGACCTTTGACCCCTGAGGAAGTCACATAATAGTGACGATACATGTTGGGCAGAGTTGGGTGACATAGCACAGGCAGCACACAGGAGCCATGACCCCGCTGGAGACAGAGATTGAATGCACAGTTTTTAACCACTTCAGCCCCGGAAGGATTTACCCCCTTCCTGACCAGAGCACTTTTTACAATTTGGCACTGCGTCACTTTAACTGCTAATTGCGCGGTCATGCAATGCTTTACCCAAACAAAATTTGCGCCCTTTTCTTCCCACAAATAGAGCTTTCTTTTGATGGTATTTGATCACCTCTGCCGTTTTTATTTTTTGCGCTATACACAGAAAAAGACCAAAAATTTTGAAAAAAAATGATATTTTCTACTTTTTGTTCTAAAAAAAATCCAATAAACTCAATTTTAGTCATACATTTAGGACAAAATGTATTCGGCCACATGTCTTAAAAAAATGGCAATAAGCGTATATTTATTGGTTTGCGCAAAAGTTATAGCGCCTACAAACTAGGGTACATTTTCTGGAATTTCCACAGCCTTTAATTTATGACTGCCTATGTCGTTTCTTGAGGTGCTAAAATGGCAGGGCAGTACAAAACCCCACAAATGACCCCATTTTGGAAAGTAGACACCCCAAGGAAATTGCTGAGAGGCATGTTGAGCCCATTGAATATTCATTTTTTTTGTCCCAAGTGATTGAATAATGACAAAAAAAAAATTACAAAAAGTTGTCACTAAATGATATATTGCTCACACAGGCCATGGGCCTATGTGGAATTGCACCCCAAAATACATTTAGCTGTTTCTCCTGAGTATGGGGATACCACATGTGTGGGACTTTTTGGGAGCCTAGCCGCGTACGGGGCCCCGAAAACCAATCACTGCCTTCAGGATTTCTAAGGACGTAAATTTTTGATTTTACTCCTCACTACCTATCACAGTTTTGAATGCCATAAAATGCCCAGGTGGCATAAAACCCCCCTCAAATTACCCCATTTTGGAAAGTAGACACCCCAAGCTATTTGCTGAGAGGCATGTTGAGTCCATGGAATATTTTATATTTTGACACAAGTTGCGGGAAAGTGGCAATTTTTTTTTTTTTGCACAAAGTTGTCACTAAATGATATATTGCTCACACAGGCCATGGGCATATGTGGAATTGCACCCCAAAATACATTTAGCTGCTTCTTCTGGGTATGGGGATACCACATGTGTGGGACTTTTTAGGAGCCTAGCCGCGTACGGGGCCCCGAAAACCAATCACCGCCTTCAGGATTTCTAAGGGTGTAAATTTTTGATTTCACTCTTCACTGCCTATCACAGTTTCAGAGGCCATGGAATGCCCAGATGGCATAAAACCCCCCTCAAATGACCCCATTTTGGAAAGTAGACACCCCAAGCTATTTGCTGAGAGGCATGGTGAGTATTTTGCAGCTCTCATTTGTTTTTGAAAATGAAGAAAGACAAGAAAAACATTTTTTTTTTCTTTTTTCAATTTTCAAAACTTTGTGACAAAAAGTGAGGTCTGCAAAATACTCACTATACCACTCAGCAAATAGCTTGGGGTGTCTACTTTCCAAAATGGGGTCATTTGGGGGGGTGGTTTGCCACCTGGGCATTCCATGGCCTCCGAAACTGTGATAGGCAGTGAAGAGTGAAATCAAAAATTTACACCCTTAGAAAGCCTGAAGGCGGTGCTTGGTTTTCGGGGTCCCGTGCGCGGCTAGGCTCCCAAAAAGTCCCACACATGTGGTATCCCCATACTCAGGAGAAGCAACAGAATGTATTTTGGGGTGTAATTTCACATATTCCCATGGCATGTTTGAGCAATATATCATTTAGTGACAACTTTGTGCAAAAAAAATAAAAAATTTGTCTCTTTCCCACAACTTGTGTCACAATATAAAATATTCCATGGACTCGACATGCCTCTCAGCAAATATCTTGGGGTGTCTACTTTCCAAAATGGGGTCATTGGGGGGGGGTTGAACTGTCCTGGCATTTTATGCACAACATTTAGAAGCTTATGTCACACATCACCCACTCTTTTAACCACTTGAAGACAAAGCCCTTTCTGACACTTTTTGATTACATGAAAAAATTATTTTTTTTTGCAAGAAAATTACTTTGAACCCCCAAACATTATATATGTTTTTAAAGCAAATGCCCTACAGATTAAAATGGTGGGTGTTTCATTTTTTTTTTTACACAGTATTTTTCAAACACATTTTTTGGGGAAAAAACACACTTTTTAAAATTTTAATGCACTAAAACACACTATATTGCCCAAATGTTTGATGAAATAAAAAAGATGATCTTAGGCCGAGTACATGGATACCAAACATGACATGCTTTAAAATTGCACACAAACGTGTAGTGGCAACAAAATTAATACATTTTTAAAAGCCTTTAAAAGCCTTTACAGGTTACCACTTTAGATTTAAAGAGGAGGTCTACTGCTAAAATTACTCCCCTCGATCTGACCTTCGCGGTGATACCTCACATGCATGGTGCAATTGCTGTTTACATTTGACGCCAGACCGACGCTTGCGTTTGCCTTAGCGCGAGAGCAGGGGGGACAGGGGTGCTTTTTTTTTTTCTTTATTATTTTTTTGCTTTTTTATTTTATTTATTAACTGTTCCTTTCATTTTTTTTTTTTTTAATCATTTTTATTGTTATCTCAGGGAATGTAAATATCCCCTATGATAGCAATAGGTAGTGACAGGTACTCTTTTTTGAAAAAATTGGGGTCTATTAGACCCTAGATTTTTCCTCTGCCCTCAAAGCATCTGACCACACCAAGATCGGTGTGATAAAATGCTTCCCCAATTTCCCAATGGCGCTATTTACATCCGGCGAAATCTAAGTCATAAAATGCTCGTAGCTTCCTGTTTCTTAGGCCATAGAGATGTTTGGAGCCACTCGGGTCTCTGATCAGCTCTATGGTCAGCTGGCTGAATCATCGGCTGCATTCTCAGGTTCCCTGTTGAGACAGGAGAGCCAGAGAAAAACACGGAAGACGGTGGGGGGGCACTCCCTCCCACTGCTTGTAAAAGCAGTCTAGAGGCTAATTAGCCGCTAGGATTGCTTTTACATGACAGCCGACCGCTGGCTAAAAAGAATGATACCAAGATGATACCTAAACCTGCAGGCATCAAAGTAAAGTATAAAAAATTGCATACCTGAAAAGCAAGCATGATAAAACATAATAACAATAAAACATTGCAGAATAGAATACAGTAAAAAAGAGCAGAACAATAGAGAGAATAGAGAGAGAGAGAACAATAAAACGACAACTATTTTTTTTTATTTTATATTTTTGTTTGTGTTTTTTTTTTTTACACTTTTTTTTGTAACTGTAACTTTTATAACTGTAACCGGTTCCAGGTTGGGGTCTCTCAAAATGCGATGGCATCTTGGGAGACCCTGTGAAAGTGTGCCTAGTCTGTGGAATGCTGTACCCTACGCTAATACTCAACTAGTGAATGGTAGCGTTCAAAACATTCACCAATGCAAAGACCAGGATTGTCAGGACAGGAGGGACAATAATAGCGGGTGTCACGCCTATATCCGCGCTTGCTGCAGACACGTCACCTTTTTTGGGAGGGTTCGTTGGGTAGGGGTACTCGGGAGGACATAAAGAAAATGCCTCTCATGCAGCCGACTGCATTTGGTTGGGGATGTGAAAGGGGGAAGTACGGGCGCTGCAGAAGTGGTGAGTTCCCAATTAGGATTGGCGAATGCAGCAGGAAGGGCATTATGGGCACGACGGGCCTGTTTGTCTTCTTGGTGACAGCGGGACACTACTTGTGCTTGCCACCTCACCAGCTTGAACTGCACTTATGGGACTCGCCACGTCACCAAGTGTTACTGCAGTGCTGGTTTGACTACGACCGGGGTGTACTAGGCCGCTGGTGCTTGCCAGTTCAATAAAAAGCTACCAAAAAAACTGTTAGTGAAACTGATATTGATCCGTTCAGATACTACACCACTAAGGGAGGTGTACGGTGGGTGGTTAGCGGTACTGGCACTAACCTGATGCTGCCTGGGGCTGGGGCTTACTAGTTCACCAAAATGCTACCAAAAAAACTGTTAGCGATCGCAGGGATCAGGCCTGACTCTGCGAATGCTGCAGTTATGCGTTTAGTGTTTTGTAAGTGACAGTGATCGATCAATACTGCACTTGGGTGGGCTGGGCTGGGCTGGGCGGAGGGGCAAAACGCAGGTGCTAGCAGGTATCTAGGCTGTTCCCGCTAACGCTGCATTTTTGGGAACCCTAAACTGCTGGGGATGCTAGTATAGATCTGATCGGATCAGATATTGATCCGTTCAGATACTATAACACTAAGGGAGGCGTATGCTACGTGCGTGGGTGTTAGCGGTACTGGCGCTAACCTGACACTGCCTGGGGCGATGCATATCACCGCCGGGCGATCAGGGGGCTAAACCTTTATTTGGTAATACATGGCGGGTGCCCTGACACTATAAAAAATAAACAAACTAACCAGTGTCACCCATAACAGTTATACGGTGATCAGTGGTGAAAGGGTTAACTAAGGGGCAATCAAGGGGTTAAAACATTTATTAGGTAGTATATGGGGGTCCCTGACGCTATAAAACGCTGACGGCGAACCTAAATATTTACGTCCCTAACTAGCGTCACCAGCGACACTAATACAGCGATCAGAAAAATTATCGCTTAGTGACACTGACAACAGGGGGTGATCAAGGGGTTAAAACTTTATTAGAGGGTGTTAGGGGGGTATTCTAGACCTAAAGGGGGCTAACAGTAACTGCCCTACCACACTAACTGTCACAAACTGACACCATGCAGTAATCAGAAAAAAAAAAAACCTGCTTGGTGTCAGTGTGACAGGGAGAGGTGATTGGGGGGGGATCGGGGGTGTAAAGTATGCCTGGCATGTTCTACTGTGTGTGTGTGTGTTGTGCACTCACATTAAGAAAATGTACTACAAACTATATGTTTTTTTGTTACAATCTAAAGGATTGTAACCTAGGCAGGATTGGGTTTTTATTTTGATAAGCGCAACCAACTTTTCACTTTTCAGTTGTGGGAACACAATATTTTGTTTTTGCAGCTGTCACACAAATATATTTTGACAATGAAGGAGACAGCGTGGGATAACACATACATTTATCTGTTATTCTTTAGTTTAACAAAAGAAACTTGGCAGGGCTGACACCATTCCTTGTTATTTCATTTAACAAATAGAACGCTATTGTCATTCCACAACAAGAACCAATCAATGGGAATATTTCTGTGACTGCGTTGTCCTTAATCCTTTCACTTCCAGATCAGCTTTTGTGTGAAATATTAAAATGACTGACGATTAGTTAAACCCCCCAAACATTATTTATTTTCTGAAAGCAAAGACCCTGCAGAACACAATGGTGGTAGTATAAAATTGTTATGATATGAGAGGAGCTGTTTATCAAATACATATTTTCTGTAAAAAATACAGTAAAAGTAAGGTCACTGCACACAAACGAGATGCATTACCTAACTATTTGGTAAAATATGAAAAATATGAAGTTGCTCCGAGTAAATAGAAACCCAACATGTAAAGCCTTAAAATTGTGCATGCCGGTGAAAAGGTAAATGTAATGCCGGCCATCAGAAACAGA